>NC_045543.1:55913128-56218545 GCF_009769535.1 Thamnophis elegans
GCATTAAAACCTTGCCCTTGTCATGGTCTGATCACTTCCTACTGAGGCTCGACTTTCGGAAACCAATCCCCCACTGTAGGGAGGGGGAACCGATTAGGTGGTTCCGCCCCAGGCACCTGATGGACCCTATGGGATTTCAGACGGCGCTTGGGGAAATACCTGATACTATCGTCCACAATCCAGTGGAGTCCTTAGTCGCTGCCTGGAATACAGCGGTGGCGGGGGCTCTAAACCGGATTGCACCTTTGCGACCTCTCCGAGGCAGCGGATCCAGGAGGGCCCCTTGGTTCACCGACGAACTCCGGGAGATGAAGCGCCAAAAGAGACGCCTAGAGCGCCGCTGGAGGGCCAGTAAATCTGAGTCAGACCGAACACTGATGAGAGCCTTTATCAGAGCCTATCTTGTGGCAATACGGGTGCAGAAATGTTCGCATTTTGCCGCCCTTATTGCATCCACTGAATCGCGCCCAGCCGCCTTGTTTAGAATAACCCGCTCCCTCTTGAAAGGGAGGGATGTGGATGACCCTTTACAAGGTAGAGCTGAGGAATTTGTTCAGTATTTAACGGATAAAGTCGCTCGGATTCGGACAGAGCTGGACTCCAATTGCACGATACCAGCCGAGGTACCGGGGGAAGGTCTTGAGCATACTTTATGGATTCAGTTTCAACTTGCTTCTCCTGAGGAAGTGGACAAGGCCATGGGAGTGGTGAGTGCCTCCACTTGTATACTGGACCCGTGCCCCTCCTGGCTGGTCTCGACCAGCAGAGAGGTGACACGCGGATGGATCCAGACGATAGTTAACACCTCTCTCCGGGAGGGAATCTTCTCGCCCCTCCTAAGGGATGCGGTGGTGAGACCCCTCCTGAAGAAACCGTCTCTGGACCCAGCCATTTTGAGCAACTATCATCCAGTCTCCAACCTTCCCTTTGTAGGGAAGGTTGTTGAGAAAGTGGTGGCCTCTCAACTCCGACGGTCCTTGGATGAAACCGATTATCTAGATTCCTATCAGTCGGGTTTCAGGCCTGGTTACAGCATGGAAACTGCTTTGGTCGTGCTGTTCGATGATCTCTGGCGAGCCAGGGATAGGGGTCACCCCTCTATCCTTTTGCTCCTTGACCTCTCAGTGGCCTTCGATACCATCGACCATGGTATCCTTCTGCGACGGTTGCGAGAGGTGGGAGTGGGAGGCACCGTCCTCCGGTGGTTCTCCTCCTACCTCTCGTGCAGGTCGCAGTCGGTGTTGGTCGGAGGGCAGAGGTCGACCCCAAGGCCCCTCAATTATGGGGTGCCGCAGGGTTCGGTCCTGTCCCCCCTCCTATTTAACATCTACATGAAGCCACTGGGTGAGATCATACGCCGGCACGGGATTAAATACCACCAATACGCGGACAATACGCAGCTGTATCTGTCCGCCCCGTGCCAACTCAGCGAAGCAGTAGAAGTGATGTGCCAGTGCCTGGAGGCTGTTAGGATCTGGATGGGAGCAAACAAGTTGGCACTCAATCCAGACAAGACCGAGTGGCTTCTGATGTTCCCTCCCAAAGATTGTCCAACTATTCCATCTCTCAGGCTGGGGGGTGAAATTATATACCCCTCAGAGAGGGTTCGCAATTTGGGAGTCCTCCTGGATCCCCAGCTGACTTTAGAACACCATCTGTCAGCTGTGACCAGGGGGACCTTTGCCCAGGTTCGCCTGGTGCACCAATTGCGACCCTACCTGGATCGGGAGGCTCTTCAGACAGTCACTCATGCCCTTGTGACCTCAAGACTGGATTATTGTAACACGCTCTACATGGAGCTGCCCTTGAAGAGTGTTTGAAGACTTCAGTTAGTCCAGAATGTAGCCGCGCGAGCGATTGTGGGTGCACCTAGGTACACCCACGTCACACCTATCCTCCGCGAGCTGCACTGGCTACCCATTAGTCTCCGAATCTGCTTCAAGGTGCTGGTCGCTACCTATAAAGCCCTACATGGCATTGGACCTGGGTACCCGAGAGACCGCCTCCTGCCAATTACCTCCCTCAGACCGATAAGGTCTCACAGGTTAGGTCTCCTCCGGATTCCATCTGCCAGCCAATGTCGGCTGGCTACTCCCCGGGGGAGAGCCTTCTCTGTTGCAGCTCCAGCCCTCTGGAATGACCTCCCTGTGGAGATCCGGACCCTTACTACCCTCCTGGCCTTCCGCAAAGCCACCAAGTCCTGGCTGCTCCAGCAGGCCGGGGGGCTTGTGAAATACCCAGCCCCACGGAAATTGTGAATGTTGCGCCTTTTTTAAAAATGTTGTCTTGTCTATTTATCCCCTTTCCCTTGTCTGTTGTGAGCCGCCCAGAGTCCTCTGGGAGTGGGCGGCATACAAGACAAATAAAATGAAAAATGAAATTTTAAAGAGGTCCCCGGGATGATTGAAAGTCAGGGGACACCAAATACCGCGGGGAGTTGATACCTTTCATTGGCCCTGGACTCCAGAATCTTCAGCATGGCTCGGTGGGCTCGGTAGTGAAGTTGGCGGGCCCGTGGTGACGACGGGGGCGTTTGGGAGCATTTTGCGGCGGTTGCGAGGTCTTTCAATCTTCCTTCTACAGGCTGGTGAGCCTCCAGCGACCTTGTCTGCCAATTGCTGTCACTACCATCGCTTTAAAAAGGGGGAGATCGATCGGGCTTCTATTTCGATCGGGCGAATCGGCCGGCTGGCTGTATTTGCCACAGCCATAGCCCTTCCTGGATGCCCCACCCCCTCCACATCTGGCTCAGCTCTTCCACCAAAGCTGCCTTTTCCACCAATGCTGCCTCTTCCACCAACGCTGCCCTTCCTCCCCATCGCTCCCTATTTGATGTGTTCCTTCTGGTGAGCATTCCCCCTTGCCTGCTCTGGTTGCTGCGGAGTCCCCGTCAGTCTCCCCTGCTTAGTACCTGGTCTCCTGTTATTCTGGGCTTTGACCATCTGACTTTCCTCAATTACAAGTCTAGGGCCTTTGGATTCGCTTCCTTAGCTCTAACTGTTTTCATCATTGCTACCTTCCACGGCCCCTGGGCTACCATCACTGACGTTCTTATTGCCTCCTGCTACGACCCCTGGACTACCAACTGGGATAGCGCCCATTTAATCCAGCTAACCCATTTTATTACGGCGCTGCAGATTGTGGTTGGTTGGGGGCATTTACGGCGTGCAGGAAGGCCTGCTGACATGTTAAGGAATACCCGAGCCCCCTCCCCTCTATCTCGATTTGTCCCTATTACCCTGAACCTTTGGACCTTCTTCTGGCCTACGGGAGAGGAGAAGTTGGATTTTCTCCTGTTTACCATCCATTGCCATTGCTGATTCTCAACCATCTCACCTACTTCCGGACTTTTAGACTTTTATTGCACAACTTTTAAGACCTAAGATTTGCGCAACTGTCCTAGAATGTGGAGTGTGTGTGTACGTATGTTAATGAATGAGCCCACTTTTTATTAGTTTTCAACTTTTATCCCCTGTTTTTACTGTACCTGCTGTTTTTATTGTCATAGTAGGGTGTGCATGTTAAGTATGGCTGTTTGGTGCATATGAGGGGACTGGGAGTGAGGCCTGGGGCCCCCTCCGCTGAGTGCAGAAGCAGAAGTGGATGGGGGCCCAGAACCGCCTCTCATCCCGGAGTGTATGGGGTGAATGGCCTGCTGAGGAAAATGGGGGCCATGGGTTGGGGAGAGGAGTCTACGGATGGGGGGATGGGCCAGAGCATCCCGGTTATGTTTGGGAGAGGCAGGTATGGCGGGAGCTTCAGGGTAGGCCATTACCGGGGAAGGAGGGTTCGCTACATCACAGCAGTCCCTTGTTCCGGCCCCGATAGCTCATCTCAAAGACCATGTGGCAAGGGTGATCAGGGCCCTGGCCTCAGGTTGTTGTTGCTAAATGCCAGATCTGTGATCCACAAAGCTCCCCTCATCCGGGACCTGATATTAGACGAGGGGGCAGATCTGGCATGTATTACTGAAACCTGGTTGGGCCATGAGGGAGGAGTCCCCCTCTCTGAAATGTGCCCTGAAGGGTTTCAGGTGCTCCACCAACCGTGACACCAGAGAAGGGGGGGGGAGTGGCTGCCATCATCCGAAGGTCACTGGTTCCTCGTGGGATCCCTGCTCCGGAGATTGTCAGATGTGAGTCTCCTCTGGTGAAGATGGACCTTGGGGGTCAAATGGGCCTGTTGCTAATGTACCTACCTCCCAGCTGCATTACAACAGCCCTGCCTGCATTCCTGGAGTCAGTAGCCAGACTGGCAGTTGAGTTTCCCAAACTTATAGTATTGGGGGATTTCAACCTGCCATCTCTCGGCGAATGCTCTGATGGGGCGCAGGAGTTCATGGCTTCCATGACAACCATGGACTTGACCCAGGTAATTCTGGGCCCAACTCATACAGCAGGACACACGCTCAACCTCGTGTTTCTCTTGGGGCAGTGGAGACGTGATCTGAAATTGGAGGGCATTGAGATCTCGCCCCTGTCATGGTCAGATCACTTCCTACTGAGGCTGGACTTTTGGAAACTACTCCCCCATTGCAGGGAGATGGAGCTGATTAAGTGGTTCTGCCCCAGGCACCTGATAGACCCTTTGGGATTTCAAATGCAGCTTGGGGACATACCTGACTCCCTTGCCCGCAGCCCGAAAGAGTCCTTGGTCGCTGTTTTGAATATAGCGGCGGCTGGGGATCTTGACTGGATTGTGCCTTTGCAGCCTCTCCGTGGCAGTGGATCCAGGAGGGCTTCTTGGTTCACTGAGGAACTCCAGGAGATGAACCGCTCTTATTGCATCCACAGAATCTCACCCAGCCGCCCTGTTTAGGATTACTCGCTCCCTTCTGAAGGGGAGGGATGCGGAGGAACCCTTGCAGAGAAGAGCTGAGGAATTTGTTCAGTTTCTGTCAGACAAAGTCGCCCAGATTCGGACGGACCTGGACTCCACTTGGGCAGTTTCTGCCGAGATGCCGGGGGTGGGCCTTGATTGGATTTCTTGGAGTGAGTTCCAGCCTGTTACTCCTGAGGAAGTGGACAAGGCCATGGGAGCGGTAAGTGCCTCCACCTGCCTACTGGACCCGTGTCCCTCCTGGCTGGTTTCCGCCAGCAAGGAGGTGACATGAGGCTGGTTCCAGAGAATTATTAACACCTCTTTACAGGAGGGAATTTTCCCGCAGCCCCTAAAGCAGTGGTGAGACCCCTCCTTAAGAAACCTTCTCTGGATCCAGCTATTCTTAAAAACCATCATCCAGGCTCCAACCTACCCTTTGTTGGGTAGGTTGTCGAGAAGGTGGTAGCCTTTCAACTCAGACGGTCCTTGGATGAAGCTGATTATCTTGATCCCTTCCAGTCGGGTTTCAGGCCTGGTTACTCCACTGAAACTGCTTTGGTCCCGCTGACCAATGATCTCTGGCGGGCCAGGGATAGAGGATATTCCTCTATCCTGGTGCTTCTTGACCTCTCAGCGGCCTTCGATACCATCGACCATGGTATCCTTCTGCGACGACTGGGGGAAGTGGGAGTGGGAGGCACTGTCTTACAGTGGTTCTCCTCTTACCTCTCTGACAGGTCGCAGTCGGTGTTGGTTGGAGGACAGAGGTTGACCCCTAGGCCCCTCAAATATGGAGTGCCACAGGGCTCGGTTCTGCCCCCCCTCCTATTTAACATCTACATGAAGCTGCTGGGCAAGATCATTCGCCGGCACGGGATCAAGCACCACCAATACACGGACGATACTCAATTGTATCTGTCCACCCCGTGCCAACTCAGAGAAGCAGTGGAAGTGATGTGCCAGTGCCTGGAGGCTGTTAGGGTCTGGATGGGAGTAAATAAGCTGGCACTCAATCCAGACAAGACCGAGTGGCTATTGATGTTTCCTCCCAAGGACAGTCCAGATTCTCCATCTATTAGCCTGGGGGGTGAAAATTTGCACCCCTCAGAGAGGGCCCGCAACTTGGGTGTCCTCCTGGATCCACATCTGACATTAGAACACCATTTGTCGGCTGTGACCAGGGGGGCTTTTGCCCAGGTTCGCCTGGTGCACCAGTTGTGGCTTTATCTGGACCGGGAGGCACTTCAAATTGTCACTCATGCCCTCGTCATCTCTAGGCTCGATTACTGCAACACACTCTACATGGGGCTGCCCTTGAAGAGTGTTCGGAGACTACAGTTGGTCCAGAATGTAGCTGTGCGAGCGATATCGGGTGTACCTCAGTACACCCATGTTACACCTATCCTACACGAGCTGCAGTGGCTCCCTATTGATCTCCGGACGCCCTACAAAGTGCTGGTGATTACCTTTAAAGCACTACATGGCAGTGGACCTGGATATCTGAGAGACCGTCTCCTGCTACACACCTCCCAACGTCCGATAAGAACCCACAGGCTAGGCCTCCTCCGGGTGCCGTCGACTGGACAATGCCGGCTGGCGACCAGTCAGGGGAGAGCCTTTTCTGTAGCTGCTCCAGCTCTGTGGAATGAGCTACCAGCAGAGATCCGGACCCTTCCCACTCTTGTGGCCTTCCAAAAAGCCACCAAAACCTGGCTGTTCTGACAGACCTGGGGTTGCTAATTTTTAAATCAGGTCCAACCCCCAGCTAAGCCAAATGTATGTTGTGTTTTTTAAACTGTTTTTGTTTCTCTCCCCTATGTGTTATTTTATTTTATTTCGTATTTGTAAGCCGCCCGGAGTCCTCCGGGATTGGGCGGCATATAAGCTCATTAAATTGCGAATTGAATTGCGAATTGAATTGCGAATATATATGTGTGTGTGTGTGTGTGTGTGTGTGTGTGTGTGTGTGTGTATATATATATATATATATATATATATATATATATATATATATATATATATATATGTGTGTGTGTGTGTGTGTGTGTGTGTGTGTGTTGTATTTGTGCTGTATTTGTGCTAACAAAGGCAACAGTAAAAAATATTGGGTTTCTGTCTGGATGGTCTCTTGTGACGAGCCGATAGACGGAGAATGGAAGCAGTAGACTTCTTCCCATATTTGGGCATACCAGGGGTTGTGACACTAAATACATACATACATACATACATACATACATACATACATACATACATACATATTCTAGTAGCTCTTAATCAATAATAGTAGCTGAATGATAACGTTTGCAGTCTAATTATTGATAAGAGAAGTTCTTAATCGATTGTAGTAGCTGAATGATAATGTTTGCAGTCTGATTATTGACAAGAGGTGAGCTATGAAAGAAGGAGGTTCTTTTTTTAACTGAAGTACTAGAGATGTTACTCAAATTATTTATATTTGTCTGGAGGGAGGAGAACTCATTTTTTAAATATCTTTTCTGTTTTTTCCCATCTCTCTTCACTTTTTTTCCTTTACTTTTTATATTTTCCATACTTTAAATTAGTTTTATATTTCTTTGTACTTATAAACAGTGTGTGATTATCAATTACATTGTATTTTGCACTTTATTATCATAATGTTTACGGATTAGTATTTGCTCTTTTTAAAAAAGAAAACAGCCTCAAATATTTTCAAAATGCTAATTTTGCAAGTCAACATTCACATGGATGAAACCGTCATCTCTATATCAGATTGCATGGCCTCCACTTATAAATTTGATCATAGAGAATGTTCCTCTTTCAGAGGCAGACCTTATGAAGACTAAAGACTACTGTTTATTTGGAAAGGTTCTAGTGGCATAAGCTTGCAAGTCTGGTTATGTTCCCCCCTCCTTTTATAACCATGCTGGCCCAACTAGAGAAAGGCCGCATTTTTACTAAACTGGACTTACGGGAGGCATATTATAGGGTCCGGATTAAAGAGGGGGACGAGTGGAAGACTGCTTTCAACTGCCCCCTGGGTTGCTTCCAGTTCCGTGTAATGTCTTTTGGCCTGCAGGGGGCACCTGCAGTTTTCATGCAACTAATTAATGAGATTTTGCATGACCACCTTTACAAAGGCATTATCGTATATTTAGATGATATCCTTATTTACACACAAACATATGACGACCACTTCAAGTTGGTCCGCACTGTCCTGAAGAAACTCCAAGCCGCGGAACTTTATGCCAAGTTGTCCAAATGTGAATTTCACCAGGAGAAGATAGACTACCTTGGGTATCACATCTCACCAGCAGGGGTGGAAATGGACCCCCCTAAGGTCAAGGCGGTCACTGAGTGGGAGGCGCCCCACACACGGAGGCAATTGCAGAAATTTTTGGGTTTTGCTAATTTCTACTGTCAGTTCATCCCTTCTTTTGCCAAAATTGCACTTCCCATCACTAATTTGTTGAAGTCCAAAGGTGGGCCGAAACCTAAACCTAGCAAACCGTTAAATTGGACCATGGAGTGTCAAGCTGCGTTTGAAAAATTGAAGAGACTTTTTGCCGAAGGACCAGTTCTGAAGCATCCAGATATGGACAAGCCTTTTGTCGTTCAAGCTGATGCCAGCGACGTGGCAGTGGGGGCCGTTTTGCTTCAGACTAATGACCAAGGTAATCTACAACCTTGTGCCTACACCTCTCGTAAACTCACAGAGACGGAGAGACGGTGGGCGATCTGGGAGAAAGAAGCATTTGCTGTGCGTTGGGCTTTGGCCACATGGTGCCATTTCCTGGAGGGCGCTAAGCACCCGTTTGAGGTGTGGACTGACCATAAGAACTTGGAAGCTTTGAGGACTCCCAGACGACGGTCCCCTAAGCTGATGCGCTGGGCTCAGCATTTCAATCGTTTTAATTTCACACTTAAGTACATCCGGGGGGGAAGACTTTCATGGCTGATGCTTTGTCCAGACTCCCTCAGTACAACTGCTCTAAGCTTAATCTTGTTCAACCCCTAGTTCCCACATCCAGCCTCGCTGCTCCTGTTGTTACTAGGCAACAGACACGCGCTGAGATGGATGTGTCTCAAGATTTCCTTTCTGATCTCAAAAAGGCCCTTCCTCAGGATAAATGGTTCCAGCAGCATCAAGGTGAATGCACAATGAGAGATGATTTGCCTTGGATTGGAGCGAAACTTTACATCCCTGCCTCTCTTCGTCTTGTGGTTCTCCAACGGGCACATGATTCCAAGTTGGCGGGGCACTTCGGCTTTGTGAAGACGCTGCATCTTGTGAAACGACAGTTTTGGTGGCCGTCTTTGAAGAAGGACATTGAACTTTATGTTGTCAGCTGTCCTGTTTGCGCAGTTGCTGAGCGCCCGCCGGGGAAACCACAGGGTTTACTCCAGACTGTAGCTCGCCCTGTCGCCCCCTGGAAGGAGATTTCTATGGATTTCATTGTGGAACTTCCTGAAAGCCAGGGGCACAGGGTCATATGGGTGGTTACAGACTTGTTTTCCAAGCAAGTTCATTTCATACCTTGCCCTAAGATCCCTTCTGCAAAGGCGCTCGCTAAACTTTTCATTTCACATGGCAGTGGACCTGGATATCTGAGAGACCGTCTCCTGCTACACACCTCCCAACGTCCGATAAGAACCCACAGGCTAGGCCTCCTCCGGGTGCCGTCGACTGGACAATGCCGGCTGGCGACCAGTCAGGGGAGAGCCTTTTCTGTAGCTGCTCCAGCTCTGTGGAATGAGCTACCAGCAGAGATCCGGACCCTTCCCACTCTTGTGGCCTTCCAAAAAGCCACCAAAACCTGGCTGTTCTGACAGACCTGGGGTTGCTAATTTTTAAATCAGGTCCAACCCCCAGCTAAGCCAAATGTATGTTGTGTTTTTTAAACTGTTTTTGTTTCTCTCCCCTATGTGTTATTTTATTTTATTTCGTATTTGTAAGCCGCCCGGAGTCCTCCGGGATTGGGCGGCATATAAGCTCATTAAATTGCGAATTGAATTGCGAATTGAATTGCGAATATATATATGTGTGTGTGTGTGTGTGTGTGTGTGTGTGTGTGTGTATATATATATATATATATATATATATATATATATATATATATATATATATATGTGTGTGTGTGTGTGTGTGTGTGTGTGTGTGTGTGTGTGTGTGTTGTATTTGTGCTGTATTTGTGCTAACAAAGGCAACAGTAAAAAATATTGGGTTTCTGTCTGGATGGTCTCTTGTGACGAGCCGATAGACGGAGAATGGAAGCAGTAGACTTCTTCCCATATTTGGGCATACCAGGGGTTGTGACACTAAATACATACATACATACATACATACATACATACATACATACATACATACATATTCTAGTAGCTCTTAATCAATAATAGTAGCTGAATGATAACGTTTGCAGTCTAATTATTGATAAGAGAAGTTCTTAATCGATTGTAGTAGCTGAATGATAATGTTTGCAGTCTGATTATTGACAAGAGGTGAGCTATGAAAGAAGGAGGTTCTTTTTTAACTGAAGTACTAGAGATGTTACTCAAATTATTTATATTTGTCTGGAGGGAGGAGAACTCATTTTTTAAATATCTTTTCTGTTTTTTCCCATCTCTCTTCACTTTTTTTCCTTTACTTTTATATTTTCCATACTTTAAATTAGTTTTATATTTCTTTGTACTTATAAACAGTGTGTGATTATCAATTACATTGTATTTTGCACTTTATTATCATAATGTTTACGGATTAGTATTTGCTCTTTTTAAAAAAGAAAACAGCCTCAAATATTTTCAAAATGCTAATTTTGCAAGTCAACATTCACATGGATGAAACCGTCATCTCTATATCAGATTGCATGGCCTCCACTTATAAATTTGATCATAGAGAATGTTCCTCTTTCAGAGGCAGACCTTATGAAGACTAAAGACTACTGTTTATTTGGAAAGGTTCTAGTGGCATAAGCTTGCAAGTCTGGTTATGTTCCCCCCTCCTTTTATAACCATGCTGGCCCAACTAGAGAAAGGCCGCATTTTTACTAAACTGGACTTACGGGAGGCATATTATAGGGTCCGGATTAAAGAGGGGGACGAGTGGAAGACTGCTTTCAACTGCCCCCTGGGTTGCTTCCAGTTCTGTGTAATGCCCTTTGGCCTGCAGGGGGCGCTTGCAGTTTTCATGCAATTAATAAATGAGGTTTTGCATGACCACCTCTACAAGGGCGTTATCGTATATTTGGATGATATCCTTATTTACACGGAAACACATGACGAACACGTCAACTTGGTCCCCACTGTCCTAAAGAAACTCCGGGCCACAGAGCTTTATGCCAAGTTGTCCAAATGTGAATTTCACCAGGAGAAAATAGATTACCTTGCCTATCGTATCTCCCACGCAGGTGTGGAGATGGACCCCGCTAAAGTCAAAGCGGTCACTGAGTGGGAGGCACCCTGTACACGCAGGCAATTGAAGAAATTTCTGGGTTTTGCCAATTTCTATCGTCAGTTCATCCCTTCTTTTGCCAAAATTGCACTTCCCATCACTAATTTGTTGAAGTCCAAAGGTGGGCCAAAACCCAAGCCTAGCAAGCCATTGAATTGGACCATGGAGTGTCAAGCTGCCTTTGAAAAGTTGAAACAACTCTTTGCCAAGGAGCCGGTTCTGAAGCATCCGGACATGGACAAGCCCTTTGTTTTTCAAGCTGATGCCAGCGACGTGGCGGTGGGGGCCATATTGCTTCAGACCAATGACCAAGGGAATTTACAACCTTGTGCCTACACCTCTTGTAAGCTCACAGACACAGAGAGACGTTGGGCGATCTGGGAGAAAGAAGCATTTGCTGTACATTGGCCTTTGACCACATGGCGACACTTCCTGGAGGGCGCTAATCACCCATTTGAGGTGTGGACTGACCATAAGAATTTGGAGGCTTTGAGGACTCCCAGTCGGCTCTCCCCTAAGCAGATGCGCTGGGCTCAGCATTTCAATCATTTTAATTTCACACTTAAGTACATCCCAGGGGGGAAGAACTTCATGGCTGATGCTTTGTCCAGACTCCCTCAATACAACTGCTCTAAGCTCAGCATTGTCCAGCCCGTTGTTCCCACATCAAGCCTCGCTGCTCCTGTTGTTACTAGGCAACAGACATGCTCTAAGGTGGACGTATCACAAGATTTTCTTTCCAACCTCAAAAAGGCCCTTCCTCAGGATGATTGGTTCCAGCAGCATCAAGGTGAATGCACCATGAGAGATGATTTGCCATGGATTGGGGCAAAACTTTACGTCCCTGCCTCTCTTCGTCTCATTTTTCTCCAACGGGCTCATGATTCCAAATTGGCTGGGCATTTTGGATTTGTGAAGACGCTGCATCTGGTGAAACGGCAGTTTTGGTGGCCCTCTTTGAAGAAGGATATTGAACTTTATGTCGCCAGCTGTCCCATTTGTGCAGCTGCTAAACGCCTGCCGGGGAAACCGCAGGGTTTGCTCCAGACTGTGGCTCGGCCTGTCGCCCCCTGGAAGGAGATTTCTATGGACTTCATTGTCGAACTTCCTGAGAGCCAGGGGCACACTGTCATATGGGTGGTTACTGACTTGTTCTCCAAGCAAGTTCATTTCATACCTTGCCCAAAGATTCCTTCTGCAAAAGCGCTCGCTAAACTGTTCATTTCTCACCTTTACCGTTTGCACGGCGTGCCTGATCGCATCATTTCTGATAGGGGCTTACAATTCACCTCGGTCTTCTGGAGAGTATTTCTTAAGCACATTGGCTCCGCCCAAGGTTTAAGCTCCGCCCACCACCCTCAGACTAATGGGGCTTGCAAGAGGACTAATTCTGTTCTGGAACAATATTTACATTGTTTCATCAATTACCAGCAGGATGATTGGGTGGACTTGCTGCCGCACGCGGAAGTGGCTTATAATAATTCTGTACATAGCAGCACTGGGTTCACCCCTTTCCAAGTTGTGTTTGGCCAGGACTTTGTCCCTATTCCCGAAGTTCCTCTTGAACAGCCGCAGGTTTCATCCATCTCCGAGTGGAGTGAGCAGTTGTGGCATATTTGGCCTTTAGCTCTTTGTACTTTGGATGCTGTGCATCGCGCGCATCGGAAACAGGCTAATAAGAAATGTGCTCAACCTTATCAGTACAGGGTGGGTCATCACGTTTATCTATCCACAAAGTTCCTTCAAACTACGGAGAAATCAAAGTAGTTGGGGCCTAAGAATGTGGGCCCATTTCCCATAATCAAAGTCATCAATCCTGTTTCAGTTCGCTTGCAACTACCCAAGCACCTCAACCGTTTGTATCCTGTTTTCCACGTTAATCTCATTAAACCTGTTCATTTTTCATCTTTACGTCCGCCAGTGGATCCGCCACCTGCTCCCCTATTGATTGATAGTGAACAGCATTTTGAAGTTCGGGAAATTTTGGACTCTCGAAAACGACGGAATCGGATTCAGTACCTGGTGGCTTGGAAGTATTTTCCCCAGTCTCATGCCGAGTGGGTGGACAAGTCCCATCTCCGGGCCTCCCAACTGCTCCGCCAGTTCTATTCTGCTTATCCTGACAAGCCCTAGTTGTCTCTCCTTCCTGACTTTTTCTCTCCCCCCCCCATATTTTTCTTTTTCTGTTTTTTGTTGTTCATCTGTTTGTTTGTGTTTTGTCGTTTTCCAGGCCTGATCGCATTTTTCCAGAGGAGGGCCGGATGTCAGCTTTGCTGCTGCTTCGGCTGCCATTGAAATGGGGAGGGGGGGCATGGTATTTGGGAGGGGAATACTAATTGTGCTGGAGGAAGATTCTGGAGTTTCTGCTGCCTGTCTTACTGCGCATGCAGAGGAGGTTTCCCGCCAAGACCAACGGCACCGACATTCCCTCTGGGTGATGCCTTTCAAAGTTATCTCACACCTGACACTTGGGAGAATTATGATTGGACTGTAACTGGGTTGCCAAGGGGAGGGGAATGGGTTATTCTATATATCATTTGCTTTCGCACCTAAATAATCAGTCTTCGCTTTGCTATGCTTCTATTCTTTTACAATTAGTAAAAGTACACTTGATTTCTATCAATGGAGTCTCGTGGTTTTCTTTCCTAATTATTCAGTGGATGAGTGCTGACAGTAAGCGAAAGACTGATTCACACCCCACCAGGAGTTTCAACCTACCGTGGGGGGGTGTGTATTCACAAGAAGGACGGAGAAAATGTCATTGCAAGCGAGCGATGATGAGGAAATTGAAAGAGAAACTGCAGAACCAACTTTACCTGAAAGGCTAGCTGGCCTAAGGATAGAGAAGCCTGCGGTTCAGCCGCGATGGACTTTGGGAGTGGGGCAAAAAGAGGATTATGAGAATTATGAGAATTTGGATGCAGGAGTCACCAGACGGAAACAAAGGAAAAACCCAGCAGACTGAGAAGAAACTATGACCGAGCGGAGGTCCCGGGAGAGAGAAATGGAAAGAGAGCAAACGGAAGAATTTGCACAAAGGTACTCCTTGCATAAATTTAGGGAGGGTAAAGAGGCCAAGGGGGGATGGTAGCAAGCAAATCCAGAAACAGTCTCCCCCCCCAGCCAGGGCTGTTGCCAGAGTAGGGGGGTCCCCCAGAAGACGCAGAAGTGCAAAAGTCCCTCCCTTACCAGTAAAATATAATGGTGATACAAAGAGGTTAGGTCCTTTCGTCATGCAGATTTGCAACTATATGGAAAAATATGGCCAAGGTTTAGAATCAGATGATAGCAATAGCAATAGCAGTAGACTTATATACCGCTTCATAGGCCTTTCAGGCCTCTCTAAGCGGTTTACAGAGAGTCAGCATATTGCCCCCAACAATCTGGGTCCTCATTTTACCCACCTCGGAAGGATGGAAGGCTGAGTCAACCCTGAGCCGGTGAGATTTGAACCGCTGACCTGCTGATCTAGCAGTAGCCTGCAGTGCTGCATTTAACCACTGCGCCACCTTGGGTGAGATGAGATGAAAGTGCGAATAGTTTCACTTTCTTTGGAAGAAAAAGCGGTCGTTTGGATGGTGAGCTTACACCAATGTAATTCCCCTGTCCTGAGGAATTTTAATGACTTTATGACTGCACTTAAGCGAAGGTTTGATGACCCGCTGATTGAGAAACGAGGGAAGGTGAATTTTATGGCCCTAAAACAGGGAAATAAGCCAGTGGCTGAAGAGGTTCAGGATCAGTTTGCATTGGGATTAAATGAGGACATTTACCAACAATGCGTTAAAAGACACCTTCCTAAGTGAATTGTTGCTTGCTATGAAAATATAGCAGATGTTGAACTAGACTTGATTAGAATTCAATGTGTGAAAGGGGAAAAAGCAGAGAGATCACCCCTCCCCCCAGCTCAAAGGGCCCCATTCCGCATCAGGGGTGAATGGAAGGGAAGCTCCGCCGGCAAAGACAAGCCTTTCATGTGCCTCCATTGTGGGAAGGGAGGCCATCGAGCCATGGATTGCCGCGTTAAACTTCCTCCGCCCACCCAACCCCCTGCCAAGAGGAAAGGGAAGGCAAGCAAGGACCTGAAGAAGGAGAAGCGTTCACTGCTGAAAATACCCCCCAGCGTTTCCAGCCAGAGATGGAGGAGGGAGCGGACATGACCACCAGCTCCTCTGATGACTCCGATGACAACGGCTCACCTCAATGCGTGAGTTCACATAAAGGCCCCATGTTGATCCCAATTGAGTTAAGGGTGCCATCTGGTGGGGAGACGGAGTGGCTTTCCGCTCTACTCGATTCGGGCTGTTCTAGATGTATGATTAATCCTGCAATGGTTGAGAAACTGGCCTTGAAATTGAGGACTTTGAAAACCCCTATTGTTTTTTGCCAAATCGATGGATCCATTGCAGGGGGAGGCCCGGCCCATTTCTACACTGAACCTCTAGAGATGAAAATGAGCACCCATGTGGAATTGATCTCTTTTATTGTGGCACCTGGGATGGACAGACCCCTTATTTTGGGACTCTCCTGGCTTCTTAAATGGAACCCTCGCATTAACTGGAGGGAGGGGTGGCTGCGCATCAGGACCAGCACAGCCCCAGACGGGGATGCCAACGCCCCTGAGCCTGGTGGCTCCAGCCCCGCATTGGCCACCAGGGGCCAGGAGAAAATTGAGTGGGAGGAAAAGATTCCAAAAGAATATTGGGACTTAAAGGAGGTTTTAGTGAAAAATCTTCAGATAAGCTTCCACCCCACAGGAGCACTGACTGCTCCATCGAGATTTTGCCTGGAGTGCCGCTTCCAAAACCCCAAATTTACTCTATGTCGCCCAGAGAGATGGGGGAAATGAGGAAGTTTATTGACAAAAACTTACAAAGGGGTTTCATTGAACCAGCCAGACCCAAGGTGGCGGCCCCTGTACTATTCAGGGAGAAGAAAGATGGCTCTCTGCGCTTATGTGTGAACTTTAAGAACCTTAATTCAATCTCTTCTCATAATCTCTACCCTTTGCCTCTGATGAAGGACATGCTGGCCCAACTGGGAAAAGGCCGCATTTTTACTAAACTGGACTTAAGGGAGGCATACTATAGAGTCCGAATTAAGGAGGGAGATGAGTGGAAGACAGCTTTCAACTGCCCCCTGGGGTGCTTCCAGTTCCGTGTAATGTCTTTTGGCCTGCAGGGGGCACCTGCAGTTTTCATGCAACTAATTAATGAGATTTTGCATGACCACCTTTACAAAGGCATTATCGTATATTTAGATGATATCCTTATTTACACACAAACATATGACGACCACTTCAAGTTGGTCCGCACTGTCCTGAAGAAACTCCAAGCCGCGGAACTTTATGCCAAGTTGTCCAAATGTGAATTTCACCAGGAGAAGATAGACTACCTTGGGTATCACATCTCACCAGCAGGGGTGGAAATGGACCCCCCTAAGGTCAAGGCGGTCACTGAGTGGGAGGCGCCCCACACACGGAGGCAATTGCAGAAATTTTTGGGTTTTGCTAATTTCTACTGTCAGTTCATCCCTTCTTTTGCCAAAATTGCACTTCCCATCACTAATTTGTTGAAGTCCAAAGGTGGGCCGAAACCTAAACCTAGCAAACCGTTAAATTGGACCATGGAGTGTCAAGCTGCGTTTGAAAAATTGAAGAGACTTTTTGCCGAAGGACCAGTTCTGAAGCATCCAGATATGGACAAGCCTTTTGTCGTTCAAGCTGATGCCAGCGACGTGGCAGTGGGGGCCGTTTTGCTTCAGACTAATGACCAAGGTAATCTACAACCTTGTGCCTACACCTCTCGTAAACTCACAGAGACGGAGAGACGGTGGGCGATCTGGGAGAAAGAAGCATTTGCTGTGCGTTGGGCTTTGGCCACATGGTGCCATTTCCTGGAGGGCGCTAAGCACCCGTTTGAGGTGTGGACTGACCATAAGAACTTGGAAGCTTTGAGGACTCCCAGACGACGGTCCCCTAAGCTGATGCGCTGGGCTCAGCATTTCAATCGTTTTAATTTCACACTTAAGTACATCCGGGGGGAAGACTTTCATGGCTGATGCTTTGTCCAGACTCCCTCAGTACAACTGCTCTAAGCTTAATCTTGTTCAACCCCTAGTTCCCACATCCAGCCTCGCTGCTCCTGTTGTTACTAGGCAACAGACACGCGCTGAGATGGATGTGTCTCAAGATTTCCTTTCTGATCTCAAAAAGGCCCTTCCTCAGGATAAATGGTTCCAGCAGCATCAAGGTGAATGCACAATGAGAGATGATTTGCCTTGGATTGGAGCGAAACTTTACATCCCTGCCTCTCTTCGTCTTGTGGTTCTCCAACGGGCACATGATTCCAAGTTGGCGGGGCACTTCGGCTTTGTGAAGACGCTGCATCTTGTGAAACGACAGTTTTGGTGGCCGTCTTTGAAGAAGGACATTGAACTTTATGTTGTCAGCTGTCCTGTTTGCGCAGTTGCTGAGCGCCCGCCGGGGAAACCACAGGGTTTACTCCAGACTGTAGCTCGCCCTGTCGCCCCCTGGAAGGAGATTTCTATGGATTTCATTGTGGAACTTCCTGAAAGCCAGGGGCACAGGGTCATATGGGTGGTTACAGACTTGTTTTCCAAGCAAGTTCATTTCATACCTTGCCCTAAGATCCCTTCTGCAAAGGCGCTCGCTAAACTTTTCATTTCTCACATTTACCGTTTGCATGGTGTGCCTGACTGCATCATTTCTGATAAGGGCTTACAATTCACCTCCGTCTTCTGGAAAGAATTTCTTAAACGCATTGGCTCCGCCCAAGGTTTAAGCTCTGCCCACCACCCTCAGACTAATGGGGCTTGCGAGAGGACTAATTCTGTTCTAGAACAATATTTACGTTGTTTCATCAATTACCAGCAAGATGATTGGGTGGACTTGTTGCCGCACGTGGAAGTGGCTTATAATAATTCTGTACATAGCAGCACTGGATTCACCCCTTTCGTGTTGTGTTTAGCCAAAACTTTGTTCCTATTCCCGAAGTTCCTCTAGAGCAACCACAGGTCTCATCTATCTCCGACTGGAGTGAGCGGTTGTGGCATATTTGGCCTTTGGCACTTCGCACTTTGGATGCTGCGCACCGTGCACATAAGAAACAGGCTGATAAGAAACGTTCTCAACCTTATCAGTACAAAGTGGGTGACCAAGTTTATCTATCCACAAAGTTCCTTCAAACTACGCAGAAATTGAAGAAGTTGGGGCCTAAGTATGTAGGCCCGTTTCCCATAATCAAGGTCATCAATCCTGTTTCGGTTCGCTTGCAGCTACCCAAGCATCTCAACCATGTATATCCTGTTTTCCACATTAATCTCATTAAACCTGTTCATTTTTCATCTTTACTTCCGCCAGTGGATCCGCCACCTGCCCCCCTATTGATTGATGGTGAGCAGCATTTTGAGGTTTGAGAAATATTGGACTCTCGTAGATGGCGGAATCGCCTTCAGTACCTGGTGGCTTGGAAGCATTTTCCCCAGTCTCATGCCGAGTGGGTGGACAAGTCCCATCTCCGGGGCCCCCAACTACTCCACCAGTTCTATGCTGCTTTCTCCGGACAAGCCCTAGTTGACTCTCCTTCCTGACTTTCTCTCCCCCCCCCCCGTATTTTTCTTTTTATGTTTTTTGTTGTTCGTCTGTTTGTTTGTGTTTTGTCATTTTCCAGGCCTGACCGCCTTTTTCCGGAGGAGGGCCGGATGTCAGCCTCTGCTTTGCTGCTGCTTTGGCTGCCATTGAAACGGGGAGGGGGGGCATGGTATTTGGGAGGGGAATACTAATTGTGCTGGAGGAAGATTCTGGAGTTTCTGCTGCCTGTCTTACTGAGCATGCGGAGGAGGTTTCCCGCCAACATTCCCTCTGGGTGATACCTTTCGAAGTTATCTCACACCTGACACTTGGGAGAATTATGATTGGACTGTAACTGGGATGCCAAGGGGAGGGGAATGAGTTATTCTATATATCATTTGCTTTCGCGCCTAAATAATCAGTCTTTCGCTTTGCTACGCTTCTAATAATTTATAATTAGTAAAAGTACACTTGATTTCTATCAATGGAGTCTCGTGGTTTTCTTTCCTAATTATTCAATGGAGGAGTGCTGACAAGTAGGGTTTCAGAGTTTGTCAAAGGTGACATTCAATGCACCACTTAAGCTCCTTAAACCTCTTATCTACACCCAGGAAGGATGAGGAGGAAGAGAAAGACAGAGGGACAAAATAAAGGAACATTTTGGCTGTTGTTGTTTTTTTGCATCTTTATATTAAAACTAGGGAGATTCAGAGCTGATGCTTTTCAAATGCCATCTAGTTGTTATACTGCTGTGCTAACAATGAGCTGTTCTTTTTCAAAAAAACCCTTCCACTTTTCAAAGTGTTTTCTTCTTTCACTTGAAAAAAAAATCATCTCCCCAAAATTGTGTTGGTAGAATGGTAGAATAGAATAACAGAGTTGGAAGGGACCTTGGAGGTCTTCTAGTCCAAACCCCTGCTTAGGAAGGAAATCCTACACCCCTTCAGATAAATGGTTATCCAATGTCTTCTTGGAGCATTCAAAACTTCTGGAGGCAAGTTGTTCCACAAATTTCTAAAGTCTCCACATCTTTTTTACATTGTAGCAACCAAAACTGAATGGTGAACAGGAGGGGGAGGGAGAGGGAGAGGGAGAGGGAGAGGGAGAGGGAGAGGGAGAGGGAGAGGGAGAGGGAGAGGGAGAGGGAGAGGGAGAGGGAGGGAGGGAGGGAGGGAGACAGAGAGAGAGAGAGAGAGAGAGAGAGAGAGAGAGAGAGAGAGAGAGAGAGAGAGAGATTTAAACCCTCTCTTGGGATTTGAATTTGAGCGTATTTTATTAGTCCCAAGGGGCTATGCAGTCACAGCTGAGGTTGTCTGTGTCTCAGGCTTGGTTGAATCTTGCTGGGTAATGATGTAATGAAAAGGGTTGTGTTCTGAAAGGATATTGGGCAATGGCTTTGTCATGCTTTGGCTCTTGAGTGAGGACTAATCCTATCACCCTGGAGCTTAAGGCCTTTCGACTTGTAGATAGGATAGGCCAGTCTTTCTGGGGCTATTAACAAAGGTGGGGGCTGCTTTCCAAGAGCATGTTTCTTCTTTTCTCACCCAGGGAAGTATAATATTCTGCCTTTATAATATTTCCTATATTTCATTCTTCTAGGAGAGGGGTGGGTGCTAACTTCCTACAACTGGATTCCTGAGCTTTGTATTTTGGCAAAGAGCTCTTAGAGAAAAGTGAAAAAAGTGTACCTAAATATGGTCAATAGGAATTCTATGTTGGAAGCAAGGAATATAAACCAAAACAACTATAGGGTTCTTTCAAAAATAGAAGCAGAGACAGATTTTGCTTTGGGGCAGTGTGAAAAGGAGGCAACATGTTGGACTGCTAATTGACCAGGGGGAAACTCAGCATGCTCTATTCCTCTGCTTTTAACTGGTGTTTGATCTGCAGAAATCAGTAAGTGAAGGTTTATTCAAGTTAAGAATCGTTTCCTGCTTCTCTGTTGGCAATCTGAGTGTTGGGGAGGGGAAAAGGCAACCTAAACCACATTACATATCCTGCAAAAGCAGTGCTCAGAGTGTTTTTATGGGAAAAGAGCCTGAGGACCATAAGCTGAGTGAAAACCATGATGTGTATGAGTTAGGGAATGTTGTAGGTCCCAAGAGAGATATGCATGTAGGGATGCAGGGATGTCAAAAAACTTGATTCATTTCCCCCCCACAATGGATGAATGACTGCAAAAGTTGATGGCTAAATTGACTGGTTTGATTAAAGAAAGAGAAAAAAACCACACAATTACTTTTGTTTCTACTTGGAAACCACTTCTGGGCTTTGTGCTTGAGAAAAAAAATGAATCTTTGATTTGGGGTTTTACTGATTAGATAGTTTTGTTGTTGTAAAATGACTAGTTTATGCTACTATGTAAAAGTAAAAAGATGATGTTTGATGCTAATATTCTATTGCACCCAAGGGAGTCAGAAGTCAATGCTTTTCCATTCTTTTTTTCTTTTTCACTGCATTTTCCCCTTCCTTCTCCCTCCTTTTTTTCCTATTGTAGGAAGTTAACCCCCCCACCCCCTTCTAAAAAAATAAAATATCCTGGGAAATATTGAATATTGGATATATTTCTCTGGATAAGAAATGAAGAAACATTTTTTAGGCAGGAAACAGACTCACTCTTAATAGCCCCCACCTTTGTTAATGGGCCATTAAAAGGCAAGACAATCTATTCTACATAACAAAGATACCCCCCTTCATCTCCAGGGTGATGGGATTAAAGCATGATAGTATTAGCCCTTTACCCCTCTCACCACAGAACACCTGGGAAGAAGCAATGTTGAACCAAACTTGGTTCAAAGCACAGCCTAGACAGTTGCCCCTGCATGGCCCCATGGGAGCCTGACAACCAATCAGAATACAAAGCTCAGGTTCAAAGCCCAGAGAGGGCATAAAACCAGGGACTTTCAGCATTTCTGTCTCTTTTTTCTTCTTCACCAACATCTGGAAGCATGTGATCCCCCTTTTCTGTTCAGTAGCTTAAGCCATGTGATCCTGTCCACCATTAAACCATCTTTCCAAGCAGCCTCCATGTTTCCAGTGTCTTTTTCCCCCACTTAGAACTGAACCCAGAAGGACATTTCTTCCAACACTACTATTTTCTTTTGTACTTTTTGTCTTTTATATTAGAAACTAATAAAAAAAATCTTGATTCATTTTTAAGGTCTGCATTGCATGAGGCCAGTAGTTTACTTAGTCCAGCATCTTACTGATCAGATGCCTCTGGAATAGCCTTACACACCTATTATCTCCACACAGCAAAGGCAAATGGAAAGTACGGGATGAAGCTAGGATGTCTACTCCTCCTACTTTATCCACCCTTTTGCAAGGTTTCAAAGAAGACTTCAAGGGTTCAAGGATGAGTATGTTATCTCAAGCTACCCATCCCTCCCTTCAAGATTTCCTTCTCTGCTTTCCCAGCCTGATTTGTATAGACCTGGCAACATCTCCAGGCTTGAAACAAAATTCTTCCATGGCATTTTGTTCTTCAATTTTGCAGGAGTTTGACATGTCAGGCGTTTGAAAGACATCAGGCAGGTACAGATCTGGAATAATCAAGGCTTGTCAGATCTGTTAAGGGAATACTTAACTCTTGGCCCTCGTTGGCTAACAGCTCTAAATAAAATTGAACTTTGCCAAAAGACTTTGCACTGCTTGCTCCATAAGAAGTAAGAATTGGGGCTTCCTGGGAGGAGCTTGCTGATGGTGGCAGCTTAAAATTAGCTGCCCCCGAATTCCTGATCAGGTATCTGTTTAGATGATCATCTATCTGACGTCTTAACAGGTTTCTTATCCTTCAGGCAAGAAGGGAAGAAGATATAGTTTTACTGGCAAATGCTCTTTGATTTTTGCAGCTTCTGTGCCTGCAGAGAGAGGGGGGCAAGCCCAAAGCAGAACGGCATCCATGCTGGGAACTTCAAACTGCCTTGTGCAGTACAAAGTAAGATCTCTCCCACTCAGTTCACAGCTTTGATTTATTTGATTTTAATACGAGCTGAATCCGTTTACGTGGACATTAATTGTTTACCAAGAACCTAGCTTCTCTTTTTTTTACAAGATCTTCCTCTGAAAATCTATTTACTTAGAGGCTTTTAAAATGGTGCCGAGCCGGCTGGATTCTCCTGTACAATGATTATTTTCTTAATCTCCTGGTTAAACGCTACAGAACTCTAAAACTTCAAAGGAGGGTCTTATCACCCTGCTTCACAATTGGCCAGCAGAACTATTTAGTTAGTTTCATTTTTACAAGGCTTCCTTTCTCTCATTAATCTTGCTTATCTGGAATTTAAATGGTGATGAATCTGCTGAACTGTCTTGTTACAATGCTTATTTTCTGAAATCCTTGAGTTTTGCCAAGCCTCAAATTTCAAAATAAAGGGAGAAATTCAGCATCTTTACTTATAGCTGCACAGTTAGCCAGCAGAGTTTTATTAACTGCTGGAAGATAAAATTTGGAATGGCCTCAAAACCAAATATTAATCTGAAACCGTCGCCCTCTATTCCCAGGGGCACATCCCCAGTACCTGGCACAAGGTTGCAGCCTCCACTCCCTATGCCCCCTGCTGGAGATTTGTTAATGAAAGAATTCTTCTTGAGTGAATTAAGTGTGGCTCTCAATGCTCAGACAATTAAAATGGAAGATAAACTTAGAGATCTTAAAGAGGAGATAAAACAGGAGATAAAACAGGAGGGAAAAGAAGAAATAAAAGAAATAAAAGGGGAAATAAAAGGACTTAAACAGGAGTTGTATGAAAAAATCGATGCCAGGGTTGTTAAAATCAAAGATGAAATGCTGGGACTTGTAACTGTATTGACAGAACATGTCTCCGGAATTGAAGATAGTCTAGAGGACCTTAATGAGGCTAATACCAACTTGACATTGAAAACAGAGGTGATGGAACAAAAAGTTGAAAATGCTGAAAAAGAAATTATTATGATACAGTATAGACAAATGGAACTGGCATTAAGAGTAAGGGGGCTGCGTGAGGAGAAACAGGAGAACCTGAAACAGATCCTATCAGAAGCCTTTGACCGCCTGGTGGGAAGACCAGGGACTAACCTCGACTGGCAGATCGACAAAGTTTATCGCGTTAACTCCTGGGTGGCAAAGCAGAAACAGCTTCCTCGAGACATCATTATATACTTCACTACAAGAGAGCTCAGAAACATGGTACTACAAGAGTCTTATAACACTAAGCTCCAAATTGGCAGTTAAGACCTGATTGTTTTGAAAGATATACCACCTCAAATGTTAAGAGCCAGGAGAGACTATGCTTTTTTAGTCGAAGAACTCAGAAACCGTCAGATACAGTATAGATGGGATGCACCATTTGGCATTATACTTACATTTGATAGGCAAAGATATCGCCTCAACTCTGTATGGAAAGCCCGAGATTTTTACCATAATATTTTGAAGGCTGGATATCCTGCATCATCTGGACCTGGAGAAAGACCACAAGAAGGACAGGACAGACAGCAAACTACACAACTATCAGATAAGATGGAGCATCTCTCTCTTCTAGAAGCTCAAGGTGTTATGGAACAAAGACCTAGCCATATGATTACTAGACGAATGGAGAAACAAGCTAAAAGGCAACAACCTCAACAATCACCGGCCATCGATCAAGGAGATACAATAACAAGTCTGGAAGCAGTGGGAGGAGCTAGGCCTAAGGTTAAACAGGCCATGCAGGAAGCTCTAAAAATGCTTCAGCCAACCAAAGATGACAACTAAGATCTTAACATGGAATGTCAATGGATTGAATTCCCCACAGAAGAGAAAGAAAATACTTCACTATCTCAAACAGTTTAAGAATGACATAATTTGTTTGCAAGAAACTCATATCAAATCAACTGATCAAAAATATCTGATTAACTCAAAACTTGGTCAACATTTTGTAGCTTCTGCTATGGAAAAGAAGAATGGTATAGTTGTATACTTAAGAAAAGACATGAAAGCTGAATTAATTGAAGCAGATCCCTTCGGAAGATATATCGCGTTAGACCTAATCCTAGAAGGGAAAAAGACATTACTTTTGGGAATTTATGTTCCTAATCAACAGCAATATGGATTCTATAGAAATCTTCATGCCAAATTAGTACAGTGGGACTATAGGTCCTGTATACTATTGGGTGATTGGAATGGTGTGATAGACACTAAGAGAGATAAGAAGACTTCTCGCCCAAATACTAAGATGCGAGCAAAGCTACCCAAACCTTTTTTTGACATGATGGATGACTTTGAATTGAGAGATATTTGGCGAGAAAGAAACGCAGAGGAATATGATTTCACTTTCTTCTCTGATAGACATCAATCCCTTTCAAGGATTGATTTTATACTAATCACTAATGATTTGCTTTCTAGGGTCAAGAAGACAAAGATTGCGGCTAGGGTCCTCTCGGATCATAACCCAGTTTGGATGGAGTTGGGAAGGGTAGTGCAGGCAAGAAGGTCTTGGAGATTGAATGAAAACTTATTTAGATATGAAAAGTATATTAATGATTGTAAAAAACTGTTATCTGAATATTTTGTTTTGAATATGAATAAGGGTACATCTATGGAATTCGTATGGGATGCAAGCAAAGCGTATATGAGAGGAGTGCTGATGAATATAAATAAAATACATAGACATAAACAAGGGCTAAAACGAACAGAATTGGAAGAGGAAATTAAGAGGAAAGAGTTGGAGTTAACAATTAATCCAGGTGATACAAAGGTTAAGGAAGCTATCACCATATTAAAATCTCAATCTGACATGTTGATCTCTGACCAGGTAGCCACTAACTTATTATATGCGAAACACAATACCTTTTGTAATGCAAACAAACCTGGCAGATGGTTAGCTTATCAGATTAGGAAAAAAAGGAAAACTCGAAATATATCTAAACTGATTTACGGAGGGAAGGAGGTGTTTCAACAGGAAGAGATTCAAAAGGCATTTCGGAAATTTTTTACAGAATTGTATAAAGGGGATAAAATTAAGGGTCTAGATATAGACAAATATTTAGATACAGAGAAAATACCTTCAGTTAGAGAAGAACACAGGCAAAAATTGAATCAACCAATAACCTCGGGGAAATTTTTACAGGTAATTAAGCAATTAAAGTTAGGGAAAGCACCAGGTACAGACGGTTTGACAGCGGTTTACTATAAAAATTTACAGTTAGAAATGGTAGAACCTCTTAGAGAATTATTTAATAAGATTCAAACGGAAGGTAAAGTGCCTCCATCTTGGAAGACAGCGTTTATATCTTTGATACCCAAAGAAGATCAAGATACTACCCAACCAAAAAATTATATACCTATCTCATTACTTAATGTAGATTATAAATTTTTTACTAAAATACTAGCAAATAGGTTAATGCTGGTTATTCAACAATTGATACACACTGACCAAACAGGTTTTATACAGGGGAGACAGATGAAAAGTAATGTCAGATTAATTATTAATGCATTAGAATATTTGGGAAAGAACAACCAGATCCCTGCTGCGTTTATATTCTTGGATGCTGAGAAGGCCTTCGATCGTGTTAATTGGAAATTTCTGTTGAAGATATTGCAAAAAATGCAGATAGGAGATAATTTTTTACAGTCCATTAAAGCAACATACCAACAGCAAACAGCACAAATCATAGTCAATGGAAGTTTAACAGACTCTTTTCAAATTGGAAAAGGTACAAGACAGGGCTGTCCTTTGTCCCCGCTATTGTTTATTATAACTTTGGAAGTATTGTTGAATAAAATACGGGGCATGGATGGTCTAAAAGGGATCAAGATTAGGCAGCAAGAATACAGAGTGCACGCTTTTGGGGATGATTTGGTCATAATATTGGAACAACCGCAGGAATCCAGTATGGTTTTAATGAATACGATTAATCAATATGGTCAAGTATCTGGTTTTAAAATAAATGTAGGAAAAACCAAAATATTAGCTATAAATATGAATACTAAACAAAAGGAAGAACTAGGAGGGATGCTAGGATGTGAGGTAGTCAAAAAAGTCAAATATCTTGGAGTCAATATTTTAACCTCAAACGGGAAATTATACAAGCATAATTATGAACCACTTTGGCATAGTATACAGATAGAGATGAAAAAATGGGAGAAATTGCACTTATCTTTGCTGGGTAGGATAGCAGCAGTGAAAATGAACATTTTACCAAAATTTTTATTTCTCTTCCAAATGTTACCTATACTTAAAAAAGATGCAAATCTTTTAGAATGGCAGAAGGGTATCAACAAATTTGTATGGGCAGGAAAGAAGCCGAGGGTAAAGATGAAAATAATGCAAGATGTACGTGAGAGAGGAGGCTTGAAATTAACTAACCTAAAATTATATTACGATGCAGTGGCGCTATCCGTAATTAGTGATTGGACTCATTTAACTAATGATAGAATATTGAATATCGAGGGACACGATCTGGTATATGGTTGGCATGCTTACCTGTTACTCAACAAAAAATTGGATAAGAAGTTTAAAAGTCATATTTTAGGAAATGCTTTACTGCGGGTCTGGAAAAAATACCAATATAAATTAAATGACAAGATACCCATGTGGGGTATCCACGGGATAGCCAGGTTCTAAGGGCTGTGCGGAAGGTCTGGAGGGTGGTGAGGGTACGAAGCTCCATGGGGAGATCGTTCCATTGGGTCGGGGCTACCACCGAGAAGGCTCTCCTCCGCGTGGTGGCCAGTCGGCATTGGCCAGCAGATGGAACTCGGAGGAGGCCTAAACGGTGAGATCTAATGGGTCGTGTGGAGGTGATCGGCAGTAGGCGGTCTCTCAAGTACCCAGATCCACTACCATGAAGGGCTTTATAGGTGGCAAGTAGCACCTTGAAGCGTATCCGGAGATCGACAGGTAGCCAGCGCAGCTCGCGGAGGATAGGTGTTACGTGGGTGAAGCGAGGTGCACCCACAATTGCTCGCGTGGCCGCATTCTGGACTAGCTGAAGTCGCCGAATACTCCTCAAGGGCAGCCCCATGTAGAGCACATTGCAGTACTCCAGCCTAGAGGTCACAAGGGCCCGAGTGACTGTTGTGAGAGCCTCCCGGTTCAGGTAGGGGCGCAACTGGTGCACCAGGCGAACCTGGGCAAATGCCCCCCTGGTCACAGCTGACAAATGGTGTTCGAAGGTCAGCTGTGGGTCCAGGAGGACTCCCAAGTTGCGGACCCTGTCTGAGGGGTATAATGTTTGACCCCCCCAGCCTGAGAGATGGAATATTTGCCAAATTGGCGGGACGGAAACACAACAGCCACTCGGTCTTATCCGGGTTGAGCACAAGTTTGTTAGCCCTCATCCAGTCCCTAACAGCTTCAAGTCCCTGGTTCATCATGTCCACCGCTTCATTGAGTTGGCACGGGGCGGACAGATACAGCTGGGTATCGTCCGCATACTGGTGGTATTTTATCCCATGCCGCCGAATGCTCTCGCCCAGCGGTTTCATGTAGATGTTGAAAAGTAGGGGAGACAGGACCAAACCCTGTGACACCCCATATGTTAGGGGCCTAGGGTTCGATCTCTGCCCCCCGACTAACACCGACTGTGACCTGTCCGAGAGGTAAGAGGAGAACCACTGCAAAACAGTGCCTCCCACCCCCACCTCTCACAGTTGTCGCAGAAGGATACCATGGTCGATGGTATCGAAAGCCGCTGAGAGGTCAAGGAGAACCAGGATGGGGGCGTGGCCTCGATCCCTGGCTCTCCAGAGATCATCGGTCAATGCGACCAAAGCGGTTTCTGTGCTGTAGCCAGGTCTGAAGCCGGACTGGAATGGGTCAAGATAGCTGGCTTCCTCCAAGGCCTGCTGGAGCTGGTAGGCCACCACCTTCTCAACAACCTTCCCCACAAAGGGGAGGTTGGAGACTGGATGGTAATTGTTAAGAACGGCTGGATCCATAGATGGTTTCTTCAGGAGGGGTATCACCACCGCCACTTTAAGTGCGGAGGGAAAGACCCCCTCCTGAAGGGAGGCGGTAACAACCGCCTGGATCCAGCCTCGTGTCACCTCCCTGCTGTTAGCAACCAGCCAGGAGGGGCACGGGTCCAGTACACAGGTGGAGGCACTCACAGCTCTCATGGCCTTGTCCACATCCCCAGGGGCAACATCCTGAAACTCAACCCAGCGATGGTGTTCCAGATTATCCCCCTGTGCCTCGGCTGGATCTGCAAAGTCGGAGTCCAAGTCCGATCGAAACCAAGCAACTTTGTCCGCTAAGAACTGGACGTATTCCTCAGCCCTACCCTGCAAGGGGTCCCCCGTCTCCCTCCTATTTAGGAGGGAGCGGGTTATCCTAAACAGGGCGGCTGGGCGGGACTCAGCGGACGCAATCAAGGTGGCAATGTAAGATCTTTTTGCCGTCCTAATTGCCCTGATGTACTCCTTGATGCAAGATGTCAAAAGTGCTCGGTTCGATTCGGACTTGTTGGACCTCCATAGGTGCTCTAGGTGTTGCTTCCGGCGCTTCCTCTCCCGGAGCTCCTCGGTGAACCAAGGTGCCCTCCGGAATCCGCTGCCTCGGAGCGGCCATAGTGGCGCAATCCGGTCAAGAGACTCTGTCGCTGCTGAGTGCCAAGCAGCAACCAGAGTCTCCGCCGGACTGTGGGCGAAGGTATCAGGAATAACCCCAAGCTGCGTCTGGAACCTCAAGGGGTCCATAAGTCGCCTGGGGCGGAACCACCTGGTCGGTTCCTCCTCCCTACAGTGGGGGTTTGGTCTCCGAAAGTCAAGCCTCAGTAGGCAGTGGTCTGACCACGACAGGAGTATGATCTCACTACCCCTCAGACCAAGATCACAAGTCCACTGCTCCGAGAGGAATACGAGGTCGAGCGTGTGACCTGCTGAGTGAGTTGGGCCCCGAATTACTTGGGTCAAGCCCATGGCTGTCATGGAAGCCATGAACTCCTGCTCCCCATCAGAGTGTTCACCGAGTGAAGGCAAATTGAAATCCCCCAGGACCATAAGCCTGGGGAACTCAATTGCTAGCTCGGCTACCGACTCGAGGAGCGAGGGGAGGGCTGCTGCAACGCTGTTGGGAGGCAGGTACGTTAACAGCAAGCCCACTTGACCCTTGAGGTCCAACTTCACCAGTAGGGACTCACACCCGACAAGCTCCGGAGCAGGGATCCTACGAGGTGCTAGAGACTCTCGGATAACAATAGCCACACCCCCACCCCTTCCCTGAGCTCTCGGCTGATGAAGCACCTGAAATCCTTCTGGGCACATCTCTACAAGGGGGACTCCTCCCTCCGGTCCCAGCCAGGTTTCAGTAATACATGCCAGGTCTGCCCTCTTGTCTAAAATTAAGTCCCGGACGAGGGGAGCCTTGTGAACTACAGACCTGGCATTTAGCGACAACAGCCTGAGACCAGGGTCCTGATTACTTGCGCCATCTGGCCTTGGAGTGGGACTCATAGGGCCGGAAGGAGGGATCTCTGTGACATAGCGAGCCCTCCTTCCCCGGTAATGGCCAGCCCTAAAGTCCCCACCATATCTGCCCCTCCCTGTTACAACCGTGATGCTCCGACCCACTCCCGTGTCCGTGGTTCCCTCAACCACCCCTATAGCTCCCGCGTTCCCCGGCAGGCCCTCCGAATCAAACACACTCATTTATTCACTCAGACAGTCCCCACGTAATAGTTAAAACACATAGAATACAATAGTAATGGGGGTAATAAAAAGTGGGCCATTCATTCAATCACAAACAGATCCCATACACTCACCATACCAATTAAAAAATTGTGCAGTCGTGCGAGTTCGTAAAAGGTCTTAAAGATCTTGTGCAGAAAAGTGGCTCTTCTCCCTCTCCTGAGGTCATACAAGGTCCAAAGCCTGGGGGGCCACAGTCTGGAACTGGCTTAAGTTGCTCAAGAAGGTGGAGGGGAGAGCACCGATTTTCGCAATGCCAAGTCCTCGCTCCTATGGCTGCCATCCTCTATTGCTCCAACGGGGCAGCACCAGAGGGAGGCTGCAATGATAAAGAGGCCGATAGAGGGCCGTCCAGGCCTCTCTTCTCTCCGGACTAAGGAATGCAGAAACGATGTTAACGGCACGCCAACTTCCTCTCCATTCTGAGCACAAGGCAGATGAACGGCCAGATCTGATGGATGGGGCTTTATTCTGCAAAGGGCCCACAAAGGGCGAGGGGGGGGCGGCGGCAAGGTGAGCAAGGCGGCAGTAAGGTAAACAATAGAATCGAGAGGGGGGGGCATCCAGGGACGGCTACAGCGACGGCAACACAGCCAGCCGCCTAATCCGCCGATCCCGAAAGTCTCCAACAGCCCCCACCCTTCACCACCTCTCTAGAAGATAATAAAAGTCAAGTCCTCAGGCTCACCGCTCAGTCAGAATCAGTCCCCAAACTCGCCGCTCCGTCAGAGTCAATCAGAGTAGTCAAAAGAGGAGGAGGGTATCAAGTTTGCAAATCGCTGCAGTCAGTTCCAGGCCGCCACCAGGGCGAACGGCTGGGGGCAAGAGTCAGTGTAGCCGCTAGACTCGTCAAAGAAAGCGCCGCTGTTGTCTGTTGTTTGTGCAGTGGGGGCGGGCGTGCGATGGGTGGGGGGGGCGCCTAGCTGTCGCTTAATGCATATAAAGAGGATATATAATGTATTAATACAGATGGATTCGGAAACAGAATTAGTTAAAGATTGTATGATAAAGTGGGCTCAAAATATTGAAGAACCAATAATGCTGGATACATGGGAAAGAATATGGGTAACAAATGTGAAGTTCACACAAGCTCAAAACCTAGATAAAATTTTTATAAGATGTTCTATAGATGGCATTTAGATCCTAAAAAGCTGGCTTCTATGTATCCAAATGTACAGCCTAAATGTTGGAGGTGTGGTTCTCTCGATGCTACATATTATCATATATGGTGGACCTGCCAAAAGGTTAAGGCATTCTGGATAAAAATATGGTGGATTATGCAAAATATCTTTAAAAGAAGGATAAAGTTCACTCCTCAGTTATTCTTACTAGGTATATGTACTGACTTTACAGTGGTAGAGACTAACTTGATTCTGCACCTAATAACGGCAGCAAGACTGTTGGTGGCGCAATACTGGAAGAAGGAAGACCTGCCTACAACTTAAGAATGGACATTGAAAGTTACGAACTTAGCCGAGATGGCTAAAATATCGGTATATCTTAAAGATAACTCAAATGAGAGATATAAACGAGACTGGAAAAAATGGATTGACTATATACAAAATAAATACGGGACCAAGAAATTCCAGTTAGCCTATGCTTAAGATCAGAAATGATTTAAATTGTTTAAAGTTAATTCAGCAAGAAGCTAAGATCAATGTAGAGATGTCATTAATTTCTTTATTTCTTTTTTCTCAATAGATTTTAGACTGTGTTTGTTAAAAATCCATACCGTGTACGAGTTCTGGGAAGTCGGGGGGGGGAGGAGGAGGGGGGGTTGGGGGGGAGGGTGGAGGGAGGGAGGGGTATGCATTAGGCTAGACAAGAATTTGGTGGTAAACTAGAACTATTTTGACACACAAAAAATTGTACTCCGATGTCTTACTGATTGAGGAATGATGAAATGTTTGTTTTAAAAGAAATAAAACTTTTGAACCCCCCCCCCCCAAAAGAAGTAAGAATTGGCTGCTTTGGTGAGAAGTGACCACATTTGCTGTATTATGAAGTTATGAGAAAGGGGACAGTCTTTATCATGGATTTGACTTATGTTACATTATGTTGGTTTAATCTTATGGCATTTTATACCACCTTACTCAAAAAGCTCAGGACACTCTTGAGACACATCAGCTTAATGATGTGTCCATAAATGTCCTATAGTGTCGTATTCAAAGTCAGGCATCAAATGCTCATTTCAGCACCTAATGGAATACCAGAATTGTAAGGAAGAAGTATAGCTCAGGGGTGGTATGTTCAGAGTGGTATTCAGCCAGTTCTAGTATACTGTAGCAGAAATTTTGAATAGTTCAGAGAACAGGCAAATATTACCTCTGGCTGGCCACTCCCTCTCTCCCCCACCTTTCCCTGTCCTATATTCCCTTGTTTTTTTTAGCTCAGCTGATTCACAAAGCAGAGAGGATTGCCACGCCTCAGCTGAGCTAAAACACAGCTCAGCTCACCAGCACTGACACCGAGGGTGGTCTTTGAGGGGTCTTTGAGTGCTGTGCGTGCAAAGCACTCGCTCATAGAACTGGTAGGAAAATATGTATCATAAATAAGGGTTGACCGCAAAGAAGCTGTATTTCCTGATCTATGTTTCTCTTTCCTGTCTTAGGAGTGAAGCCACCATGCTTGATAAAATGATTGTACAGTCAGAATTGCTTTTAAAGGTGATAGCTTATTCTAAAGCTAAGACTAGCGTTCATATATTTCCCATCTTAAAATAGATGATGTGTTTGGTTCTGGCTGGTACAGTATTAGAACCTGTTACATATTTTAAAATTGAGGCTTATGCCTCAGCATGTTCTGTGAATTCAGTTGATTACCAGCTAGCTAATAAATCAAGCTATCATACAGTAGAATGTGTGAACCCAACTATGAAGTTCACTGATAGAGGTTATCAATAGGTCATTAATTAGTTTAATTGCATTTTTTTAAGAGCTAGAAAACAATAAGGCACTCACAAAGCAGTGTCCCCACTCAGGGGAAATAATATGATACAACATGGAATTATAGTTACCAACCAGTTTCCCAAAATAAGGCTGAAGAAGCAAAGTAATATTTGAACCCCTGTAAGTTTCTGTATGGCACATTTTGGTTCTGCTTACATCACATTTGTAGGTTCATACTTTTTCTTTCTTTGTATTGTTTCTATTGTTCCAGTTTGTATTTGTCCACAGATTCCTCTGGAGCTCAGTCAGATTAGAGGTGGAAGGGACCTTGGAGGTCTTCTAGTGCAACCCTCTGTTCAAGCAGGAGACCCTGTACAATTTGAGACAACTGGCTCTCCAGTCTCTTCTTAAAAACCTCCAGTGATGAAACCACCCACAACTTCTGAAGGCAAGAGTTGGGCATTTTTAAATCGCTGTTAGCAAATAAATAAATAAATAACTTAGGAAATTCTGAAAGGAATAGCCGCAGTTTCGTGAAGAATTTCAAAACCGGCAGGCAGCTGATCACATCACTAACCTCTCTTTGCCCCCTTCTTCTCTCTTTATTTATTTAGTCTTTTCAGGATTTCAGCATGCAGAACCCTTGCTAATTCTTATTAGCCGATTCTTTGCTCACAGAATGCAACAAAAACCAATTTGTCAACTCATGGGAGTCCATCACAAGCTTATTAAAATCATCCAGTTTTCAAAGATTGATAGACTCAGATTGTTGTTTACTGAGAAACAGAGCAGGCAATACATAGCACACAAAAGGGACCAAACAGCAAACATATAAATCAGAATTAAAATCTCACCGCTGACAATAGCTGCCTGCCAGCATCGCTATGTTGTTCGTTTTCATTGCTGGCACATAAAGGCATACATTAGCTTTGTTCCTTTTCCTCTTATTTATTCTTCTTGTAATGTGAGAACAAGAAAATGCCTCCCTCATAGATAACAGGTTATTATATACAGCTCCTGCATACTAAACAGACAAACATCTCATTTATTTGGCCCAGCTAACTTTAATAGGACTAATACAGAGTAGGTAGCTTTGTAACTGAGTTCTGCAATGACAGCCAAACAAACTAGACTGGTCGTACTGCTTGGTGGGCTGAAGAAGCTGCTTCAGGTACCATATGTTGTTATCTTTGAGCAGAATAGGACAACCTGCCATGGCTGACTCACCATAGGACCACTCACCAGAGCCAACTCACCATGCCGCGGGACAATTCAATGTGAGATAACTCCAAGAAAGGGAGAGGTGAATTGCCGCCTTGAGGATTTCTAACTTGAGAAAGTTCAAACCCTAGGCAAGACAAGGTCCACTACAATTCACTTGTCCCTCTCTTGAGTTAATTCATGTTGAATTGTCTTCCAGGAAGTTATCCCTTGGCAAGTTGGTTTTGGCAAGTTGGGCCAAAGTGAGTTGTCCTAGACCCACCTTTGAGGTAGGGCAATTGCTCTACCCCTATTTGCTGGAACAGTCCTATGAGCAAACCCATTATCTGAATACTAGGAGCTGTTATACATAGAAAATAATACAAAGTCATAATCAAAGAAGAAGGTAGACCAGTGATGATTAACATTTTTGCAACTGAGTGCTGAAATTGGAGCGTGCACGTGAACATGTGCACTGGAACAGCAGAACCCAGACGACAACAGATGGCTGGTGGGCATGCATGTGGTGGCCAGCTGCTTTTCCAGATTATGTCTCACATATGCACTCCACCCAGCTGATCCGGCGTGCATGGACATCAGCCAGCTGCTCTCCTCTAGATTCCAGTGCTCCAAATCAAAGCTAAATCACAAATTCCGGTGCTCCAAATGATGGTGCTTTTCAAATCACAGCTAGCGTGAAAGCCAACTGGCCAGCGCATATGTGTGCACTGGAACCTGGAAGAGAGCAGCTGGCTGGCAGCATGCGAGTGATGGAACCCAGAAGAGCAGCTGGTGATGGCTGCCGTTCCCACAGAGAGGGCTCTGCATGCTACCTCTGGCATGTGTGCCATAGGTTCGCCATCCCAAAGATAGACCATCAATTATTGTCTCCTTCATTTAATAGCAATAGCACTTAAACTTATACACCACTTTACATTGCTTTGCAGCCCTCTCTAAATGGTTTACAAAGTTAGCCTATTGCCCCCAACAATCTGGGTCCTCATTTTACTGACCTTGGAAAGATGGAAGGCTGAGTCAAACTTGAGCATGGTGAGATTCAATTTGCCAAATTGCAGGCAGCTAGCAGGCACCAGAAATAGCCTGCACTACTGCATTCTAACCACTGCACCACTGCGGCTCATTTAAAAACCATTTGAAGTTATAACAATTTAAAACAACCCTAGTTTTGTGGCCAGTTCTCATGTATATCATTTCAGTGTGCTGTGGTCACATGATTCAGGTGCTTTCCAACCAACTTCTGACAAGCACAGTTAAGGAAAAATGTGGAAATACAATCACAAGTTGTGGTCTTGTGATTTCTCACACAAGAATCAAATGGGCAGTGATATAAGTATGTCATGGTCACACATGACTTTCCAATTAGCAGCTGTAGCACTTACTGTAATCATTCCTTGTCCCAACTATGGTTACTAAGCAAGGACTGACATATAGGTAGGCCTTGACGTACGACCACAATTGAACTATGTGAAACATTGTTAATTGAGATTCGCCCCATTCTGTGACTGCCCTTGCCACAGTTGTTAAGTGAATCGCTGCAGTTCCTAAGTTAGTAAGATGATTGTTATATAAATCTGGCTTCCCCATTGATTTTGCTTCTCAGAAGGTTGCAAAAGGTGATATAAGTGATCACTGGCACACTGCAACCATCATAAAGATGAGTCAGTTGCCAAGTGTCTGAATTTTGATCATGTGACCATGGGGATGGTACAATAGTCATAGGTGTGGAAAAATGATCGTAAGTCACTTTTTTCAGTGCCATTGCAATTTTGAATGATCACTAAATGAACTGTTGTAAGTCTGTATTTCTGTTGATTCTATTGTGGAGAAAGCTTTGAGAGAAGCCTATTCTATTTCCTCCTATTTTGACACATTATATGACGATAAAGCCTGCTGGAAAAGAATGAATGCTTGGAAGGAAATAGAAGAGGCAACTAGTAGCAGAATGAATGGACTCAGTTATAGTGGCAATAGGTGCACATTTGGGAGGCTTCAAATAACAGATTATGAATCTTATGAAGAATATCTATGTGGTTGCTAACAGTGAATAACAATTTGATGGCACATCAGCATTATCATCAAAGCAGAGCCGAGGTGGCACAGTGGTAAGAGTGCAGTACTGCAGGCTACTTCAGCTGACTGCTAGCTGCAGTTCGGCAGTTCAAATCTCACCAGGCTCAGGGTTGACTCAGCCTTCCATCCTTCCGAGGTGGATAAAATGAGAACCCAGATTGTTGGGGGCAATATGCTGACTCTGTAAACTTCTTAGAGAGGGCTGTAAAAGCACTATGAAGTGGTATATAAGTCTAAGTGCTATTGCTATTGCTATCATCATCCCATTTGTAGTATGATACATATTTCTAAACCTCTTCAAACTGAACTGCTTCTTAAGACATTCCAACTCAACACTTGATTCAATGAGTGTTTAATTACATTGGCTGAAAGAATAGATACTTTTCATGAAAGATTCCACATTGACCCTCCATCAAATTAGTCAAGGAGAGAACAAAAGGCAATGCTTTCACACAATGAAACAAGAAATTTCATTTAGCCATGGAGAGATAATACTGGAGGCCACGTTGTTATTTATTTGTAAGGTGACATTTCAAAATTCTGAGCTTTGAATTCCAGGCAAGCTGGGTCCAAGACGATTCAATTTTGTATAAAACTGGTTGAAACTTCTTTGGCATGTATGTAGCTGGGCTTTTTTTCTTTTTTTAAAAATCACATTGAATGTTCCTTTTTCCTGGTGCCATCTTTCAAACATGACATATTTCCAGCTCAACAGATTTTTTATATTATCATATTTGACAAAACTCCTAGGATTTTGTTGCTGTCTCCTTAGAAAGATTAATTATGAGGCACCATAAGGAACCATGCTAGAATTATAATTTTACCATACAGTGATTACAAAACTTGCATATGCAAACTGTGAGCTCTTTCTTAAACATTCTTCCTTTGTTTTTTCCTTCTCTCCCTTTCTTGTGTTTCATCTCAAACATGCATTTTTTAATTTAAACTAAATTATATACAACTTAGGAAATTATATAAAACAAAGGACAACAGTATGCATTTATTTATTTTGTTATTTGTGTTTGCTGCCCATCTGATTCTGGAAGCCTTACAGATGAGTTTGCACATCAAGGACTGTTCCCTAAACCTAGGCAAATCTAAGCATAAGTTCACAGCAGCTGTGATTGAGGAAGGGGTATATTTAAAAAAGATTAAAAGGGTGCATTATGCGTTTGCAGGCTGAGAATATTTATTTTACCTCTTCAAACCTTCAACCTTAATGTTCAATCTGGAAGCACAAAAACTACTGTCCTAAGAGAGTTCAGCTTTTCCAACTTTGGTTTAATGTTGGATGTGTTATTTGGTCACTCATCTGGTGAGCATATGTGGAAAAGGACATGTACTGTATGCCTGTCTTTGAATATGTTCCTATATTAGGTAAGCATTAAGAAAATAAAAGAATGTTCTTAAATTAATTCTTAAATTAAGGAGAAACTTTCTAAAGGTGAGAACAATTAACCATGGGAACAGCTTACCTTCAAAAGTTGTGAGTGTTTCATCACTGATTTTTAAAGAAGAGACTGGACAGCCATTTGTATGAAATGGTACAGGGTCTCCTGCTTGAGCAGGAGTTTGGACTAGAAAACCACCAAGGTCCCTTCCAGCTCTGTTCTGATTGAGGTTTCACAAGACACATTCTCAATTGAACTTAGTGTGTCAGTGTACCAGAGAAGAAATCCTGGATTGCCTCCAATGAAAGTTGTCACAACAGCTAGTTTTGGGTCTCTCTTGTTCTCTGCAGTCCACCAGAGTCCAACATAAACTTGTTTTCCATAACATCTCATGAAATTTCTATGACTGCCTTTCCATTCATAACCCTGCACACACATTAAGTAGGCTGTGGGGTCCTTGGTGCTCTCTGAGCTTGATTGTTTTCTTGCAGATGTTTCCTTACCCAGCTGGGTAATATCATAAGTGCTAGAAGGGAGTGGAGTTAGATTTCTATTTTCTTAAAATTCTTAAAGTGGCTTGCCCTATCAGAGCACCAGTTCAACCCTGAGCTACAAATGTACTCTTATATTGATAAAATTTACTAGAATTTGGTAACCACACAAAGATAAACCAGTTATCTCGGTGAAATTGCTGTACTTTTAAAGTAGCAACCCAAGGGTTGCACTCTCTTCAATCATACTGGGTAAGTATAATTTATCTTGTTAGAAAGCAGGATTCCATGTATTATATCTCCAGAAAAGTAAAAGTAAAAAAATTATGCAGTTCTACTTGACATTGGCCACAAGAGAAATATTTTACAAAGGAGAAAGAGGGAGAAAGTAAGAGAGAGTATTATGCTCAACATCTTCATTATTGCAAAGCTTTAATTTACATATGACTTTTTATTCACAAAAAAACTATTTATTTTGAAGATTTAAACGGAAGTGAAATATTGTACTAACACCTTCTCTCCTTTCAATGAGCCCATAATGACTGACAATTAACAGTAATAACTGTCAGATAGAAAGGAAAAGATTGATTTAGAGAATTGGTAGAAATTGTGGTCTCAAAATTACAAAATGACAATGTCTACTGCATATAGAGAAAACTTGTATAAGATGTTTTACAGGTGGCACCTACCCCCGACCAGAATCGCAAGAATGTTCAAGAATAAATCAGAAAAATGTTGGAAATGTCACCAGATACCTGGCTCATACTACCACATGTGGTGGACTTGCACTGAAGCTAAAAGATACTGGACTAAAATCCACATGTGGTTGGAGAAAATGACACACAAACAAATAGACTTTAAACCAGAGGTCTTTTTATTGGGAATCATACCAGAAACCTACAACAAAGACTTAAAATATCTGATTGTAAATGTGTTAACAGCAGCCAGAATTGTATTTGCAAAAAACTGGAAAAACGAAACAATACCAAAAGAGGAAGAAGTTATCCGAAAAATAATGGACTGTGCCGAAATGAGTAAATTGACATTTGAAATTAGAGAGCAAGAGGATGAACAATTTTATAAGATATGGGACTTGTTTTATCGGTGGCTAGGGGGAAAAAAAAACTTTGGAAATGAAAAATGATATACTTATGCTTTAATTGAAAAAAGTAAATGATGTTATAATTATGCTGTGAAATAATCTAATAATGACACAATGAAGTATTAATATAAGGTCTGGGGATATAAAGTATAAGGTTAAGAACTTACTATAATGACATGTCGCTGCTGATAAGGTAATTCTAATAGGGGAACAAATGAAAACTGGTATATATAGGCAGCGATGCTTTGTTGAACAATGAAGGAATAAGATCTCTGTTTGAAGGTATGAAATGTAAGGATAACAATGAATAGAAGTATACTTTCTGGGGAAAAATAATGCTAATGTTAACCAAATATATATTGAAGAATGAAAATAAGGCCTTTAGTTATATTAGATGAAATATTTGAGATGGTAAATATTATTTGAAGATGCAGAGGTTAAAACAACCGTAACCAAATGACATGCTGCATGTGATGATGGTTTTTTTTTGTCTTTTTTGTCTTTTTTGGCTTCCCCCTCCTCCCCCCCTTTTTTATTTTTTTATTTTTTAAAAACCCTAGCTTATTGTGGTGTTTATTAAATATACAACAGAGAGATATGGGATGTATAAACTTAGTAGGGATGCACCTGTGATCAAATGACATATTGTATGTGATGATGGGGTTCCCCCCCTTTTTTTTCTTCTCCTTTTCCCATTGTTTTTTTTTCTATTGTCATGTGATGTTGTCTATGTAATAAAAAAAGAAAAAGAAAGGAAAAGAGTAAAATTAGATCTGTAGGAAAGTTGTTGTAACTATCAATCAGTCCTTCACTCCTTAAAAATACAATATCACCAATACTGGCTCATTTTAATGGCTTATTCCATATTTTACATTATTGTATCTTTTCCCCTGTGTTCTATATAACAACGTTTTGCTTCCAAAGTCAGTCCTAGAGAATTTTATTTTCTGAAGAGAATTTTTCTGGCTCCTTCTTTCACTAGATTTATGACAAGTGAGCAACTGTTGGGGGTGACCTTAAGATTTCCTAGCCTGAAATTCTCCTTTTCAACTGTTTTGACTGCAAAAAGTTCAAAAAAAAGTATGCCAACCCTGGCCGTGAAAAAGCTACAGGAAAAGAGACTGACGTGTCCATCACTTGCTTCAGGTCTGGCCAGGATAAACTGATCAGAAGTGGTTTGTTCATCACAGATTCCTCTACTACATGTGTTCCCAGGTTCGACTTATGGTCACTGACTCATAGACTCACAGCCCTGGAAAATAGCCACATTCAAATCACTTTCAACTGAACACTGAGCCCAATCAGTTCTTTAACATACACAGAAGCCCAGTTAAAACAATGAAAATTGATGGGTCACAATATAATCTGTCTGTCTCTCTCTCTGTCTGTCTGTCTGTCTGTCTGTCTCTCTCTCTCTCTCTCTCTCTATGCATCCATCCACCCATCCACCCATCCACCAACCAGCTATCGATCTACCTACCTACCAGTGATAGGATTCAAAAATTTTCGCTACCGGTTTGGTGGGTATGGCTAGGGGGCATGTGACTGAGTGGGTGTGGACAACATGATGTCATTTATGCCCACATCCACTCAGTCACATGCACCCCACCAAGCCACGCCCACAGGAAAAGCTAAGATTTTTTTTAGGATTTTTCCCTATCTACCCCGGCTCTCCGTTCACTAGTTGCACCTGTTTCCTCGCTTTCTCCCTCACGACTGCCTCTTTGGTTGCTTACCTTCCGTGGCGGCTGGTCCAGTCTGGAAGGCAAGCTGACTGGAGTTTTCACTGGTTCCCAGCCAGCCACTGCTGCTAGGAAGCAGCTGGCTGGCAAAGAAGCCTCCCAGCCACTACCTCTTTGCATACCGGCTCTCAAAGAGGCTGGTGGCTGGCTGCAAGCTGCTGAAAAGTCCTCTGGCCGGCGCAAAAGCGACTGCCATTGCCGTCATCGTCTTTGCGCATGCGCATCCCATTGCTTTGCAAGTCCAAATACCACCTATCTGCTACCTACCTACCTACCTACCTACCTACCTACCTACCTACCTATCTATCATCTATCTATCTCTTTAAATTTGAAAATAGTATATTTACTCATTGAGAATGTAATTGTGATGTGCTTTTTAACATTTGCCATATGCTAAATACATAAAGCTATCTCTCCCTCCCTCCTTCCATCATCTATCTATCTATCTCTTTGAATGTGTAAATGGAGTATCATTTCTCATTGAGAATGTAATTGTGATGTGCTTTTAACATATTTGTCAAACAACATTCAGTGAAGTGAAGCATGGATCTACTTCCTTTTTTCCTTTTTTCAAGGGCAATTATCACAATTTTCCAGCTGCTGGAAACCTTTTCACTCCATGGCATTCTCATGGCTATTTATTTTAATGCCCACCCAATTTTGGATGATTTGACAAATAAATAAATCATCAATTAAAGACAGATTGGCAAGCATCTCCATTTTTCCCCCTGGCATGCAACTTTTACTGTACAAGAGTACTTGTCTCTTCCTGTCTTTTTCACCATGGTTTTAATAAACATGGGATATAACACTGTGACTCGTATATCATAAGTCATAGGATGAAATACTGATGCAGAGCAGCAGCAGAATTTTATCCCATCCTAGTGGCTGGGTCTCTCTGGAGTTACTCTTCCACCAGGTTTTATTGATTCTAATTCAATTTCAGCACTCTTTGGGGTCATTTTAAAGATAAGATAACTGTCCCTTCCATTACTAACAACAATCCTGAGGAGGCGGAGGGGGATAGAATCATCAGGTTTAGTCAAATGCTTTAGCTTAACATCAGTTCTCTTGAATGAATACATCCCCCCCCCAGTTTTTTATTTTTATTCTTTACAAAAACATCAAATCAATGTGTGAATATGCAGCACTTGAGTGTCATACCATGTAATACAAATAAAGCTGATCAAGTTCATCCGAATCCTTACATTCCATCTACTTATGCATTAAATATACCCTTTCATTTAATCATAATCTCACAGATTTTTACCTCACAGACACATTAAAAATAATACGAGAGTCATCCTAGACATAATAGAGTATTACGAGGTGCATCCAGAAAAACAAATGGTACTGGTTTTCCTTGATGCACAAAAAGCATTTGCCAACATAATCTGGAAATTTATAATAACACTATTGGAATGATGAAATTCGGAGAAAAATTTATAAAAATGATAGAAGGATTTTATAACAGTCAGACAGCCAAAGTTCTGATGAATGGAGATCTAACAGAGAAGACTGAAATAAAAAAATGAGTCAGACAGGGATGCCCTCTCTCTCCTTTGCTGTTTATATTAACTTTGGAAATTTTATTAAATGAACTTTGGAAGGACCATAATCTATTATTGTTCAATTGTTCCATATTTTCTCTTTATAATATGAAGAATGTATATACAAATATTTCCCCTTCTCTTATTTCAATCACTCATTTTAACTTTTAATCAACCCTTTGTTGAGAATTGTTTTCTTTCCATCTTGTCTAATTTATAATCATGTCACCTGCTTACCAAAAGAAAAGAAGAAACAAGAAAGCAACTCAGAATAACAACAGAAAAGAAAAACATCCATCTATCATCTCTTGCCCGCTTTAATATTTTAATTGCTATGCTTTAAAAAAGATAGGAAAAAGTAGAGGCAAGTCAAAACAACAATATAATAAATAAATTCTTGCTATAGGCTTAATGAGCTATGAGGAATTTCAAGAAGAAAATCAAAGCAGGTACTTCAGATATACTCCCCTCCCCCATCCACCCCTGGCATGCACTAATATTCTTCTTCTTGTTCTTTGCATTATTCACTCCATATAATGGAGTCCACAGTTTGGCATCTTATCTACCATTTTGTCTGGTCTGAAGTATCCCACACGTATGTTTCAGAACATTGTGTCAAGTTTGGTGCATAGCGATGCAACATTGAAATCATGGCCAACTTGCCGCAGAGTCATAAAATATATAAAACAGTGTCTATTTTGAAATGGATCTATGCAGCCGCAGCTATCTTTTCATTTCTCAACTTGCCACACAGCATTCGGGGTGGGGGGGCGGGGGGGTGGGGGGAGAGGTTTGGAATGTCAGACCAGACAGTACCAAGACATCACCCCATAGGAACCAAGGACATCTCAACAGGTGCTAGCCAAAGACACGAAGGTGTGCTGGGAGATTCCAAAAGCACCTAATTGGATAATGTGACAAGGAGGAAGGAGAATCTCTATTCTTTAATTATATGAAAACTGTTGGAATTAATTAGAGTTGGTTTTGCTTTCATGCATGCTGAAATTATGTACTCAATAAGGCTATTCTTAAAGGGAACTGATTATCTCAATTTTCTGGGTTCATCAGTCAGAAAAGGTGAAAAGAGTAAGGTTCTGCATTTAGGCAACAAAAACGAAATGCACAGGTACAGTATAGGTGTTACCTTGCTCAACTGTAGTAACTGAGAAAGGGATCTTGGAGTCATAGTGGACACCCATTTAAATATGAGCCAGCAGTGTGCAGCAGCTGCCAAAAAAGCCAACATAGTTCTAGGCTGCATAAACAGAGGGATAGGATCAAGATCATGTGCAGTGTTAATACCACTTTATAATGCCTTGATAAGGCCACACTTGGAATACTGCATTCAGTTTTGGTCACCACGATGTAGAAAAGATGTGGAGTCTCTAGGAAGAGTGCAGAGAAGAACAACAAAGATGATTAGGGGACTGGAGACTAAAACATATGAAGAACAGTTGCAGGAACTGGGTATGTCTAGTTTAATAGAAAGAAGGACTAGGGGAGACATGATAGCAGTGTTCTAATATCTAAGGGGTTGCCACAAAGAAGAGAGAGTCAAACTATTTTCCAAGGCACCTGAGTGTAAAACAAGAAGCAATGGATGGAAAATAATCAAGGAGAGAAGCAACTTAGAACTGAGGAGAAATTTCCTGACAGTTAGAACAATTAATCAGTGGAACACCTTGCCTCCAGAAGTTGTGAATGCCCCAACACTGGAAGTCTTTAAGAAGATGTTGGATAGCCATTTGTCTGAAATAGTCTAGGGTTTCCTGCCTAGGCAGGGGGTTGGACTAGAAGACCTCCAAGGTCCCTTCCAACTCTGCTATTGTATTGTATTGTATTGTATTGTATTGTATTGTATTGTATTGTATTGTAAACTTAACACAGAGTTCATAAAACATATGAAAAACAATTGCAGAATTTAGGTTTGGCTAGTTTAGAGAAAATAAGGACTAGGGGTACATGATAAGGGGACAAACTTCATTTGATTAGCCTAGTCCTGTCTTTCTAGGTTTAAACCTAACTAGTGTCTTCATTGCCAACGGTGAAACCAAGATGGCAAGGCAATGTAACAAACTTTTTAAATCCAACCTAGGTTGGGGGGTCCAGTGTAGTGCCTATAGATGCTAATGTATCTGCAAACAGCTGCATTGGTGACTTATAGATTCCATGCTGCACATACATTTATCATTCCAACTCAGTTTTCAAACGCAGGATATATGAAATGAAAGAATTAAGTCATTGGACTATAGGAGAAGGGAGAATAAAGATGTCTATTCAGGCTCTAATGTTTGCAGAAAAGGGGAAATACTCCAATCATACATCAATGTGTCTTCTAGCTGCACATTCTAAGGCTATTAATAGGTATGCTAGCTCATAACTTACAGTATTAACCACACTGTCAATAAAACGATTTGAGATACTACTAAATAGGCAATGAGAGTAATGGGCCATTAGTTTCATTGAACATGGAAGGTCAAAAGAGAAATATTCATTTGGTATTTTGGTACCGACAGAATAAATATATTTTGTGATGAATGTCTGACTCTTCAAGAATTTAGGGCAAATTGCATGGGAAATCAACTCAATTTATAAAAGCACAAAGTCCCATTCCCTGTTTAAATTAGAATCAGAATAGAGCTGGAAAGGACCTTGGATGTCTTCTAGTCCAGCCTTGTGCTAAAGTAGCAGATCCTATACTATTTCCAAAATGACTCTCCAGCCTCTTCTTAAAAACCTCCAGTGATGAAGCACATACAATTTCTGAAGGCAAGCTGCTACACTGATTAATTTTCCTTACTCTTAGAAAGTTTCTCCTTGATTCCAGGTTACTTCGTCCCTTGATTAGTTTCTATCCATTATTTCTTGTCCTGCCTTCTGGTGCTTTGGAAAATAAATTGAACTCCTCCTCTTTGTGACAATCTCTCAAATACTGGAATACTGGTATCATGTCTCCCCTAGTCCTTTTCTCTAGATTAGACAAACCCAAATCCTGCAACTGTTCCTCATATGATTTAGTTTCCAGGCCTTTAATCATCTTAGTTGTTCTTCTCTGCACTTTTTCCAAAGTCTCAACAACTTTTTTGTAATGTGGGGACCAAAACTGGATGCAGTATTCCAGGTGTGGTCTTACTAAGGCATTATAAAGCAGTACTAAATCTTCACATGATTTTGATTCTCTGCCTCTGTTTATACAACAGGGGATTGTATTAGCTTTTCGGGCTGTTGCCGTAGATTGTTGACATACGTTTAAGTGATCATCCACTGGGACTCCAAGGTCCCTCTCACAGTTACTGTTTTAGAGCCATGTTTCGCCTAATCTGTACTTGAATCTTTGATTTTTCCTGTCCAGATGTAAAACCTTGCTTTTCTCCACATTAAATTTCAATTTATTGGATAAGGCCCATTGTTCAAGTCTGTCAAGATATTTTTGGATCCTGACCTTGTCTTCTGGGGTGTTGGCTATTTCTCCCAACTTTGATGAATTCTTCTTATATTCTCTCATCTAAGTTAATTATGAAGATATTGAGGGATGCTGTGCCTAAGACGGCACCTTGCGGTATCCCACTGTTTATTTCCCTCCATGTAGATGTAGTACCATTTAAGACTATTCATTGAGTATGGTATGCCAACTCAATTTGTAAAAGCACATTCACTGTTTAAATTATTTTCATAACTGCAAGTTTTTGAACAATGATGTCATTATAGCTGCAAGCGTTTAATGAAACCATGCCTCAAATTGCCCTTTGCAGATAAATTTCTACAAAAGCAGATATGCAATATATACACAGAAAACAATAGATTGACAATATTTGCCCACCTTTTACCTGTGGTATGTGTTTGATATGTTTATGTTAATGTTCTTTTCCTTTTTGCTTGACAAGGGTTATTTTTTTCGAGCATTCATGTAATGCCAGCTGTAATAACATATAAGTTATAATAAATACTGCATGAATTCAGCTGCTGGAAATGTCATTTAATCTAATAGGTCTCTGGAAGGCAGAATCTGACTATCCATGTGAAGTTAATTTGTTGGTTTACAACGTCCTGAAATGTTTTGTAGATTCAGACAGCTGTGTCCTTCTTCATATAGTTCATTTATTTGATTGTCTCTATTTCTTTTCATAATAGAAATCAGATATGTGTGCATTTTATTTAATGAAGAGAGCATAAATTTGCCAGAATTAAAAATGGATTCTCACTGCTGCTAGATTTTATAAAAAGAGAACCAACTTGGCCAGCTCATCAAGATTCTTAATTAGTAGTAGAAAACTATTCTAAATAGTTTTCCAACCTTTGTTTAACCATCTCATTCAAATGGATAGAAAAGAGTTCCCACTCCCCCAAAGAAGAAAATTTCAGTAAAATCTGGAAACTGCGAGCTTTATTATGGGCTGAAATTTTGTTTCAATTAAATGTGGAGAATCAGCAGTGGTGGGTTCCTACCAGTTCGGATCGGTTTGGCTGAACCGGTAGTGGTTTGGTGGCCTGGGTCGCTGGAACTGGCAGCAACCTATGCCTGCCATGCCCCCAAACCAGTTCTCCAGGCAGTGCCTTAGGTGCCACCATCTTGTTTTTCACTTCTGCTCATGTGCAGAACATTTTTTATTGCACTGTGCATGCGCATGCAGTGCAGACGTGCTGCACACACATGAGTAAACCAGCAATAATGCCTGCCGGAACCCATCCCTGGGAATCGGGCATGTCTAACCAAAACCTGGCTGGACCTGGGATAGGGGGGATTCCTCTCACAGACCTATGTCTTCCCAAATTTGGGTTTGGCATCAGCCCAGATCCCATGGGATGTGGACTATGGTTGTTCTTATGCATGACTACACTCAAAGTTCTGCTGTGCCAATAATCAGATTTGGGGTGGTCTAGTTGGTTGTACTCTAGAGAACAACTGCAATTATTGCTGCATAGCATCATCTCTTCCTCCATTCCCTGATTCCACCATGGAGCTGGTGATAGAGTCCCCCAAATTGTTGGTATTTGGAGATTACAGTTTTCAGCCTGGCAGCATAACAGCTGAGGTAGCTCAGGGATGTGTGGTCTCCATGGCAACTATGGACCTGATATCTAAGCCCAACACATATTTACAGCTGCAAGTTAGATCTGGTTTTTGTCTCAGGTTAGATCTTGTATTGGAGAACATTAATATCAATCACTAGCCCTGGTCAGAGATGTACTTTCAGGCTTAATGTCAGCCCTTTGAGGTAATCCAACAAAAAACACCAAGCATGAATACTAATGCTATCTTTATTATAAAGTCACAGCATCAGAATTTTACAAGTCTGAAAATAGAGTCCCCCCCCCACCTTTACACTCCAAGAAACTAGGGAGGGTCCCTTCTGAACTGCTTGACATGTCCCCTTTCCTTCTTCAGGCTACCCTGCTCCTTATCTGACCGATTGCCTAATCTGTGGTTTCTCCTCTTGCTCCTCCTTCTGTCTCTCCAGAACAGTATCACAAACTATTATAGGAGTGATGTGAAACTTATGAGGTTGTTGATCTCATTGAAGATATGCCCAACTCCATCGGGTATACCAGTTCTGACCTTTCCTCTGTCAGGCCTCAAAATAGTCACTCAGACCCCCCTCAACTCACCTGTGCTGCATGGGGCTGCCCTCGAAAACCCACTAGGAAGCTTCAGTTGGTCAAAAATGCAACAGTGTGAGCAGTGATGTGCTTGTCTTGGTCTGCCCATGTGATACCTCTGTGCTAGTGGTGGGTTCCTACTGATTTGGACAGGTTCAGTCGAACCAGTAGTGGTTTGGCAGCCTAGGTCACTGGAACTGGCAGTGATCCAGGCCTGCCATGCCCCTGTACCGGTTCTCCGGTTGTTTTTCAATTCTGTGAATGGGCAGAACAATTTTCATTGCACAAGTTTAATTTCTTCCCCATTTTTAATTATTATTTATTTATTATTTATTTGTCTTGTATGCCGCCCACTCCCGGAGGACTCCGGGCGGCTCACAAAAGACAAGGGAAAGGGGGGAACAAGACAAAGACAACATATTAAAAACAAAACCAACATTCACAATTTCTATGGAGGTAGATGCTTCTCAGCTCCCCCCAGCTTGCTGGAACAGCCAGGACTTGGTGGCTTTGCGGAAGGCCAGGAGGGTAGTAAGGATCCGGATCTCAACAGGGAGCTCGTTCCAGAGGGCCGGAGCTGCAACAGAGAAGGCCCTCCCCCGGGGAGTCGCCAGCCGACATTGGCTGGCAGATGGAATCCGGAGGAGACCCAACCTGTGCGATCTAATTGGTCTGAGAGAGGTAATCGGCAGGAGGCGGTCTCTCAGGTACCCAGGTCCGATGCCATGTAGGGCTTTATAGGTAGCGACCAGCACCTTGAAGCGGATTCGGAGACTAACAGGTAGCCAGTGCAGCTCATGGAGGATAGGTATAACGTGGGTGTACCTTGGTGCACCCACTATCGCTCGCGCGGCTGCATTCTGGACTAATTGGAGTCTTCGAACACTCTTCAAGGGCAGCCCCATGTAGAGCACATTACAATAATCCAGTCTTGAGGTCACAAGGGCGTGAGTGACTGTCTGAAGGGCCTCCCGATCCAGGTAGGGTCGCAATTGGTGCACCAGGCGAACCTGGGCAAAGGTCCCCCTGGTCACAGCCAACAGATGGTGTTCTAGAGTCAGCTGTGGGTCCAGGAGGACTCCCAAATTGCGAACCCTCTCTGAGGGGCGTATAATTTCGCCCCCCAGCCTGAGAGATGGAACAGTTGGACAATCTTTGGGAGGGAACATCAGAAGCCACTCGGTCTTGTCTGGATTGAGTGCCAACTTGTTTGCTCCCATCCAGACTCTAACAGCCTCCAGGCACTGGCACATCACTTCTACTGCTTCGCTGAGTTGGCACGGGGCAGACAGATACAGCTGCGTATCGTCTGCATATTGGTGATACTTAATCCCGTGCCGGCGTATGATCTCACCCAGCGGCTTCATGTAGATGTTAAATAGGAGGGGGGACAGGACCGAACCCTGCGGCACCCCATACTTGAGGGGCCTTGGGGTCGATCTCTGCCCTCCGACCAACACCAACTGCGACCTGTCCAAGAGGTAGGAGGAGAACCACTGCAAAACGGTGCCTCCCACCCCCACCTCTCGCAACCGTCGCAGAAGGATACCATGGTCGATGGTATCGAAGGCCGCTGAGAGGTCAAGAAGCACAAGGATAGAGGGGTGACCCCTATCCCTGGCCCGCCAGAGATCATCGATCAGCACGACCAAAGCAGTTTCCGTGCTGTAACCAGGCCTGAAACCCGACTGAAAAGAGTCTAGATAATCGGCTTCATCCAAGGACCATCAGAGTTGCGAGGCCACCACTTTCTCAACAACCTTGCCTACAAAGGGAAGGTTGGAGACTGGACGATAGTTGCTCAAGATGGCTGGGTCCAAAGACGATTTCTTCAGGAGGGGTCTCACCACCGCATCCTTTAGGAGGGGTGGGAAGATTCCCTCCTGGAGAGAGGTGTTCACAATCGTCTGGATCCAGCCGCGTGTCAACTCCCTGCTGGTCGAGACCAGCCAGGAGGGACACGGGTCCAGTAAACAAGTGGAGGCACTCACCGCTCCCATGGCCTTGTCCACTTCATCAGGAGAAGCCCGTTGAAACTCAATCCATAAAGCATGCTCAAGACCCTCCCCCAGTACCTCGGCTGGTATCGTGCAATTGGAGTCCAGCTCTGTCCGAATCCGAGGGACTTTATCCGTCAAATACTGAACAAATTCCTCAGCTCTACCCTGTAGAGGGTCACCCGCATCCCTCCCTTTCAAGAGGGAGCGGGTTATTCTAAACAAGGCGGCTGGGCGCGATTCGGCGGATGCAATAAGGGCGGCAAAATGCGAACATTTCGCCGCCCGTATTGCCACGAGATAGGCTCTAATAAAGGCTCTCATCAGTGCTCGGTCTGACTCAGATTTACTGGCCCTCCAGCGGCGCTCTAGGCATCTCTTTTGGCGTTTCATCTCCCGGAGTTCCTCGGTGAACCAAGGAGCCCTCCTGGATCCACCGCCTCGGAGAGGTCGCAAAGGCGCAATCCGGTTTAGAGCCCCCATCGCCGCTATATTCCAAGCAGCAACTAAGGACTCCACCGGATTGTGGACGATAGTGTCAGGTATTTCTCCAAGCGCCGTCTGAAACCCCATTGGGTCCATCAGGCGCCTGGGGCGGAACCACCTAATCAGTTCCTCCTCCCTACAGTGGGGGATTGGCCTCCGAAAGTCAAGCCTCAGCAGGAAGTGATCAGACCATGACAAGGGCAAGGTTTTAATGCCCTTCAACTCTAGATCACATCTCCACTGCTCCGACAGAAATACAAGGTCAAGTGTGTGACCCGCTGAATGAGTCGAACCTCGAATTACTTGGGTCAAGTCCATGGCTGTCATGGAAGCCATGAACTCCTGCGCCCCATCAGAGTGTTCACCAAGTGTAGGCAGGTTGAAATCCCCCAGAACCATAAGCCTTGGGAACTCCACCGCCAACTCGGCTACTGTCTCGAGGAGCGAGGGGAGGGCTGTTGCAACGCTGTTGGGAGGTAGGTACATTAGCAACAGACCCACTTGACCACCAAGGTCCAGCTTCATCAACAGGGACTCACACCCGACAAACTCCGGAGCAGGGATCCTACGAGGAACTAAAGACCCTCGGATGATGACAGCCACTCCTCCACCCCTTCCCTGGGATCGCGGCTGATGAAGCACCTGAAAACCTTCTCGGCACATTTCAGTGAGGGGGACTCCTCCCTCTGGGCCCAGCCAGGTCTCAGTAATACATGCCAGGTCTGCCCCCTTGTCTAAAATTAGGTCCCGGACAAGGGGAGCTTTGTGAACCACAGACCTGGTATTTAGCAACAACAGCCTGAGACCAGGGCCCTGACAATTCTCGCCACCTGCCCCTGGAGTGGAACTAACAGGGCCGGAAGGAGGGATCTCTGTGATGTAGCAAACCCTCCTTCCCCGGTAATGGCCAGCCCTGAAGTATCCATCATACCTGCCCCTCCCCATAGTGACCGTAATGCTCCAGCCCTCCCCCGCTACCGTAGACCCCACAACCCCTCCCACAGCTCCCGCACCATCCAGCAGGCAATCCTTAACACTCATTCTAGGATGGGAAGTAAGTCTGGGCCCCTACCACTTCTGCAGTGGCACTCAGTGGAGGAGACACCAGGCAATACTCTCAACCCTCTCATACACACGCAGCCACTCACCCATGTAGTCCCCACGAAATAAGTTAAACACAAAAAATACAACAGTATGAATTTTAAAAAAAGTGGGTGCAAACATCAACCAAGCATTCCATTCACACTACATTCCTAAAAAAATCGCAGAGCACTGCGCTAGTGCAATGTAAGATAATGGTGTGCAGATGGAGGGCGAGCTGCTCCGCTCTTCTCCCCTCCTCTGAGTCCTAGAAGAGCTTCCCAGGCCACAGGTCCAAAGTCAGTAGCATATAAAGTGGCTGTAAGCGGAGAGAGCACGGGATAAGGGTCCGGTATTGGTACACAGCAGCTTTCCAGTCCTACGTCCTCCGGATCCAACAAACAATTTATGGCCCCCATGTCGGGGGGTAGTTCTTCTCCTTCCCCTGAGATTGAGCAGGGTCCAGAATCCAGGGGGGGGGAGAGAGTCTGTGGGGCCAACGTCTGGGACTGGCCCGAGCTGCTCCAGAAGATGGAATAAAGGGCGCCAATTCCTACAGAGCCAAGTCCTGACCCCTATGGCTGCCATCATCTACCACTCCTAGCCCTATTCCAACCTTATCCTATTACTAAACCTAATCCTAACCTAAAGACCTAACCTAAGAGCCAAGGTGGCGCAGTGGTTAAATGCAGCACTGCAGGCTACTGCTAGATCAGCAGGTCAGCGGTTCAAATCTCACCGGCTCAGGGTTGACTCAGCCTTCCATCCTTCCGAGGTGGGTAAAATGAGGACCCAGATTGTTGGGGGCAATATGCTGACTCTCTGTAAACCGCTTAGAGAGGCCTGAAAGGCCTATGAAGCGGTATATAAGTCTACTGCTATTGCTATTGCTATATAAAGCTAATCCTAATTCTAAGCCTAAACCAAAAACTAACACCAACCCAAACTAAGCTCACCCATTCTAACCCTACACCAGCCTAATCCTAATAACCCCAGCGTAGCCTAGCCCTAGCCCCCACACTAACTCTACCCCCAACCCTAGCCACGACCCCAACCCCGGTCTCCACTAGCCCTGCCCCAAGGCCGAGAGCACCCACAGATGGTACAGTCTCCAGTACTTATACCTAAATCTATATCTAATCTATGCCTAAACTATATCCTAAATCTATATCTAATCTATGCCTAAACTATCTATAACTATAAACCTAAACCTAACTAAATCTACCTAATTAACTGGAGCTATGGCAGGCAGCAAACAGTCAGAGGGAGGGCAGATAGAATGACCAGAGCAGATGGCCCCAGCCGAGGCGAAGGAGAGTCAATGCTGGGTAGGGAGATGGTAATGCTTGCTGGTAATGGAGAGGGACAGGAGTGGTATCCGAAAGGCTGCGATGGAAAAAAAAGGAGAGGGAGGCGTCCAGGCCTCTCACCGACTCAGCAATGGACGATGTCAGCATGGCGCCGCCCTTCTCCGCTCCGAGCAGAACCCGACAGGGGCGGAGGGGCACAGGGGCGAGAGGAGAGGGGCGAGAGGAGAGGCTGGAAAGGGCGAGCAAGGCATTGGGGGGGGGGAACGGCCACGGCGGCAGTACGAGCAGCTAGCCACCAAATCCACCGATCCCACAGAACTCTGTTCCAAATGGTCTCAATCGAACAGATCTCCCAATCCCCCCTGCTCACTGCTCACCACATAGATGAAATAAAAAAACCAGAGTTCAGCTCCAATTAGAAAAGCAGCCGCTCAGATAGAATTAAAAGGCAAGTGTCCAAGATTTAAAACGCAGCGTTCAACAGAGCGGCGCCGCCATCTCTCCTCTGCGCCACGAAGCAGCTCCAGTTCCAGGCCTCAGCAAATCCACAGCTAGGAAGCGACCGGAGACGGCTGATGTTCAAATGCCAGTCCCCACTCGATCCGTGAAATACAGCCCTTCCAGGACCTTATGTCAAAGTTGTCACGGACTCCGGAGGCTCTTCTAAGATCTTCTTTTGTCTCGCCAGCTTCTATCGGGCGAGAAGCCAGGCAGCCATCCAGGTCCTGCACATGCGCATTCTGTTAATGTTTTGCACATGCACAGACCTGTTAATGCAAATAAAGTAAGCGTGCACACACAAAATTCTACATGCACTGAACTGCTAGTTATGCCGACAGCAACCCACCCCTAGTCTGCGCCATGAGCTGCACTGGTTGCCAGTGCACTTTCAGGTGCAATTACAGGTGCTAGTCAACACCTATAAAGCCTTACATGGTATAGAGCCAGCTGTTCAAGAGGCAACCTGCATTCTTTGGTTTCTGCCCATCTGGTCTGATCTAGAAGATAGGGTGTTACAGGTCCCATTGATTAAAGAAGGCCATCTTTCAGAAACCTAGAAGTGCATCAGCTTTGTAGCAGCTCCTTCTTCTGGGATGAATTCCCCAATAAGGTCTGTACATGTTCCACCCTGATGACATTCAGGAAAGCCTTAAGGCATAGAACTTGAGGCAAGGTAGATGGATTTCCTTTGTTTGTGATGTGTTGCTTATTGTTGGATCCTGCCTTGTGCTTATTTTGCAATTATTTTTGTAGTTTTGATTAGTGTTTGTATTTTACTGTGTTTATATTATTTTTTGCAGAGTTTGTTGCAGTTATAATGATATGTGGGAGTGACCGGAGAGATAGGGTAAATAAGTGTTGCCCAGAAACAGTCAAAAGGACACAGTGGTTCAGTGGCTAAGATGCTGAGCTTGTCAATCAGAAGGTTGGCAGTTTGGTGGTTCGAATCCCTAGTGCCACGTAACGGAGTGAGCTCCCGTTACTTGTCCCAGCTTCTGCCAACCTAGCAGTTCGAAAGCACATAAAATGCAAGTAGAAAAATAGGAACCACCTTTGGTGAGAAGGTAACAGCATTCTGTGTGCCTTCAGCGTCTAGATGTGCCAGCCACATGACCATGGAGACATCTTCGGACAGTGCTGGCTCTTTGGCTTTGAAACGAAGGTGAGTACTGCCCCCTAGAGTTGGGAACAATTAGCACATATGTACAAGGGGATCCTTTACCTTATAATAAGTAGAATTAGCTCATCTGGTCATGTTTCCTGTCTGGTTTACCTTGGAAGGCTGTCACCAGTCTCACAAGTCTGAAAATACAAATCTTTTCGAAATTGAGAACTTTTTCCCTTTTGAGCCTCTCTCCCCACTTTATTCAGCTGTGGGTTATGTTGTCTCTTATTTGACCTTTTCCCTAGGTAGCATCTCCTCCTCCATCTGCCAAACTCAGTTCCAACTACCATTATACAACCCGAATGCAAATAAAAATACATATTGGGGACATAATTATGAGTGGGGGAAATCTTCATATGGGTTTGTTCCCCCAGTCAAAACCATAAGAGCAACTAGGAGAGTTTCAGCTTGATGACCCAAAGCAGAACCGCAATGGTGACTGCTACCTAAAGGACTGGGAAAGAAACCCCAAAAGTACTTTGAGGATGGTGTTGAACACACAGAAGTCTCTCTTCATAAAATATTGGAGACTTTGGAAAAACACGTTTTGATACGGAATTAATTTTAATAATGCAAACGTACAGGACTTCTTCTAGGTTTCATTATCAGGCAATGTGAACTGAAAATGAAAATGGACCATCTCTTTCATCTTCTACTTTTGGGGCTGCCTTTTTTTCCCTGCCAAATCAGTCTTGTACTTATTTTGCTTCTCATTAAGAAAGCCTTGAGAAAGCTTTAAAAATCTCAGGGTTCCCAGGAATACGGTAAAAAAAGAGAAGCTACTAAGGCGGAGGAATCAGCAGGATGCACAAGCCATAAATACACAGATTTGGAGAACAGATGTACATTTCCTGCTGTTTGGGGAGACGAGACGAGATCAAAAGCGAGCTAGCTGCAATAACCTTGAAGACACATAGTCAGCCACAAAGTCCAATTTATCGAAACAGACTCTCTGACAAGCCGAGTAACAGTCCTGTTTTGAGAGAAGTCGCAATGTTGCTCATATGTTACAGCAGTGGAAAGGGCTTTTTTTTTCCCGTCCCCAGCTCTTACAGATGAAGATTGGCTAACAAAGTCATCTCTGGATTAGAGATCCTAGTTTGCATAATATACGCAGAGCCTGCTGGGAGTAAAAATATATGTTCTGATTGCACCACAAACATAGTAGTCATCCTTACCTTTCAGAGAGGCACTGAGTTTTATAAATATGAGCATGATAGTGTAGAATAATCATATCCAAGGACCAGTGGTGGGTTTCAAAAATTTTGGAACCACTTCTGTAGGTGTGGCCTGCTTTCCGGGTCCACTGGTGGAACCTCTTCTAACCGGTTCGGTAGATTTGACAAACCAGTTCTACCGAATAGGTGCGAACTGGTAGGAACCCACCTCTGGTGTTTTCTCTATCTTATAGAAAAAAGAACTGGTGATAGAATGAATAAACGCTGAATAAATATGAATTGAATGCAAAAATGGGAGATCAGCAGAAAGGACTACATTGAGATGACTGGCATATATAGTGAGTTGAAAAACAAAGATGGGAGGAAAATAAAAAGTTGAGGTTCGATGTTAATGCTTTATTCTACTGCAGCTGAAGGGACATGGTAGCTCAGTGGCTAAGACACTGAGCTTGTCGATCAGAAAGGCAGGCAGTTGGGTGTGCTCCCGTTACTTGTCCCAGCTGCTGCCAACCTAGCAGTTTGAAAGCAGGTAAAAATGGAAGTAGAAAAATAGGAGCCACCTTTGGTGGGAAGGTAACAGCGTTCCATGCCCTTTTGGTGTTTAGTCATGCCAGCCACATGACCACAAAGACGTCTTCGGACAGCGCTGGGTCTTTGTCTTTGAAACGGAGATGAGCACCGCCCCCTAGGGTCGGGAACGACTAGCACATATGTGTGAGGGGAACCGTTATCTTTACCTTACTGCAACTGAGGGAATCAGAAGTCGTTGCCTTTTTTTTCTTTTCCCCTTCTCCTCACTTCTCTTTCCCCACTTCCCTCCCCACTGTGTCCTACTATTCGGTTTTGTATCTTACTGTATAATCTAATAAAATGTTATAAAACCAAGGGGAGAGGAGAAAAACAAAGATATGGATGAAAATTGGGTAAAAGGTTAGAAAAAGTTCTGAGAACTTTAAAGAACGAACTGCAATACTGTATATGAAGCAGTATGTGTTACTGGTGAAAGTAAATATGGTATAACAGGGGTTGTTGAAATTATGTTTTTTACAAACTAATTTCATTTCTTTTTCTCTTTTTGTTTTTCTCAACATATTCTTTTCATTCCTTTGGTTCAGTATTTTCATTCTTTTTCTAAGCTCCACCTATGGTTGCTAATCTTAAAATAGAATAGTGCAGCAGAATTTTTGTGTCCCCTGGTTCTTAGATTTAGATTTAGATTTATTAACATTTGTATGCCGCCCACTCCCTTGGGACTCTGGGCGGCTCACAGACAAGACAAAAAGAAACATACATTAAAAAATTTAAAATAAGAATACAAGTATTAAAATTTCACACCATGCATACAGTTAAAGTGGGGCTGGATACTAATCAACAGCCCCAGACCTGCTGGAACAGCCAAGTCTTAGTGGCTTTACGGAAGGCCGGAAGAGTAGTAAGGGTCCAGATCTGTACGGGTAGATTGTTCCATAGGGCCGGAGCAGCTACAGAGAAGGCCCTCCCCCGGGGGGCTGCCAATCGACATTGACCAGCCGACGACACCCAGAGGAGGCCCAATCTGTGGGATCTGATAGGTCTTAGGGAGATAAATGGCAGGAGGCGGTCTCTCAGGTAGCCAGGTCAAATACCATGTAGGGCTTTAAAAGTAACGAGTAGCACCTTGAAGTGCGTCCAGAGACCAATGGGGAGCCAGTGCAGCTCGCGTAGGATAGGTGTAACATGGGTGTATCTAGGTACACACAATATCGCTCGTGCGGCTGCATTCTGGACCAACTGCAGTCTTCGAACACTCTTCAGGGGCAGCCCCATGTAGAGCGTGTTACAGTAATCCAGTCTTGAGGTGACGAGGGCATGAGTGACCATCCAAAAGGCCTCCCAGTCCAGATAGGGCCACAACTGGTGCACCAGGCGAACCTGGGCAAAGGCCCCCCTGGTCACAGCTGACAAATGATGTTCTAACGTCAGCTGTGGATCCAGGAGGACACCCAAATTGTGGACCCTCTCTGAGGGGTGTATAATTTCACCCCCCAGGCTAAGAGGTGGAATGACTGGACCATCCTTGGGAGGCAGCAACAATAGCCACTTGGTCTTGTCTGTATTGAGTGCAAGCTTGTTCGGTCCCATCCAGACCCTGACAGCCTCCAGGCACTGGCACATCACTTCCACTGCTTCGGTGAGTTGGCACGGGGCGGACAGATACAGTTGCATATTGTCCGTGTATTGGTGATATTTAATCCCATGCCGGCGTATGATCTCACCCAGCGGCTTCATGTAGATATTAAATAGGAGGGGGGACAGGACCGAACCCTGCGGCACCCCATATTTGAGGGGCCTAGGGGTTGATCTCTGCCCTCCAACCAACACCGACTGCGACCTGTCCGAGAGGTAGGAGGAGAACCACCATAGGACGGTGCCTCCCACTCCCACCTCCCGTAACCATCGCAGAAGGATACCATGGTCGATGGTATCGAAGGCCGCTGAGAAGTCAAGAAGCACTAGGATAGAGGAATGTCCTCTATCCCTGGCCCGCCAGAGATCATTGATCAGCGCGACCAAAGCAGTTTCGGTGCCATAACCAGGCCTGAAACCCGACTGAAAGGGATCCAGATAATCTGTTTCATCCAAGGTCCGTCGGAGTTGAAAGGCCACCACCTTCTCAACAACCTTCCCTACGAAGGGAGGTTGGAGACTGGAAGATAGTTGTTCATGATGGCTGGGTCCAGGGAAGGCTTCTTAAGGAGGGGTCTCGTCACCGCATCCTTTAGAGGGTGCAGGAAGGATCCCTCCCAAAGCGAGGTGTTAACAATCCTCTGGAGCCAGCCACATGTCACCTCCCTGCTGGTCGAGACCAGCCAGGAGGGGCACGGGTCCAGTATACAGATGGAGGCACTCTTTCTACAAGTATGGATGTATATTAATTTAATTACCTTTGTATACTCATATTTACTTGTTAAACAATTCAGCTTATTCCACACCCCTCACCCCATTCCTCCAACCTAGAAAATTGTTTTCAAAATCCTTTGGTTCAGCTTTAATTCATATAGTTGGTAAATTAGCCAGTGTCTGCATTATAGTCTACATCACTGTAAAATCTACATTGATGTTTAATAAACAGGCCACTTCTGTTCTGGCAAAACCATCATTTCCCTTTGTTGTTGTTAGTTATGAAGTCGTGTCTGACCCATTGTGACCCCATGGACAACGTTCCTCCATGCCTTCCTGTCCTCTACCATCTTCTAGAGTCCATTTAAGCTCACGCATACTGGTTCGGTGACTCCATCCAGCCACCTCATTCTCTGTCATCCCCTTCTTCTTTTGCCTTCAATCTTTCCCAGCATTAGGCTCTTCTCCAGTGAGTCCTTCCTTCTCATTAGGGGGCCAAAGTATTTGAGTTTCATCTTCAGGATCTGGCTCAGGATCATCTCCCTTAGTGTGAAAGTATCTGCACCAATGTTCCCTCTAATTTTTTTTCAGTGTGAGCAGAAAAGTATAGTGTTTGAGCAGCACATTTTCATGCCTGAGCACCTGAATTTTTTTCATAGATGTCACCCAAGACAACGATATCAGTGTTATTTGAAACTCAATTCTACCATGTAAATATCCATTAAGTAAATAAATCTCCCTATACAGATAGTCCTCAATCTACGGACATAATTGAGCCCAAAGTTTCTATTGCTAAGTGAGACATTTGTTAAGTGAGTTTTGCCCCATTTTACAACCTTTCTTGCTACAGTTAAGTGAATCACTGCAGTTAAATCAGTAACCTGGTTGTTAAGTCAATCTGACTTTCCTGCTGACTTTGCTTGGCAGAAGGTTGCAAAAGGTGACCCCAGGACACTGCAACCATCATAAATATGAGACAGTTGCCAAAGATCCAAATTTTGATCATGTGGCCATGGGGATGCTGCAAGTGTGAAGAACAGCTATAATTCACTTTTTTCAGTGCTGATGTAGCTTTAGTCATTAAGTGAACTGTTGTAAGTTGAGGACTATACCTTCCCCCTTACTACCCAACAGTCTGCAGTGATATTAGCAAGTTATGAATAAATTATCAACTGATGTAGATTAGCAATTGGGGCACTTAAAGAAACAAACAAAGAGGGGAGAGGATTGAAGGGAGGAAGGAAGGGAGGAAGGAAGGAAGGAAGGAAGGAAGGAAGGAAGGAAGGAAGGGAGAGGGAGAGGGAGAGAGAGACAGAGACAGAGACAAAAAAGGAAATAGGAGAAAGAGAAAAAGAAAGGGAAGAGGAGGGCGGGAGGATAAGAAAAAGAGGCAGAAAAAAGAAAGAGAGAGAAAGAGAAAAGGAAGAAAGAAGGAAGGAAGGAAAGAAAAAGGAAAGAAAAAAGGAAGAAAGAAAAAAAGGAGAGAAGGGAAGGAATAGAGGCCAAAAAAGCAAACAAGGAAAAGTAGGGAAAAAACTTTCACTGGAAAACACTGCTTTTCCATCAGCGCAAAACTTTCCTAAACAAGGTTAATTTTCTGGATTTTGACTTTCCAGTCCAGGTGGACCAAGAAGCCTTTATTTTCTTTTTCTAAAATCAAATAAAATCTGCGGAGCACCAGCTCGGTTCCCCCTTCCTGCAAAAAAAACCTCGAGCTCCAATGCTCCGAACGCAGAACCTGGATTCAGACAACATGTGAACACCCGGCCACCACTTGCTTGCCTGGCAAGCGCCTCCCACACACCTGCATCTCGGAAACGGAACCAACTGTGGGGAGCCCAGCCAGCCATGGGAGCTTAGCTGACAAACCGCGACAGAAGCATGCTCTGCACGTCCCGCGGAGAGTTGGCTGCTGCTGTTGCTGCTGCCACTGCTTCCCTCCTCAATAACTTTGATCCAGGAGGGAACGGCTTCCCTGTCAATCAGCCACACGCCGGCGGAGGGAGCCCAATCGTAACCCTAGGCGGTCACATTTCTGTTGGCCAAAGGCCCACCCTCCTCTGCGTGTGTCCAGGCACTATAGTATCCCGGCCCAGCTGACAGAAGCCTCCTATCCGCCTGTAGACTAAAGTCCATCATGCTAAAGATCACTGTGCGGCAGTTGGAAACTGCTGCGCTGCATTTTGTTGCCCCCTGCATGGCCGTGCACCCGCGCACCTTAGAGGGAACAGTGATCCGCACCACTCCAATTTATATTTAGATTGAGGAAGTGTGCGTGTGTGTGTGTGTGTGTGTTTATATAATAGATATAAAAACATTCTATTCATGCCTTTTCAGTTGCTAAGTAAAAAATACTTAGAACATGCGTGTGAACCCATTTTTCTAATTAGCATCTCAAATATTATGTAAATGAAGCCATTCAACAGAACTGAGCATTTGAAAGACAGTATGTGTGATTGTATTTTTTTAAAAGCTAATTAGTAGGGATTTTTTCCAAAATGAAATGGCTCATGTAATAATTTACCTAAATTCCAGATATTGTCAACATTTGGAAGGCTTTCTTTCTAATTAAGTATGATGGATGAAACATTTAATGATTGTTTAAGCTCGGGCAGAAGTAATTCATATGAACAGCACCAGAATTTCAACATTCCATCATTCCCCTCCCCATAGAGGAAGTCCTCAACTTATGACCACAATTGAGACCAGAATTTATGTTACTAAGTAAGGTGGTTATTAAGTTGTTAAGCCCAGTTTTACAATCTTTTTTTTTTGCTAATTTCTTATCAATATAAATAAATAAGCAAAACATTGCAGTCGTTAAATGAATGACACACTTGTTAAGTGAATCTGGCCTTCCCCATTCACTTTGTTTGTCAGAAACTAGCTGTGAAGGTCATAAATGGTGATCAGGTGACTTTGTAAGTACATGCTGGTTGCTAAGCACCTGAATTATGATCATGTGACTGTCTGAATTCTTCCACAATGATAAATCCAAGAAGTGAGCCTAAGTTACTTTTTCAGTTCTGTTGTAACTTTGAATGGCCACTAAATAAATGATTGTAGGTTGAGGACTTTATATGCATTTCCCTTTATCATGTAACGTTCAGGTTTTATTAGTTATTAGCTTAACTCTTTTTTTAATATAATTTTTTTTATTTTTTATTTTCAAAACAAACACAACACATAAAATCTTCCTTCTTTACATACTGTAGAAAGTGTATCAGTTGGTTACAAAAGGTTTTCGTGCATCTTTTCCACAGTCATCAAGCATAATTCATATTAACTCAAGTATTTTAACTCAGATATTTATACATGTTACCATCATCATACCTCCATTTTCATTTGACTATAATTATTTAAACCTCCATCATAAAATATACCAGGATTTAATACATAACCACATACTGGCATTTCATTTACTATTTCTAAAATCCTCCAATAACGCTGAATCCTTATGTCCTATTCTAGCTAAACATCCATAATATTTATTAACAAAATTTTCTAATCCTCCTTTCCAAATCACTGTTTACAATTTACATCCAGTTTCCTTATGTTGTACCCATACATATATATATACATTGTTATCATTATCCCGCCTTTATTTGACTATATCCTGTATCATAACATTTTCCCCCTAATAATCAAGACTTAACTGTATCTAACTTAGTTCTTTTTTATTAATCTTTATGTATAATCCAAAAGGATTTCTAATCTTCCTTTCATGGGTACCATTCAATATTCATATCTAATTATTACTTATCATAACACTACAGATTGTATGCATTATTATCATTATCAATTATTTATTTAACTATATCTATTGTCACTAAATTTAGTTAGTTTTAACTTATATTATTCCATCTATCAAACTGTATCTTTCCAGTAGCAAAACAGTCTCATATCTTCTGCCATTTGTGGTGTCAATCCTCTAATCATTTCCTTAATCAAATTTGTATCGACTCCTCTTAGCAACTTCTTGCTTATAAAATCTCTCATGTAATTTCGATGCCCTTCTTCTGTTTCCTTAATCAGCTTAACTTTGATTGTCGGTAGTATTATCAATGATGTTGCTAATAAAATTTATCTCTTTAAATCCATAAATTCTTTTGTTTTTTCTTCTTATGTGTCTTACCATCTGGGGTAGACTTTCCCTCCATTTAATTCTCTTTCAGTATTCCACTCCTTCCATTTTCAGAGACAAACCAATCACTATAAATATCAGCAAATTTAATTTCTTCATAGTCATTTTCCTCTTCGACTTTTAGGATTCTAACCACCACTTTTTCCACTTGATAAACATCTCCAACTTCTTCATCATATTTTACTGTTAGATGCTCTAAGTCTTCCAACTTCTTCTCTATCCTCTCAAATGTTTTTGATAATTTCTGTATTTCTAAGAATATCTTTTGCAGACTTAAAGTTTCTTTCTGCTGTTGAAATTATGCCATTATTTCCAGGTAACAAACACTGCTGCTCTAGCTTGGAAGGTTTTAACAAGATTAAGCATAAATTCACAATAAAGTTTTATTTTCACTTTTCTCTGGTTAAAGATATACTTCAAAGGGACCTTTCTATGATTTTCTTCTTATCATTCTCTATAAACAAGCAGTGAGACTTTGGAGAAAAGTAAGAACGTTTCATTTCCAATACAAAAACCTCCAGCCTCCGAGTAGCAGTGTTATTGTTGCAATTTTCTTTGTTTCTTTTTGTACCTTTTTTGTATTTCAAGTTTTAAAAAAGTCCAATTCTTGAATGAGTTAGAAGAACACCCACAGTAATGAAAGAGGAGAATTTTAGTCCATAGGTTACAAAGAATAATAAAAGAAAAAAATAGAAGAAAACTTAATCCATTCGTTTTAAAAGGCTTGCATAAATTCCATCCATGAACATAGCATTTAAAAAATAAGATAACCCACTGTCCAAAACTATTCCAAACTTAATTCCACCACTTATTTTTTCTGTTCTCCAATTTAAATTAATGTTAAGTTTTTTTATAGGCAGTCTTTTTTAAAACGGTAAAAATTCCTCACCATCTGGAAACACTTTCTCTTTCTGTATCCTTCTGTTTTGGAGCTGCCCCAACTTCATCAGCCTAATGGCTGGATTTTTTGTCAGCGGCTTGAAGAACTTCTCTTGGATCAATCAGGGACTTTGTGATGTCCCTGAGATCAGCAGGACGTATTCTTCCTGTTCACCGTCTCTGCGGGATGGTTGAAGTCCGATTGGACCACCCAATGGCAAAAGTATTGGCTGTGGTCTTGGAGCATCGATACCACACATCTGTATCATCATGACATTGGCTCCTCCCTCATTAGGTTAAGTCTTCTATTCTGGCACACTGGGCATATCTAGGATTCCATCTCTTTCCTCTTCTTGATATGATTTAACTTTAATTTTGTATTCTTTGTACCATGATCATGAGATCCTGGTATTTGACATCTGATGATACAGTAGATAACATTTGATGATCATCTTCCAATAAATATCACATCTGCCACAGAGTTGGGAAATGTCCATGATAGGGAAGTTGACATGTATGCAGACTAGATCAGGTTTTAGATCCAGATCAAATACATTGATACATTACAAGAATTTGAAAGTTTCTCCAAACATTATTAAATGCTAATAAAAAAGAAATAAATGAAGAGTGTGCATGCAAAATCATGGTTTGACTCCACCCAGTATAACAATTTTCCATATAAATGTCTTTCATATATGGTGCTAACCAGTGGTGGATTTCAATTTTTTTTAGAACGTCTTCTGTAGGTTTAGCCTGCTTTGTGGGAGTGGCTTGCTGGACATATGACCAGGTGGGAGTGGCTTGCCAGCCATGTGACTGGGTGGGTGTGGCCAACTTGTAAAATGTGGTGAAACTCACTTAACAACGTTCTTGCTTAGTAACCAAAATGTTGGCTCAGAAACTCTGGCATTTGAAGCACACAAGTCTTAAAGCTGTCAAGTTACAAGACCCTTGCACTCCTAACCCTTTAGAAAAAAAAACCTCAGGGGTGTTCAAACTTGACAGCTTTAAGACTTGTGGACTTCAACTCCCAGAATTTCTCCTCCAGTCATGTTGGCTCAGAAACTCTGGCAATGAAGTGTGCAAGTCTTAAAGCTATCAAGTTACAAGATCCTTGCACTCCTAACTCTTTAGGAAAAAAAAACCCAGGAGTGTTCAAACTTGACAACTTTAAGACTTGTGGACTTCAACTCCCAGAATTCGTCCTCTCATTCTTCATCTTGATGATGTGCGGACAGGCGGGGGGAAGGAGCTGGAACCGGTTCTAAATGGCACTGTAGATTTGTGGAACCTCTTCTATAGAAGAGGTTAGAACTGGCAGGAACCCACCCCTGCTGCTAACAATACTTAATCCCAGTACCTGGGATCACTGATGGTGGTTTGGAGGGCTTTAATTGGTTTGTGTGCTATAGGGAGGCAGTGTGGTTGTACGCTTCTGTGGGTTGTTTCTGAGATACTTTTTTGATGGATGGCAATTTCAAAGTTTATGTTGGCTGTGCTATAATCGGGGGAATGGTGATCCATTTTTTGATAAAATGGTGTCGGTATACATTTAGTTGAAGATGTCATGTAGGTGGTCTGTTTTCTTCTTCTGATATTCTGGTTTCTGCAGTGTATTTGTGTTCATCTGAATAATCTTCTTACACAGGTCCTTTTATGGAGTTTGGATTGTTACTTTGTGGTAGTGCAACACTAAAGTTGTTACCTAATAGGGTAATGAACAATGAGCAAATCTATGTGTGGATATGGATTTAATACTGTATGACAGGTAGCAAAATGTTGATTGCATGGTGAATATGGCACTTCTAGAAAAGAAAGCACAAAGCACAATGAGATGCCAATTATTGGATTTTATATTGTTTCAAGGGATTTAAAATATTTGAGGTTGGCCTATAAATTGTAATGTATTCATATACTTTGAGTTTGACTCTAATAAAATGACTTGAGTGATCAACTGATAAATAGGGCCAGACTTGAAATATTTTATTAGCTTGTTAATTCAATTTTCCAGTTCCTAGATTCCTTCGCATAGTAATATTTTATTTTTAGTACTTAGCAATTTAGTAATTTCAGTAATTTAGAGTTAAGCATATTACATTTCTTCTTAGCATTTTAGCTTTTGCTGTTTGGACATATTGCATTTTAATCTATTTAACCTGTTTAAAAATTATTCAGAGCTTCGTGATTGTAGGTAATTTTCATCAGTCATCAGTGACTGACAATCACTTTTTTGACTTTTGATTGATAAATGGGTGGATGGCATTTTTTGGAAAAGTTAATTCTATATTCGATTGATTGATAAATCTTTAACCACAAGTGAGAAATACATTTTGTCTATGTGCATAATCTAAAAACTTCCTGGATTTAAAACAACTGAAATTAAGGCAATAGAAAACTGAGAAATGTTCAATCCAAGGTGGCATTTTTAAAAATTATTAATACTATGAAGCAGCAACATTTCTGTACAAAATTCCAAACTGGTTACAGACTTCACAAGTATGATTTGTAAATTCACTTACAGAAGTGGGCATCTCAAAGTTAACTCAACCTTCCATCCTTCCAAAGTCAAAATGGGGACCCAGAATGGGGTAATATGCTGACTCTGTAAACCTCTTAGAGAGGACTATAAAGCACTATGAAGTAGTATATAAGTCTCAGTGCTATTGTGATTTCCATATGTGATATGAGTGAGGTTATTGCTCTGCTCTTGTTAAACAATTGAAAGCAAGAGGTCATTCTAGAGTGATCTTTGGCTCTTGAAAGTTAATGCTTTTTAGTAGCAATGTATTAGTCTGAAAAGAAATAACTAGACCTCTTCTGAACATTAGCATAGCAAAAGATCTCTTGAATATTGCTGCTACACATTGCTTCATACAGCTATTTGAAATTAAAGGTAAAGATAAAGGTTCCCCTTACACATATGTCCTAGTTGTTCCCAACTCTAGGGGGCGGTGCTCATCTCTGTTTCAAAGCCAAAGAGCCAGCACTCCGTGGTCATATGGCTGGCATGACTAAATGCCAAAGGTGCATGGAACAGTGTTACTTTCTCATCAAAGGTGGTTCCTATTTTTCTACTTGCATTTTTACATGCTTTTGAACTGGGAGAAGTAATAGGAGCTCACTCCATTACATGGTACTGGGGATTCGAACCATCAAACTGCTGAACTTTCTGATTGACAAGCTCAGTGTCTTAGCCACTGAGCCACCGCGTCCCTTTATTTGAAATTACAGATGTCTAAAAAGCTGAAAGGGCCCTATTTCTACCATGTATGCAGAGCTAGTTTTTCAGTCACAGGCTGCATTCATTTCGATTCAGAATTAAGAACACTACTAATATTTTTCTTTTCACAATGTGTCTTGAGACTGACTCAGTTCTGTTTTAATTATCTGTCACTGCATATACTGTATTAAGCTTATTCCAATGTTCTAATAGAGGCCTTGCTTATCAGATGAAAACTCAGTGAAGAGCCTATCTTATGTTCACTATTGGAACAAAAAGTAATTAAAATCTATTTTCTCTGTTTTTATCTTCTTGCCATCTTGTGTGCATTCAAAATTCGAGGCTCTTTGGGGGATAAGCATACAGTTCAGCAAACTTCGACAAACTAAATATAGAACCACTTTAGGTCTGTTTCCAGCTTGACACATTTTAGCCATGCATTTTTCAGAAAGCTTTAACACAAGGTACTTTTAGGGATGGATGAATGAGGAATTCGTTCCATCAAGATGCCCGTGCACAACACACACACCCCAAAATATATTGAATTCAAATTTCTTAAGATGATTACAGATGTAGAAAGCAAATGCATGCCTAAATAATCATTTTCAGAATTGTGCAATTCGCATTTTTTTTAAAAAAAGGATGCTTGCAGAATCATATCTGTTAAAGAAAATATGCACAGGCAGCAAAAGACATAGGGCCTGGTTTGCTTGTTCTACTGAGCTGACAGAAGGCAACCATTAAATTAAGACTGCATCAACAAGGAGAATCAATATGAAATTCCTTGGGATAATAAGCAGATGGGTGACAAGTCCTAGAAAAATCATGGAAACATGAGATAAAATAATCCATTCGTTTAAACATAATGAAGCAATTTGCAGTGTAATTGATGAAAATGATTAAATCATAATATATAGTACCCATACTCAGTGGAAAAAACATAATGAATAAAGTGGGGGGGAGTATAAATTCTGAGCCATGTGGCCCCATTTCCAATGCAAACATTTTTGCTCGCTTTAAATATTTAAGTATAAAGGCAATATAACGGATATATCTACAGATAAGCTCATCTGCGAATAAACCAGTCCTTGAATTTTTAACCAAAATACTATGGAAAACGCACCACCCACAGATAAGCAACCCTTTGAGATTTTCATATGTTTTAATTTTCCACAATTGGCTTATTTATAGTTGCTTAATTTTTCATGGTATTTTTATTAAAAATTTGAGTGTTGGCTTATCTGTAGTTGGGTTTATTCAGGAGTAAATATGGGTACTTTAAGAATATTATGGTATATATTTGCAGATAAGCCAATCCAGAGATGAGCTGAACCCAATTTTGAGGTTGTAGTTTGGAAACCCGAAGTTAGCTGCTTATCTACAAGTAAATACAGTATGTGCCATTGCAATGAAGACTGAAAACATTTCTTTGGGTCCCAGATTCAAATGAAGCTGTCAAACTGCAGAATAAAGTTAGGATAACTTTAAGTTATTTATTTAGCCATACCCTAAATAAACAAGTTAGGAAAATTAAAGACACTCTTCAGACGTCTATGGGCAGAGGCCAAGAATAACTTTTTATTGTCACTTTAAATGTACACTCATCAGCATACATCAAAATGAAAGTTTGTTGCATACTGCAACATTTGTTGCATACACCTCCACTATAACTACATAAACTTGAGAAAAATATGCATACACCCACTTACCCACATATATTATATGATACAGGGAAACAACAGTTTATTTTGGATGTATACATATATATGGCGAGAAAAAGAAATCTTGTGAGTTTATCAGATGGATGGCATAGGGAACAAAGCTGTTGCAGCATCTGCTAGTCCTGCTAGAAATACTTCAAAACCTCCTCCCAGAGGGGACCAATAGAAACAGACTGTAAGTAAGTGTGTGGGCTCTCTAACAATGCTTCAAGCTCTAAGCACACAGCGCTTATGAGCAGTATCCTGAATAACGGGAAGCCAGTTTCATATAATCTTCTCGGCTGTCCTTACCACTCTCTGAATGGACTTTCTATCTGAGGCACTGCTACTACCAAACCAAACAGTGATGCAGTTTGTTAAAACACTCTCAATTGTGCCTCTGTAAAAAGTGGCCAAGACAGAAGGAGAAAGATGTGCTGTCTCATCCAAGGCAGAAAATGCAGACGTTAGTTTGCGCACTTTACTAAGGATAAGAGACCAATTGTGGAGAGACCAATTCAGATTGTTAATTTGTATATGACATGTCATCATCACAACAATAACACAAACTTAAATACATTTAAATAACAGCTTGGCATAGTTTTCTTTAAATGTTGCTAGTTTTAAAAGTTCAATTTAGTTCTATATTCCTCCAACAAGTGGCCAATGTCATGGTCTTAATTACTTATTTTGATTATGAAGAACTGCAGGTGTTTTATCTTCAGTTCTACAGACTTTAAAGTAGCTTCTTATAGCATATCCTGGCTCTCTAATTTATTGTCTATTTGACCTTTCTATGAACTTAAGCCTCTTGTGGTTCTGCAAATTTTCCTGGAAGAGTCAGAGAAGCCAACAAAGAAATCTTTGCATCATGCAGTTGAGCCAAATGAATATATCTAATTGAAAATGACCCTGATTCAGATGTTACTCAATTTGTATGCAAAAGGTTCTGTCTTGGATCAGATTGGATTGTTCACGCAGCATCCTAAAATAATAGGTTTGGCCCAGGCTGCATTGGAGTGAAAATTCAACACACCTCAATATTCCAGAGGCCATCTAATTTGACATTCTGGCCAGTTCTCAATAGAGATTCTCTCTCTCTCTCTCTTCCCCCTCCCACATCTGTGTGTGTGTGTGTGTGTGTGTGTGTGTGTGTGTGTGAGAGAGAGAGAGAGAGAGAGAGAGAGAGAGAGAAAGAGAGAGAGAGAAATAATTGTATTTTTTCTGTAGAAGACGGATATGCACCCTCCCTGTTGTCTTTTTATTATTACCTTCTTCTCTTGTTAGTATTCTTTAAAAATTAAAGCACAATCCTTTTTAGCCAGTATTAACTCTGATAAACATGGTCATTTTGCTGGCACGGTCTGGTTTGGGAATTATTTTGGCTTTCTTCTCTCTCTTTCTCTATCTGGCAATGTGATTTAATGGAATGTGGGGAACAGCACATGTTCTGTTACTGTTATTTAAATTAAGCCGTTTATTTTTTATTAAGTGCAGCTAGTCCTCAACATATGATCACAAGCATTTTGGGACCAGAATTTCCACTGCTAAGCAAAATGATTGTTACATGAGTTGCACCCAATTTTATGACCACTTTTGCCATGGTTATTAAGCAAATCATTGCAGCTAAATGTATCATGCAGCCATTAACTGAATCTGGCTTCCCACATTGACTTTGCTTGCCAAAAGTCACCTGGGAAGGTCACAAATGGTGATCACATGACCCTTCAACCATCATAAATTCCTGCCAGTTGCCAAGCATCTGAATTTTGGTCACGTGACCATGGGGATGCTGCAACACTCCTAAGAATGGAAAATGTATCTATAATAATTATCATGAAAATGTCACATTCTATTCCCTCCCCATTCAAATTTTTGTTAAAACAAGATGCTATAATAATTGGTACTGGAGCTATCATTCAAAGCACAGTAGCACAGGGCACTTCCACCCCATTTACTGTATGTTCCAGTAGAAGAAGAATTGAGACAGAAAAAGCTTTAGGAGATGTGAATGAAAAGGTGTATCTGAAGGAAGCTGTGCACACACACACATGCACACACACAAACACACTCCTTTCCATTCAGATCTCCTACATCTCTTTTTCTGTCACAGTTCTTCTTCCACTGGAACGTACAGTAAATGGGGTGGAAGTACCCTGTGCTACCATGCTTTGAATCATACTTCCAATCAGAGGTGGCATTCAGCCACTTCTGACAGGTTCTGGAGAACCAGTAGTGGAAATTTTGAGTAGTTCGGAGAACTGGCAAATAGGTTGGCCCCGCCCTTGCTACCTCCTAGCCTCCCAGTTGATCTTCTTTTGTTGCCCTGAACTGGAGAACGGAGCTGGAAAGCAGGTTAGTGGGTGGAAAGGGAATGAGGATTTTGCAGGATCCTTCCCCTGCCACACCCACAAAGCAACACTACGCCCTCAAAGCTACATCCACAGAACTGGTAGTAAAAAAAAATTGAATCCCATAACTGGTTCCAATAACAATTATTATAGCATCTTATTTTTAAAAAAAATTGAATGGCGGGCAGGAATAGGATGTGACATTTACAGGGATCTTAATGCCTTTGTCCATTTTGAAGAGTCACAAAGAGGCATATTTCTGCAAATGGAAGGAGAATTTATGCAGAATCCTGATGCCTTTCCTTTAAAAAAGTGGACTTGATTGCCCGGCAGAAGTAAATATGATTAAATTGAGCTTTTTCACAAAGCAAGTTATTTGCTAAGCCACGTGCTGTAGCCAGCTAACTGATGAGAACATTTTTTTAAAAAATCTCTTGCCATTGAGTCAGTCTTGTTCATACAAACTGCTACAGAACTATAGAAAACTCTAATCCATGTTAAAATTAAATATGTTTATTGAAATGAAATTATAAATACCATCAACATAAAATGGAGCTTGCTCAGAGTCTGAAATACACCAAGTAAATGAGATGAAGAGTGTGAAAGAGAGGAGAGAGGTAAAGGGAAGAAGAGAGGGTTAGGAGAGAGGGTAGGGGGGAAGAGGAGGGGAGAAAGAAGGAGTGGAAAGGGGAGAGAGAGGAGATGGAGAGAGGAGAAGAGAAGGATGACAGATGGAAGAAAGGAGGTAGGGAGGAGGAGGAGAGAGGGAGAAGAAAGTGATGGATAGGGTACAAATATGGTGTATGGAGATCAGAAGAGCCAATAATCATTCTTGGTGGTTGATGGTAAGACGAATTGATGTAAATATTTAATAATACAAAATAATGTTGGTTATGTAACAGTATACATGTGATTATTTGTATGAAAATGAAAAAATAAAAAAACTTTTAAAAAAAGAAATAAAGAAAACTCTAATCCATGAAGTGATGATCCAGATTTTTGCAGCTCAAGTATGGTACCTCTAGCTAATGTAACTCACCAAACACTCTCAATTGCTCACAGAAAGACACCCAGAAGTAACCAGGGTTAACAAGAAGCTGAACCTGGGATAACTGATGGTGGTTTGCTTCAGAGATCACTCTGATTTGAGAATCGTCCGTTGATCCATACCTCAAACACACTCCCTCTTCCTTCCCCTCCATTGTATCCCCAAATAATGACTTTTCTTTGTGCATGGCTGCCATAGTGCTACATTTTGAAAGCCAGCTGGATGATTTTGATCAATCACTGTCTCTCAGCCCAACGCATCTCACAAGGCTGTTGTGGGGAAAAATAGAAGGCATAAGGTATGTTGTATATGCTCCTCATCTTGGGGAACCATTTCACTTAAGTTTCAAATTTGATCCACATATATCTAGAACAGACTATTCTGCATCTAGTAAATGAAAGCAAATTTCACACTATGTTATCCCATAATTGGTAGGAGAATATACCAAAATCCAATGCATATTTTAGCAATGTTAAGTGGCATTAAGTTTAACCCTTAAAAACAAGCATACTATTTCAGCTACTCTATTACAGACATAATGTCTGTAATGACCTCATAATGACTTCAGTAGCAAAAAGACATTTGATGTTTTCATGGCTGGTTTTAAAATTGATGCATAGAGCTGTAAAACAAAAAAAAATATTGCTCTCTATCAAATCCACATCCCGCAGGTCACTTTTTGTTTCTCCATCCTTGAACTTCAATCTTTCTTCTTTAATTTTTACATTAGTCCACTGAATGATGGCCCTAATCATTTCTTTAGAAAATAATAATTTCCAAATCTCTAGGGGAGTAGGTGAAATTCCAAGATTTCTAGCTGCTGACTGTAGTCCAGGTAATTGCACAACAATATTGTAACTAGTGGTTCTGGATCAGTGGTGGGTTCTGGATCCCGTTCCAAATGGTACGGTTGGAACAGGCCTGGCGGCATCTGCATGTACATGCGCAGCATGTGCGCACACATTTTACCGCTTCCACGAGCCTCTGTGATGCTCCAGCTGCTCAGCAGAGCATCGTGCAGGCACTGTATGCACCGTGCACAGAAGCGCCAAAGACTTAAAAGACTGGTAAAGATGCTCGGGCGGGCGGGCAGGCCCTCTGGAGCACCATACTGGAACGGTATCCGGTGCTCCTGGCAGGCTCCAGTATGCCTGTACCAGGGCGTACCACCTGCAACCCAACACTTTTCTGAATCAATTGCTTCCAAAAGGTGCAGAAGACCATTTGAATTTGGTCTTGCCATATAAATTATTGCACAATGTAGATTGTACCTGGTCCTCAATTTCGTTGGGAGCTTCATCATCGCTGATGTCAGAATCGGCAGTGAGTTCCAAATCGTCCATTATAGAATTTTATTCACAATCCGATTCCACTTCACTCTGATCACTCTCTGCTTATCCATACCATTTTAGAACAGCTTCTTTGAAGTTTGGATCACCAAATCACACTCTTTTTGGTGGAAAACCTGACCCTGACATTATTAAAAAATTGTTAATAAAGATCTGTAGTCAAAATGACCAAAACTCAAATTCAAATGCTGCTACAGAAAACACCAAATGATTGACCCAAGCACGATGCTGCATACACTCTTATTGGTGGGAAAACAAAATCTATTTGCAACCGGAATGGTCCATTTCAAAAAATAGGGGTGTTCTGAACATTTTGGAAAACTATTGTGGTCACTATGCCCGCAGGTCTTTGGTTATGGGTTAACATGGCGGTTATATAAATTCAATCAATCACTCACTCAATAAACAAACTTCTTGGAAACCCCAAAGCACTGAAAAGAAGATCTTTGTCCTATTAGTGCAATTATAATTGAAAACTTGTAAAGCATCTTTCCATTTTTAAACTTTTATCCCTTTGCTTGTCAGAACATTTGTTGAATAAGCATTTTGGGTTTTGTTTTTATTGGCCAGTGTGTGTATTCATAAAAAATAAATAAAGATTTAGCCTATGAAACCCAAATTGCAAATTATGGTTGCTCAGGAAAGTATATAATAGACACATTTGCTTTATAGGGTCCTCTTGTGAGGTTTTGTATCTTGGTTTTAATTAGCATTGTGTTCGGATGTGTGCACTGTTCCTCGCATCTGAAGTCTCCGATGTAACATTCAGCTGTAATTAACAAACAAAAGACTGTGTGAGAGAGATTTAAATCAAGGACACAGTGTTAGGAGATGAAGTTGATAAAGATTTGAAGATGCTACTCGGAGATCAACTATTCATTAGACTGAGGATGGGGGATGCGGATAAAATAAATAAAGGTTAAAAGTTACAGGAACACATATCAGGCAGGAACATAGAGCTCTCTGGGGATACTATGGAGAGAGAAAGTTATACAACTTCTCTAGTTTATAAAATGTTCATAGAGTAAACAGAAGCCTAAAAGGTTTTTAGGAAAAGTTTTTACCTCTATCCATTAATGGTACAACAACGCATTGACTCACAAATATGAACAGACAGGGTAAGCAATACACCAGCTTTCAGAACTGAGTTGAGTTCAGTTCCTATTTTACAGTATAGATGTGGTGTGTTGTTGTTTTCATTTTCCATGATGTCATATTAATTTCCCCATCTAGACTTTTGATTTATAAATATGCCTAACATAATGTATTGGTGTTGCTGCCACCATTTCCTTCTTGTTCTTAATCATCATCTTTATTTCCACCATTTTCAATATTTTCATCATCATTTTTAAACAACTGTTTCAGCTATTCAACAACTTTGCAGGGATCTTTTGTTCAAATTGTTCAAATTGGTTCATATTTTGATCACATATAATGCAGAGCTCTTTTCTTTCTCAAAGTGGATCTTGCCAATCTGCAGTTCCTGGAAATGAAAATTTCTTCATATCTTTATTGAATGCACTTGAAAAAGAGTCTTAACTCTTTTAAAAATAAGCAGAAAATGTACATAAAATGATTGAGTGGGGTTTTTTTATAACAGTTATGGGACATGTTCACTGAAATATACTTATTTATGCTACAGAGCTCTATAAGCAGGTATTTATGCGGGGGGGAAGGGCCACGGTGGCTCAGGTGGTAAGACTCTGGGCCTGCACACGGTTGAGGTGGGCAGTTCAGTGGTTCGATTCCCGTGAGCAAATAAACCATGGAAGGACACGAAAGGAGCCTCCCCTGATTGCCTACTGGCATTCAGGCATCCTGCGGGTAAACACCACCCAAAAAATTTCTTTCACCAAGGCAGCCAGCCACCTTGGTGATCCCTGGCTAACATGTGCCATACGATAAATAAATAAATAAATAAATAAATAAATAAATAAATAAATAGGGGGGAAAAAACCTGGGGGTTTAAAATTGCATAAATGAGGAGCATACCAACTGGAAAATAGTTGTCATCTTCAAGTGTTGGACCTTTTGCGACCTCTGCTCCCCTCCAGGAGGAGGTTTCAAAGTATTTCTAGCAGGACTATCAGATTCTGTAACAGCTTTGTTCCCTATGCCATCCATCTGGTACTTGCAGATTTGTTTTTCTCACCATGCACAGGTATACATATGAACTAGATTGTATTGTTATTCTGTGTCATATAATATCTGTGGGTATATGCATAATTTTGTATTTACTTATTTATTTTGTCATGTTGATATAGTGTATGTTGGAGGTGGTGACTCTTTGAGAGCTGCATGCAACAAAATTTCATTTTAATGTATGCTGATTAGTGTACAAAGTGACAATAAAGATTATCTATCTATCTATCTATCTATCTATCTATCTATCTATCTATCTATCTATCTATCTATCATCTATCTAATCTACCTACCTACCTACCTACCTACCTATCTACCTATCTATCTACTGTATTTTCAGGCGTATAAGATGACTCTTTAACCCCAAAAATTTATTTAAAAAATCAGGGGTCATCTTGTACGCCGGGTATAAGAAAGGCCATACCAAAAAACCAAAACAAAGCAACACCACCACCAGTGCAGACGCTGGCCTTTCAATCGATAACCGAGATGGCACAGTGGTTAAATGCAGCACTGCAGGCTACTTCAGCTGACTGCAGTTCTGCAGTTCGGCTGTTCAAATCTCACCGGCTCAGGGTTGACTCAGCCTTCCATCCTTCCGAGGTGGGTAAAATGAGGACCCGGATTGTTGGGGGCAATATTCTGACTCTGTAAACTGCTTAGAGAAGGCTGAAAGCCCTATGAAGCGGTATATAAGTCTAACTGCTATTGCTATTGCTAACCTCGGTGCTCCTTGCCTGGGCACGTGGATGGATGAGCACTGGGATGGTTTAGTAAGGTCTGGCTGGAGTTCTGGAGGAGAAAGGCACTGAGCTCAAACTACAAAAGCTCTACAGCATGGAGGCCTGAAAGTAGGGGGTCATCTTATACGCCCAATCGCCTTATACGGCAGAATATACTCTCTATCTATCTATCTATCTATCTATCTATCTATCTATCTATCTATCTATCTATCATCTATCTATCTATCTATCTATCTATCTATCTATCTATCTATCTATCTATCTATCTATCTAGATTCCCATGTCAGCTGGCACCCTCTGGTATCTGAGCTTTGCCCATTTTTACCCACCTGCATCACTGCTAGTTCTCAATCATCAGGTGATGGCTAGCATGAGTGAATGCACCAAAGCTGACTGAATCATACACAGAGCACTTTCATCTAGTTTTGCATCATTCAAAACGCAATGCTATTCATTGTAAACTCATATATTTCAATCAGAATAATCAGTGCTGACCAAGCAGCATATGGTCGCTCACAGATCAGCTCTGGAAAACGCAATCATTTTCCAATATAAAACAAGAGGAATATATATGGAATGTAAAATTATTTCAGTTGAGGTTTATTGTTAAGAAGCTAGTTTTCTATGAAATCTAATTCCTTTTGACAAATCATTTAAATCATAATCTTTATAAACATTCTTGTGTCAAAAATATTTGTTGCAGCTAAAAGAGCAGAGGGAGTGGGAGGATTTCTTGGGAGTAAGGAAGAAAAATGAAAGGGTCCATTGCTCTTTCATAGTCAGGCAGTATTTTACAATTATGCAATAATTATACTCTATTATGCTCAAGACATCTGTAACAAGATATCCAGGGCAATGCATCAATTAATGGGATAGGAAGATTTGCATTCAAGTCTCTCTCAACCTTCACCACAAAGTTGTTGGTGGGATAAAATTAAACACGGCCCCATCCATCTTTCCAGAAGTATCCAGAGAAAAGGCAGAACAGAAATACAATAAATGAATAAATCCCATAGGCAGGTGCAATTTAAATTTAACACTATCAGAACAATTAGAAAAATTTAAGAAAGAGAACTCATTGGTATAAAATTAGCTGAAGAATTGACCCATATCAGCCTATTTATTAAGCATGGATTTTCCAAAAATCACTACTTTAATGTTTGGCAGAGATGTTGGCAACATTCAACTCCTTCTTGGAACAAGCCAAAAATGCAAGGTCATTAAAATCTTAATGTAAAACTAACAGCTGTTCCTGCAATGTTCTCTTTGTGGTAAAAAGTGCAAAGCATCATCTGATATATTAAGCACAGCCACAGAAATTGCAAATGCCAATTTTTTTAGAGGTAAAAAGGGGGCATCTATGTTGATGATGGAGATCCCTGCATCATCAACATAGATGATGGAGATCCCTGCAGTACAAGACAATCATGAAGAAAGAAAATAAAAGGACACACAGAACCATCTTATGAAGACCGAAAGCATTTAGCATGACATTGGGAAAAATGAAAAAGTGCAAAATACAGTACAGCAGGGTGTCAAATGCATGGCCCGTCGGCCGGATGTGTCACTCGCTGGCCACACCCACTCCCGGTTTAGCGAAGGGCAGATAAGTTGTGATATGTCATGTGATGACAACCTGTCATCGTGAGTTTGACACCTCTGAAGTACAGGTAGTCCTCAATTTATCCAAAATTTCTGTTGTTAAATGAGACATTTGTGAAGTGAGTTTTGCCCCATTTTACAACCTTTCTTGCCTTGGTTGCTAAGTGAATCACTGCAGTTGATATCTGTATCAATATCAGTTGATTCAGTGAATCTGGCTTCCCTCTTGACTTCACTTGTCACAAGGTCGCAAAAGGGGATCGCATGAACCTGGGACATAGCAACGTTCATAAATATGAATCAGTTGCCAAGCATCTGAATTTTGATTATGTGATCATGGGGATGCTGCAAAGATTGTAAATGTGAAAAATATTCATACGTCACTTTTCTCAGTGTCATCGTAACTTTGAACGGTCACTAAATGAACTGTTGTAAGGCGAGGACTACCTGTATTCTAGAAAGGAGCACTCCAATCAGACATGTTATATCATATTTCTTGTTACTGCACCAAACTTCTAATGATCTCCCATAAAATATGCTTCTGAAATGTCACTCTTCAAGGATTCATTTTCCCTTTGCAAAATTTTAACCTCCACCACTTGAAAGTAACAACTCCCAGAAACAGGACAGCTCATACTTTACTTTAAAAAAGAAAAACTGCAAATGATTATAGTTTCCTTGCATAGGACAATTTGAGTCCATATTCTGTAAATATGGAAATTTCCTTAAGGACCTAGAAGTACTTTCCAGAAGTGATTCTTAAATGGAAACACTTCTGGAAATGAAATATTAATGCCTCAGTTATTTCAAAGTAGGTTTCACACTTGAGCATAATGAACATTGATGAATAAATCTATTAATCAGCAAACATGAGGCAAAATTCCCTGGTTGATTGGGGGGTGGTTAATAAAATGTCTTAAAGAAGACATTTTATATTAATATGAAAGTATCCCATTATTATATATGAAATATGCCATTTATGTTTTATCTAAGGCAGTGACGTGCGGTGAGGTTTATGGCTGGTGAGGCATAGACACAGGGGTTTCAATTTTTTTTAGACTTGTGGACTTCAACTCCCAGAATTCCACAGCCAGGCATGCTCAGTTCCGATTTAAAGCGACAGCATTTGTTTTTCTCCTTGCGAAAAAGTTTTCCTTCATTCTTTTTCTTCTCCCACCACCTCCTTCCTCCCACTCTCCCTCCCCCCCTCTCTCAAACAGACACATGCACACAGAGAAGTTGGATCCCTCTTTCACTCACTCACTCACTCACTCTCAAACAAACACAAACACAGAAGTTGGATTGGATATATTTTCCAATGGCTTGAAAGCAGCTCCTCTGCCATACCGCCCCACCCCCCAATTCCCCTACTGCCTTCTGATCCGAGCCTTTGATTGCAGGTGGAGCCACTTTGCCTTTTCAAACTTGTAATCAGTGAAGCTGGGCTTATATACTTTTATCCAGGTGTGTGTGTGTGTGTGTATGAAAAGGCAACATAGCTCTGCATGCAATCAAGCTACACTTGAGGATGAAGTTTGAATTCCTTCCCCTCCCTCAGACCCACACACGTACCTTTTCCAGCTGTTTCAGAGAGGATTTCAACTCTGCTTTTGCCTGCCATCATGAAAAGAAAAAAAATTAAAAAAAAAAAAGGCAAGAGCTGAGATCAGGCTGAGCTAGTTGCTGCCAGAGTCACCGTGGATGACTCTGCTTAGTGGTTAACTGTTTAAAAAAGCCTCTAAAGAGGAGGAGGCAGAAGAACCATGTGCCTCATCTACGTCAAGAATTTTTCGGCTTTTAACCCTTGCTTAACTCTGCTCAAGTGATCATAAAACACCAGACTAGATGAGGCACATCATTCTCCTGCCTCCTCCTGTAGAGGGAACTTTTTAGAGGCTTTTTAAAACAGTTAAGCACTAAGCAGAGTCATCCACGGTGACTCTGGCAGCAATTAGCTCAGTCTTTTTCCTTTTACATTTTTTTTTTCTTTTCATGATGACAGTGGTGAGGCTCTGCCTCCCCTGCCTCCCCTATCTGCACATCTCTGATCTAAGGAAATGGACACTTGATCCTGAAAGTTTTAAGATGCAATACATTTCTTATGGTACAATCTGAAACATTTTTTGATTCAATGAAATATCATCCTGGGTAAACGTTAATAGTATTGCAATTTAGGCTTTGGGGGAATTGGAATCTAGTAGATATACTAGATATATAAGTCTTTGTAGTGTTGCTTTCATTTCAAGGATGCAAATATGAAATCTTGCAGCCCCTATTCCATTCAGTCTTGTGTGATGATTCTATGGGCCAGGTCTCTCCACATTCTCCAATCTTGCACTAATTCTTTTGAGTTTTTCTATGTTCTGTTTGGTGTCAGCTTTGATGGTGTCCAGCCACTCTGTTCTCTGGCAGCCTGGTTTTCTTTGGTACCTTTGTCTACCTACTTTCTGAGCAAAACTAGCATCTTAATGCAGCACTGGAGTTTGGAAAATGCTTTGGGCATATCTTACAGACTGAATAACAATAACACTTAGACCAGGGGTGAAATTCAGCAAGTTCTGATAGTTCTGGAGAACCAGAAGTGGAAATTTTGAGTAGTTTGGAGAACCGATAAATACCACCTCTGACTGGCCCTGTCCCCATCTATTCTGTGCCTCCCAAGTCCCAGCTGATCAGAAGAGAATGGAGATTTTGCACTATCCTTTCCCACCAAACCATGCCACATCACCCCCACCAAGCCACGCCCACTGAAACGGTAGTAAAATAAATTGAATTTCACCACTGACTTAGATTTATATACTGCCCCATAGTGGGCAGTTAAACAATGTTAGCGAATTGCCCCGAACAATCTGGGTCCTCGTTTTTCCAATCTCAGAAGGATGGAAGGCCTTGATCTCCCATCAGGACCTAACTCCAGGTTGTGGGCAGAGTTTGCCTGCAATACTGAATTCTAACTACTGAGCCTGATGAATACCCTCCCAGTATTGATCACACAATATTTGGACAGTATTGCATCTCCAATATAAGCTACTGAAGAACAAACCTGAGTCCCACTCAACCACTATGATTAGCATTTCAAATAATAACACCTCATTGATTGGTTTCTTTCTCTTCATGTGAACCCAAAATGCTCGTTTCATGTACAGTAAATGCTTAAAAACTCTTAGATACAATCTGAGACTCAATCAATTAAATTTGTTCAGACTGCATTAATTATTTTTCATTTCTACAAATGGTTGGTAATTCAAAATACATTAGGACCCAAATATGCAGCTAAAACTGAAGATTGCTATCCTTGAAGATGCTAAAAGCCTATTAAATATATGAAGTAATTTTTCTAGACAACTTGTCAGGTAAAGAAATCAAAGATTCTTCTATGGCTATATAGTTATGACACATTTGATATTTGATTGGTCAGAGAATATGTAATATAAAATCCAATGCTTCATTGATTAGAGAATATAAAAATATTGTATATTTAGAGAAAACTTTACAGAGGAGAATCTACTTACGGTATTCTCTAATAAGGCTTTTGGATTATACAATTTTCTTGCCACTGCTTCATACAAAAATGTTTCTTCTAGCTGGATTTCATTTGTTCTTTTCATCCCTTGTTTGTCTGCTTCAAAGGGTCATGTTTTGGGATTCTGAAGTGGCTGAGCAAATCAGAACATGCTGAATCTTAGCACATTCCTAAAATAAAAGGACATCCCATGCTTTCTCTGACAAAAAAAAATTAGGAATACATTATGCCATAGTTTCTGGAAAATAAGCAGTTCTTGGATGGTAGAGATGCTGCATCTAATTTGTTTTTAGTCTTGTAGTTCTGTATCTAACAATACTTGGGATTTGGTTAACATATGGAAGAGAACCATCATGATCTATACTTTCTAGAAAAAATTCAAATTGGGGCAGTTAAATTGCAGGTCTTTATATTATGTGATATCATCTCATCTACAAAAAACATATAAAATCTACTTCACACAAGTGTATCTATTTATAGATAATGTACTTATATTTAAGAAAAGATTTGTAAATAGTATTTAAATCCAACTCGTAATTCTGATCTTTTTAAAAAAATACGTAGATTAATTCAAACAATAGCAGATAGTATTGAATGAATGTGTAGACAATAATGAATGAATATATGAAACTCTACCAACGGAAGACCGGGAAAGAAACTGAAATAACCTTCATTTTCTGCAGCTACATGTATTCTTTCACATTGAAAGAAAATCCACCACAAATGTAGCTACTACATAATTTGTCAGGTTTTTTATTCAGTTGTTTTGACGTACACTATAGAATAGAATAACAGAGTTGAAAGGGACCTTGAAGGTCTTCAAGTACAACCCTCTGCTTAGGCGGGAAACCCTACACCACTTCAGACAAATGGATATCCAACAACTTCTTAAAAATGCCCAGTGTTGGAGCATTCACAACTTCTGGAGGCAAATTGTTCCATTGATTAATTGTTCTAACTGTCAGGAAATTTCTCCTCACCCATTGCTTCTTGTCCTACCCTCAGATGCTTTGGAGAATAGCTTGATTCCCCCTTCCATGTGACAACCCCTGAGATATTGGAACACTGCTAGCATATCACTCTAGTCTTTCTTGAGTCCCCTCAGGGAAAAGGGCGGCCTATAAATTATAATAAACATTCCAAACATTCCAAACATTCTTTCATTAAACTAGACATACCCAGTTCCTGTAACTGTTCTTCATATGTTTTAGCCTCCAGTCCCCTAATCATGATTGTTTTTCATCTCTGCATTCCTTTTAGAGTTTCAACATCTTTTTTACATCATGGCAACCAAAACTGGATGCAGTATTCCAAGTATTCCAATAGAATTTGGTAGATTCTTCTCCACTGGGGGGAAGACTATATCCTTTGTTGAAGCTGTGGCTGATGTTTGTCCCCCAAGCTCAGTCATGGCCTCAGTTCTTAAAGAAGAGAAAAAGTCAGCATGTAATTGGAATAAATACTGTCTGTAACCAATGGTGATCCTTACTTTACTGAATGAACTGGCCTGTCACACTAACCTATTCCCTTCATTACACAAATGGGAAAATAAAACATCAGTGAGCAAAGATAGCAGCTGTAACTATGTTCAGAGTGTTCAGCATTAGAATGAAGGGCCAAGAATAAATGTTAGGGTGTCATGGAACACAGGCATAAAATATAAACAATTGCATAATCAATTAACAGCCCAGATGAATGCTATCCTCTGACCTGGAATCAAAGACATTTTAGTAAGATGACTGCAAATGGATTTCAACAATACAGCCTGTTTAAGTGTATTAGATGTTAGAATGTGAAGTACTTTTCCTCAATATTTCAGCAGTTAGCCAATGGGGACCTATTCAGAAGTGGTATTCAGTAGGTTCTGACCAGTTCTGGAGAACCAGTAGCAGAAATTTTGAGTAGTTTGGAGAACTGGTAAATACCACCTCTGACTGGCCCCACCCCCATCTATTGTCTGCCTCCTGAGTTCCAGCTGATTGGGAGGAAATGGGGATTTCACAGTATCCTTCCCCTGGAGTGGGGAGGGAAGGGAGATTTTACAGTATCTGTCAGCACTCCTCCATTGAATAATTAGGAAAGAAAACCACGAGACTCCATTGATAGAAATCAAGTGTACTTTTACTAATTATAAATGATTAAAAGCGTAGCAAAGCGAAAGACTGATTATTTAGGCGTGAAAGCAAATGATATATAGAATAACCCATTCCCCTCCCCTTGGCATCCCAGTTACAGTCCAATCATAATTCTCCCAAGTGTCAGGTGTGAGATAACTTCGAAAGGCATCACCCAGATGGAATGTCGGTGCCGTTGGCCTTGGTGGGAAACCTCCTCCGCATGCGCAGCAAGAGAGGCAGCAAACTCCAGGATCCTCCTCCAGCACAATTAGTATTCCCCTCCTAAATACCATGCCCCCCTCCCCCATTTCAATGGCAGCCGAAGCAGCAGCAAAGCAGAGGCTGACATCCGGCCCTCCTCCAGAAAAAGGCGGTCAGGCCTGGAAAACGACAAAACAGAAACAAACAGACAAACAACAAAAAACGGAAAAAGAAAAATAGCGGGGGGAGAGAAAGACAGGAACGAGAGTTTGCTAGGGCTTGTCCGGATAAGTAGAATAGAACTGGCAGAGCAGTTGGGGGGCCCGGAGATGGGACTTGTCCACCCACTCCGCATGAGACTGAGGAAAATGCTTCCAAGCCACCAGGTACTGAAGGCGGTTCCGCCGTCTACGAGAGTCCAAGATTTCCCGAACCTCAAAATGCTGCTCACCATCAATCAATAGGGGGGCAGGTGGTGGATCCACTGGCGGACGCAAAGATGAAAAACGAACAGGTTTAATGAGATTAATGTGGAAAACAGGATATACACGGTTGAGGTGCTTGGGTAGCTGTAAGCGAACCGAAACAGGATTGATGACCTTGATTATGGGAAATGGGCCAACATACTTAGACCCCAACTGTTTTGATTTCTGCGTAGTTTGAAGGAACTTTGTGGATAGATAAACTTGGTCACCCACTTTGTACTGATAAGGTTGAGAACATTTCTTATCAGCCTGTTTCTTATGCGCACGGTGCGCAGCATCCAAAGTGCGAAGTGCCAAAGGCCAAATGTGCCGCAACCGCTCACTCCAGTCGGAGATAGACAAAACCTGTGGTTGCTCCAGAGGAACTTCGGGAATAGGAACAAAGTCCTGGCCAAATACAACCCAAAAAGGGGTGAATCCAGTGCTGCTATGTACAGAATTATTATAAGCCACTTCCACGTGCGGCAACAAGTCCACCCAATCATCTTGCTGGTAATTGATGAAACAACATAAATATTGTTCTAGAACAGAATTAGTCCTCTCGCAAGCCCCATTAGTCTGAGGGTGGTGGGCAGAGCTTAGACCCTGGGTGGAGCCAATGCATTTAAGAAATTCTTTACAGAAGACAGAGGTGAATTGGACGCCCCTATCAGAGATTATGCGGTCAGGCACGCCATGCCAGCGGAAAACGTGAGAAATGATAAGTTTAGCGAGCGCCTTTGCAGAAGGGATCTTAGGGCAAGGTATGAAATGAACTTGTTTGGAAAACAAGTCAGTAACCACCCATATGACAGTGTGCCCCTGGCTCTCAGGAAGTTTGACAATGAAATCCATAGAAATCTCCTTCCATGGGGCGACAGGGCGAGCCACAGTCTGGAGTAAACCTTGCGGTTTCCCTGGCGGGCGCTTAGCAACTGCACAAACAGGACAGCTGGCAACATAAAGTTCAATGTCCTTCTTCAAAGATGCCCACCAAAACTGTTGTTTCACAAGATGCAGTGGCTTCACAAAGCCAAAGTGCCCCGCCAACTTGGAATCATGTGCCCGCTGGAGAACCACAAGACGAAGAGAGGCAGGGACGTAAAGTTTCGCTCCAATCCATGGCAAATCGTTTCTCAACTTTTCAAACGCAGCTTGACACTCCATGGTCCAATTCAACGGCTTGCTAGGTTTAGGTTTCGGCCCACCTTTGGACTTCAACAAATTAGTGATGGGAAGTGCAATTTTGGAAAAAGAAGGGATGAACTGATGGTAGAAATTAGCAAAACCCAAAAATTTCTGCAATTGCCTCCGTGTGCGGGGCACCTCCCACTCAGTGACCGCCTTGACCTTAGCGGGGTCCATTTCCACCCCTGCGGGTGAGATGCAATACCCAAGGTAGTCTATCTTCTCCTGGTGAAATTCACATTTGGATAACTTGGCATAAAGTTCAGCAGCTTGGAGTTTCTTCAGGACAGTGCGGACCAACTTGACATGGTCGTCATATGTTTGCGTGTAAATAAGGATATCATCTAAATATACGATAACGCCTTTGTAAAGGTGGTCATGCAAAACCTCATTAATTAGCTGCATGAAAACTGCAGGTGCCCCCTGCAGGCCAAAAGGCATTACACGGAACTGGAAGCACCCCAGGGGGCAGTTGAAAGCAGTCTTCCACTCATCTCCCTCCTTAATTCGGACTCTATAGTATGCCTCCCTTAAGTCCAGTTTAGTAAAAATGCGGCCTTTTCCCAGTTGGGCCAGCATGTCCTTCATCAGAGGCAAAGGGTAGAGATTATGAGAAGAGATTGAATTAAGGTTCTTAAAGTTCACACATAAGCGCAGAGAGCCATCTTTCTTCTTCCTGAATAGTACAGGGGCCGCCACCTTGGGTCTGGCTGGTTCAATGAAACACCTTTGTAAGTTTTTGTCAATAAACTTCCTCATTTCCTCCATCTCCCTGGGCGACATAGAGTAAATTTGGGCTTTTGGAAGTGGAACTCCAGGCAAAATCTCGATGGAGCAGTCAGTGCTTCTGTGGGGTGGAAGCTTATCCGAAGATTTTTCACTAAAAACCCCCTTTAAGTCCCAATATTCTTTCGGAATCTTTTCCTCCCCCTCAATTTTCTCCTGGCCCCTGGCGGCCAATGCGGGGCTGGAGCCACCAGGCTCAGGGGTGTTGGCATCCCCGTTTGGGGCTGTGCTGGTCCGGATGCGCAGCCACCCCTCCCTCCAGTTAATGCGAGGGTTCCATTTACGAAGCCAGGGGAGTCCCAAAATAAGGGGTCTGTCCATCCCAGGTGCCACAATAAAAGAGATCAATTCCACATGGGTGCCCATTTTCATCTCTAGAGGTTCAGTGTAGAAATGGGCCGGGCCTCCCCCTGCAATGGATCCATCGATTTGGCAAAAAACAATAGGGGTTTTCAAAGTCCTCAATTTTAAGCCCAGTTTCTCAACCATTGCAGGATTAATCATACATCTAGAACAGCCCGAATCGAGTAGAGCGGAAAGCCGCTCCGTCTCCCCACGAGATGGCACCCTTAACTCAATTGGGATCAACATGGGGCCTTAATGTGAACTCAAGCATTGAGGCGACCCGTCGTCATCGGAGGAGCTGGTAGTCACATCCGCTCCCTCCTCCATCTCCAGCTGGAAACACTGGGGGGTATTTTCAGCAGCGAGCGCAGCTCCCTTCTCCTTCCCCAGGGCCTTGCTTGCCTTCCCTTTCCTCTTGGTAGGGGTTTGGGCGGGCGGAGGAAGTTTAACCCGGCAATCCATGGCTCGATGGCCTCCTTTTCCACAACGGAGGCACATGAAAGGCTTGTCTTTGCCGGTGGAGCTTCCCTTCCCTTCACCCCTGATGCGGAATGGGGCCCTTTGAGCTGGGGGGGGTGTGTGATCTCTCTGCTTTTCCCCCTTTCACACGTTGAATTCTAATCAAGTCTAGTTCAACATCCGCTGTATTTTCATAGCCAGCAACAATTCGCTTAGGAAGGTGTCTGTTAACGCATTGTTGGTAAATGTCCTCATTTAATCCCCATGCAAACTGATCCTGAACCTCTTCAGCCACTGGCTTATTTCCCTGTTTTAGGGCCATAAAATTCACCTTCCCTCGTCTCTCAATCAGCGGGTCATCAAACCTCCTTTTTAGTGCAGTCATAAAGCTATTAAAATTCCTCAGGACAGGGGAATTACACTGGTATAAGCTCACCATCCAAATGGCCGCTTTTTCTTCCAAAGAAAGTGAAACTATTCGCACTTTCATCTCATCTGACTCTAAAACTTGGCCATATTTTTCCATATAGTTGCAAATCTGCATGACGAAAGGACCTAACCTCTTTGTATCACCGTTATATTTTACTGGTAAGGGAGGGACTTTTGCACTTCTGCGTCTTCTGGGGGACCCCCCTACTCTGGCAACAGCCCTGGCTGGGGGGGGGGAGACTGTTTCTGGGTTTGCTTGCTCCCATCCCCCCTCGGCCTCTTCACCCTCCCTAAATTTATTCAAGGAGTACCTTTGTGCAAATTCTTCCGTTTGCTCTCTTTCCATTTCTCTCTCCCGGGACCTTCTCTCGGTCATAGTTTCTTTCCAGTCTGCTGGGGTTTTCCTTTGATTCCGTCTGGTGACTCCTGCATCCAAATTCTCATAATCCTCTTTTTGCCCCACTCCCAAAGTCCATCGCGGCTGAACCGCAGGCTTCTCTATCCTTAGGCCAGCTAGCCTTTCAGGTAAAGTTGGTTCTGCAGTTTCTCTTTCAATCTCCTCATCATTGCTTGCTTGCAATGACATTTTCTCCGTCGTTCTTGTGAGTACACCCCCCACGGTAGGTTGAAAACTCCTGGTGGGGTGTGAATGAGTCTTTCGCTTACTGTCAGCACTCCTCCATTGAATAATTAAGAAAGAAAACCACGAGACTCCATTGATAGAAATCAAGTGTACTTTTACTAATTATAAATGATTAAAAGCGTAGCAAAGCGAAAGACTGATTATTTAGGCGCGAAAGCAAATGATATATAGAATAACCCATTCCCCTCCCCTTGGCATCCCAGTTACAGTCCAATCATAATTCTCCCAAGTGTCAGGTGTGAGATAACTTCGAAAGGCATCACCCAGATGGAATGTCGGTGCCATTGGCCTTGGCGGGAAACCTCCTCCGCATGCGCAGCAAGAGAGGCAGCAAACTCCAGGATCCTCCTCCAGCACAATTAGTATTCCCCTCCTAAATACCATGCCCCCATCCCCCATTTCAATGGCAGCCGAAGCAGCAGCAAAGCAGAGGCTGACAGTATCCTTCCTCTGCCATGCCCATCAAGCCACTCCCAGAGAACCAGTAGTAAAAAAAATGGAATCTTACCATTGGACTTATTACAGAATGAGTTTTGTTCTCCATTTCTTCTTCCAACAATCATTCAGAATCATACTTATCACTACATTCAGTCATCTTCATCCCACCCAGGTTTATCAAAGTCTTGGTTTCAAAATTGTAGGTGTTTCTGGACTTAAGGTCTGATATGGATCACTAAGATATTTCTGATTAAGTTGACGTCCTACATGTTGAAGCCTCAAGAATACTAGCTGACCTTGAAGGTGTTTAGAAGTTGGCTTGAGAATCATACCAGCCTTTCTGGGAAGGGCTACTGTCCTAAAGGAGATGTGACCAGAGTCAATTGTGGGATAGGATTTTAGGAAATTGGGGGGGGGTGGGGGTGGAATTGGATGTCTTATGTACTGGCAATGTTTAATGCACACATTTGATTCTCTAGAACAGGGGTGACCAAACGTGGCAAGTTTAAGACTTGTTAATGTCAACTCCTAGAATTTCCCAGCCAACATGGCTGGCTGGGAGGCCAGCTCTCTATATAAAATGAGAGAGAAAGAGAGATTTATGAAATAAATAAAAGATCTGGGAAGCTCTGTCTTGATTTATCTGAACTTTGAGATTTTATTTTTATTCATTTTTCTTTAAAAAGTACCCTGCAAAATTGGAGAACTATGTTTCAGAAAATAGGCAATAAAAATGTAAATATCATTTTTAATATTTGTATTAATGATGTATTACAGGAAAGGAGGAAAATAATATATTTATAATTTAAAGTTATGGTTAACAATGTCACAGAATACTTATAGAAAGCAAAATAAAACAAAAAAATTCTTATAGCATTGTTATGACTATGTTTATGTCATTCAATTACATCAATTTTTTTCTTTGAATTTAATAATGAGCGTCTTCTACTTTTAAACTTGTACTCTGTTCCTCTGAGGGAATCTTCCTCTGCTTCATTTTGCACACTTAAAATAACTAGTGTATTAAACCCCATCTACAACCATTCACTAACTTTACTACATGTGCATTAACTGAATTTTGGGTCTCATTAAATGCAGTCTGGTTTCAATTTATAGTTTGCACCAATTCAAATACCATCTTTCCCTGAAAATAAGTCTTATTTTCTTTTTCCCCCAAAATAAGCGCTTCGTCTTATTTTTGGGGAAGTCTTATTATTTTTGAGGTGCAGGAGGCAGTGAGGGTGGCCACCTCATGGCTGCTTCTGTGTTGCGCGTCGCTAGGCCTGTCACTCTTTTTATGGCAGCCATTAGCGTGACAGAAGGGGCGCAGTGGCTACGGTTGTGGGAGCACCAGTTAGGTAAGGGGGTGCATGGGGCATGTTCTACCCTCCCTTGCCCCCCTCTGGCCTCACCTCCTCACCTTGTGTTGTTTGGCAAGCAAGCAGAGGAAATGGTGAGGATTGACTGTGCATGCCGTTAAGTATTTTCAGGGTAGGCTTATTTTCGGGGCAGGGATTATTTTAGCGCATGCGCTCAAAAACTTGATTGGGCTTATTATCCGGAGAGGTCTTATTTTGTGGAAAACAGGATATTGCATGATTCAAACTCACACTAATCATGACCTATGTACAGTATCAACTTGTATAAGCCTCATTTTTCTGGTTAATATGCTTTGTTTTACATTTCCCTTAACAAAAAGTTTTAAAATAAGTAAGTGTATACTCTTAGACATTTTTTCCTCATTCTTAATAACAGCAACATAAAGAACCAATTCAGACACATTCTACACTTATGAGGTGAATGTGGGCTTAAGGTTATGAGCAAAGTAGCATCTTGAGATCGGCATAATTTTACATAAAGCCAAGATTGTAATTTTAAATGGAAATGGATCAGCTGTGCAATAGGATTAGAACTCAGAACCAAAACAGCTTAAGCTTTCTTATTCAGAGAAGCATGAAGAGATTGTCAGAATTTTTCTATGCCATTTCCATCCACAGCCCTGGGACTCCAATATACACATTTTTCCTGCCAATATCTGAGATCAGCAATAACCTCATGAATCTCAAAGCTATTTGATGAAGCAGCTATAGTTGTAATGTTTCAGAAAGGTCAGCTTTTAACAAAGCTTTAACTCTACAGGCACCATGATCATCTCAAATTGTATTGACACCCAGTAGAAATCGTATAGCCATTTTCAGTTTAGTGACTTGCTAGAAATATAACTGAGAGCCATTATAACTTAGGCCTTAAGATTAATCACAGATCAGCAGACACCTATTCTAGATTTCAACAGAAAGATAATTCATTGTATAGCTTATGCAGGTTTTTTCCCCTCTACAAATTGGAGAGGCTGGTGCCTATTTATCATATGCATCTCTGCCAGATTTTCTTTTAAAAAAAAAACATCTATGGGCCATTGAAATGTCATTGTGTTAGATGCAGATAAATAAATGTTATATAGTATTGTCCACTTCAGTTTATATCTTTTAACACATCCACAGCAAGCATAATTCCTACTTCTGTATAAATTTGGCTAAATTTATGTAAATGTAAATTCATAGAAAGAGTCTGGTATAGATTTGGAAGTGGCAATTCAGTTGTATATTTGCAGCCACCCTCCTGATTACAACACTGCAGTATCAGCTAGGATTATTAAGTCTCACATGCAAAATAACTGAAGAAAGATTGAAGTGAAATGATATTGGACTAAAATTCTTTAGCTCTTATTGCCTACATATTTCTTGGAATGAATGCAACCAGATCGGTTTATATCTGCTCAAATTTGTTACTGAGAAAAAGTGCCCATTCGACAAAAAAAATCTAAAAGGCAGATGGCTGGATGTTTTCTCTTTCACTTCCAAACCTGTGACAATCCAAGGGTCCTGCAAATGTTAACACTTAGAAAAATACCATATTTGTTTAGATGTCTCCATAGAAATCCCCCCCCGCCGCCGCTAGCCTTCTCCACTAAGGCAAAAACTTTTCAAAGATATTGCTTGAATGGTTGCTACCTTTCCAGATCGTTGACCTTTTGATTCAGTAAATATCATCTCTGCTCTTCACATCTCTGCTCTTCAAGGTAAATGTACAGAATAAATAGCAGTTTCTTTGCCAAGGCTGTATTGGGAAAGAATGCTATGTTTCTCCTTCTAGGTGTTGGTGGATGAAGATAATGGCTTAGAATAGGGTTCAGCTCCTCCCAGCTAGACCACAGAAAGCAGAGGACGACAATTAAAGGCAGGATTTGTCAGTGGATGTACAGGAGTTTGCACACGAAAATAAGTAGAAAGTCTCCAAAACACAAGAGCAGGTGCACAAAATTTTAAATGAATGAAGAGAAAAAGGGAGAAGGAAGAGAAGGGGAGGAGGAGGAGGAGGAGGAAATTACTACCAAACAATGGCAGGGATTGTCAAAATATACTCTATTGCAATCCCCTAAAATAGTAAAGTAATGTATGCATCATTTATTGGTGAATAAAATAAAATAACAGTGCAATAAATAAATTTATGATACTTGGCATATAGATTTACCAAATGATGAGGCTTCACAGGCTTAGCAATTACTCACAGCTTGTGTGTGTGTGTGTGTGTGTGTGTTTGCATCAGCAAAACAGGACACATTCAAAACAGGAGCAAGGCCCCTTGCCTTGCCTATGCAAGCACACTTCAGGCTTTGCCAGCAAAGCAGGAACGAGCTTTGATAACAGTTTAGTTTTGCCTCTGGAAGCCTGATCAGAGACAGAGACAGATACATACATACACACCTACATACACTCATATCTCCATGTTGCTTCTGACCTTCAGTCCTAACTCACATTCTCCTTTGCATAGAAAATGATTTCTCAAATCAGTCTCAGGTTAAATTAAAATTAAAGTAAAATTGAGTCTGCTACCTATAATGAACTAGATGAACCACAGCTTCCTGGCAAAATCAGTTTGAAAGGATGTGTATGTGTGTCAGAGGTGGTATTCAGCTAGTTGTAACAGATTCTGGAGAACCTGTAGCAAAAACTTTGAGTAGTTCGAAAAACTGGCAAATAGGCTGCTTCCGCCTTCGCTGCCTCCCAGATGATCTTCTTTTGTTGCCCTGAACAGGACAACAAAGGTGGAAAGCAAGTTAGTGGGATGGAAGGGAATGGGGATTTTGCAGTATCCTTCCCCTGCCACGCCCACAAATCCATGCCCACAAAACTGGTAGTAAAAACATTTGAATCCCATCACTGGTGTCTGTGTGTGTGTCTGTGTCTGTGTGTGTCTGTGTGTGTGTGTGTGTGTGTGTGTGTGTCTGTGTGTGTCTGTGTGTGTGTGTGTAATTAAGATCACAAGGAGACCTGCAGGAGGATTTTATAAACTAAGAAACTTCTAAGATTTTATGGGTTTTTTTTTCTGAATCAAAAAATAAGGAGGGGGTCTTTTAACTAGAAGTGTGTGAGGGAGACCATTCCTGACAGCAGGGATCTCTTTTCAGTGATGAATAGCAAAATAGATAATCAAAAGATTTATCTTCAGGAAAACATGATAGATAGGCAGATAAGATAGATAGATAGATAGATAGATAGATAGATAGATAGATAGATAGATAGATAGATAGAAAACCTAGCAACTAACTAACAGTAAAAAGAAAAAGTGCTCCTTATGATTGAGTCTGCGAAGAGAGGCAGAAGGAAGTAACTTCAGATAATCAACACAAGAAGATAGGCAAGGGGAGACCCTGGATAACTCTTTAGATGTCTATCTACATCCCTTTGTCTTTGGCCTTAGGAGGTACTGAAGAATCCATGGCATTGAATTCATGCTTCCATCCAAGATTTGAGGATTCCCCTCTTTTCTAAACTATCTTGAACCTATGCTGCCTTTTTTGTAGGAGTTGATGTTGAGCTGGCCCTGCCCACCCTGGCTAATCCCATCCCATCCCCCCAAGTTCAAACAGAACCCTGAAGTGGCCCTCAATGAAATCGAGTTTGACACCCCTGCTTTAGGCATGCAAAAGACAATGAAAAATTTTGAGGATTACATATAGGCCTGCAATGTGCACCTCTGCTTCCTATCACCGGCACATTTTCTGACCAAAACCACCACTATTTCCCCCCCCCCCATGCTATAATCTCATATCTTTCCTTCCTATTTACAAGAATTATTTTTGCAAATATATGCATTAACAGATAGTTTCTCCCCTGATAATAGTCCAAAGGAATTAATAAGCCTAATGATGACCCTTCTTAAGGTCATCAAGGTTATTAGCTCTCTACCAGTAGTGGTTTTCGGCCTCTGTTGCAACCGATATGCTGCAATGGGAGCCGGGCGTGGACTACGGGCACATGCACTGCACATGCGTGCGCACCCACTGCCTACAATGCTCCAGTTGCTTGGCAGAGCATCACACAGGCACCGTACGCTGTGCGCATGTGCACAAATGGCCCGCTTCCTTCAAATTCAGGTAAGGAACGAGGGCGGGTGGGTGGCCCCTCCAAAGCACCATGGTACGGTGGCTGCTGCTTCTGGCAGGCACCAGTAAGCGCATACCGGGACGTACCACCTGCAACCCACCACTGCTCTCTACATAACTACCCAGCTGTTGTAATTTATTGATTTTTGGTATATACCCCTACTTTTGCTTTGGAATCTACATGGTTTAGATTGTTTTGAAAATCTGAGCAGGGGTGGAAGAAGGCTTCCCTGGAGACCTGGATGAGATGGTCTTCATACCACTGAACATCTGAGTAGGAAGGAGTTGTTGAGCAGAAAAGCAATTTATTTTTAAATACTTATTTCTTATTCTCTGCTTCACACAAATTCATTTGCTTAAGTTTTCACTGGGGGACTTTTTTCTTTAATGGGCAATCAACCATGTGACTTGCCCTATTTCTTCCCCACCTTCAAGCTTATTTGAAAAGAATGAGTCTCTTTACACCAGCATACTGTCCATAAAACAGAATTGCCTCTCCTATCCTCAAGTTATCCCCGATAGGGCATTATTAAGCTCTCTCTGAGTGTACAGAATCATCCAGAGCTCTGAGGGGAGAATGTTAATGCTTCACTTTTCTTCTCTCCTTCATGATGTTGTGAATTGTTTGGTTCAGTCCAACCAGGTTTGAGAGTGGCAAATCCACGATGACATTTCTACAAAAAAAAATTATTAATATTTCTACGTGCACGCAAGGGGAGGAAAAGGATTGAGACAAGTTGTCTAGAAGCTTGTAAGCCATTACAAAAAGAGAGAGACAATAAGGCAAGGAAGAATGAAATTAGCACTGAGATACTTTGCATCAGACAGCTGGAGACTTAATAGTTTTGCCAGAGATTACAACCTGAAGGCTAAATAGAGAAGTTGCTTTTTTTCTCGGTGCCTGATGATGATCCCCTGCAACTCTCGCCTCCTGCTGGCATCGGGAGGTCTGACATCTGCTTTTGGAAGATGGGTGGTTTATGAGATGGTGCTGATGCATCTTTATTTGCCTCTAGCATTGGCACCCAGAAGAGATGCCATCCTGATTTCCAAGAAAATATTGGAGTCTGTTGCTCAAGCACTGTGATCTTATATGTATATGTATATGTACAAATATAACACTATATATATATATATATATATATATATATATATATATATATATATATATATATATATATGTGTGTGTGTGTGTGTGTGTGTGTGTGTGTGTGTGTGTGTGTGTGTGTGTGTTTTATTTGTGCTGATAAATAAATAAAGGGAGACTAGTATAGATCTATTTCAAGCTATTTAGCTCTCATCAGCTAGCCATACCCTTACTGGGATTCGAACCTGTGCTGCATTGCATCTTAGGCAAACATCTTAGCCATTAAGCCACAGGTCTCCTCCTTATCAGCTGAAGCCAGGGAAGAAGGTATATATTTAGAGTCACAACCCCTGGTAAGCCCCAATTATGGGAGGAAGCTAACTGCTTCCATCATCTGTCAATCAGCTCGTCACAAGAGTCCATCACGACAGAAACCCAATATTTTTACTGTTGCCTTTGTTATATTTGTGTTTTTTATTTGTGCTGATAAATAAATAAAGGGAGACTAGTATAGATCTATTTCAAGCTATTTAGCTCTCATCAGCTAGCCATACCCTTACTGGGATTCGAACCTGTGCTGCATTGCATCTTAGGCAAACATCTTAGCCATTAAGCCACAGGTCTCCTCCTTATCAGCTGAAGCCAGGGAAGAAGGTATATATTTAGAGTCACAACCCCTGGTAAGCCCCAATTATCTTCCCTGGCTATCATTTATTTAGTGACTGTTCAAAGTTACAGTGACACTGAAAAAAGTGACATTTTCACATTTATGATCCAGCATCCCCATGATCACATGATCAAAATTTGGATATTTGGCAATTGGCATGTATTTATGATGGTTGCAGTGTTTTGAGGTCATGTGATCGTCTTTTGCGACTTTCTGACAAGTCAAAGTGCTTGTTAGTCAGTTTGGTGTCCAAGGAATGCGCAGGAACCTTCTCCAGCAGTACCACAGCTCAAATGAATCAATTTTATTTCTTTTTTTTTTCTCCAAAGAGTTTTTTATTTTTTTATTCTCTTACATACCATTTTAAGTATGCACTCACATGATTGTTATTCTTCTTTACATTTATCATTCTTATACTTTTATTATTTCATTTAATAGGTTATAATATACAGTTTGGGTTACTTTATTTACCATCCCTTCTTTCTTTTTAAACACCATTTTGTTTTCCCTTTCTTTTCTCCCTTCCTCCCTCCCTTCTCTACTTTCTTACTTTCTCCTCTTCTTCTCCTCCCTTCTTCCCTTACCTTTCTCCTGCTCTTCCTCTTCCCATTCCTACCCTCTCTCCTTCTCTTTCTCACCCTTCCATCCTCCTCTCCTTACCTCTTTCTTCTTTTCCCCATCCTCCTTTCTTTTTCTATTGTTGTTGGTTTATATTTCAATACTCAGTTTATGTTTTCTTGGGATGGTATTTCCGCCAACCCAAATATAATTTAGTATCATTTCTTATTCCCTTACCTTCTCTAATGTACCCTAGTTATGTTCCCCCCTCTTTATATCTTGCTCTTGAATATATACTTATATGTTTAACATTTTATTTTCTGTTTTCCCCTTCTCTCCCCCCCCTTTTCAATTTCATAGTATGTTAATAGTATGTGTGGGTACTTTATCTTCTCCCTACTTTCTTTTCTAGCTTGCTTTCTCTAGCCAATCATAAAATTTTCCCCATCTCTTGAAGTACTCCTATTCTTCTTTATCCTTTATTTTCATTGTCAACCTATTCATCTCTGCACAATCTAATATCTTTTTTATTATCTCTTCATCTGTTGGTAGCTTATTTAATTTCCAATTTTGGACAAATACAATTCTCGCTGCTTTAATTACATGTATAATCAAATAAGTACCCTCTTTCTTGAATTTCTCTGGGATAATACCTGGTAAAAATATCTCTGGTCTAAATTCTATTTCTTCTTGTAACATTTTCTTTAGCCATACGCTTATTTTAGTCCAATATTTCAATATTTTATACCTATCTTGCTTTTTTAAGGTCCACCTTTTAGAACCAAAGTTAGCTATGGGGAACAAATTGGTATATATCACTATTTCAAATCTTTTTTAGAACAAAATGAACAATAGCCATATTCCTTTATTCCATTACGTAGTTTATTGATGATATTTCACTTGATATATCTCCTTTGGATGAATGGACCTAGAAAACTACACTGTCAGCCTCTGCTTTGCTGCTGCTTCGGCTGCCATTGAAAGCGGGAGGGGAGCATGGTATTTGGGAGGGGAATCATTGTTGTGCTGGAGGAAGATTCTAGATTTTGAACTGACCACCTTACTGAGCATGTGGAGGAGGAGTGTTTCCCGCCAAGGCCAACGGTCCAGCATTCCATCCTGGTGATGCCTTTCAATGTTATCTCACACCTGACATTTGGGAGAATTATGATTGGACTGTATTCGGGATGCCAAGGGGAGGGGAATGAATTATACAATATATTATTCGCTTTCGCGCCTAAATAATCAGACTTAGCTTAGCTTTGCTTCTATTCATCCATAATTAGTAAAAGTACACTTGATTTCAACAAATGGAGTCCGGTGGTTTTCTTTCCTGATTTTTGAATGAAGAAGGGCTGACAATTAAGCTAAGTCTCACTTTCACCCCACCCGGAGCTACAACCTACTGAAGGGGGTGTCCTCACAAGAAGAAAAGAAATGTCTTTGCAAGTGAGTGACCAAGAGGAAACTGAGGGGCGATGGCAGAACCATCTTTAACTGAGAGTCTGGCTGGACTAAGAATGGACGAGCCTGCTGTTTGTCCCCGATGGACTTTGGGTGTGGGACAAAAAGAGGAGTCGGAGGAGTTGGATGCTGGAGTCACAAGAAGGAGACCAAAGAAAAAATCAGCGGATTGGGGTGATGCTGGGGAAGAGGATTACAAGCTGTCCCATGCCATGAGGCTCCTCGAGGAAGCTTGGTCTGAATGCAAAAGCCATGAAAGAGCTGTGGAAAGGGAGCAGGCTGAAAATCTTGAGCAAAGGTACTCGATGCATAGGTTAAGGGAGGGTGAAGAAGCCAAAGGGGGTTGGGGCAAAGAAAACCCAGAACCAGCCTCCCCCCCTCCAGCTAGGGCCACTCAAAGAGTAGGGGGGGGCAGGCGATGCCGAATGGCAAAAGTCCCTCCCTTAACTGTAAAATATGATGGTGACCCCCAGAATTTAGGGTTGTTTATCATTCAGGTCTGGAATTATATGGAAATATATGGTCCTGATTTAGAAACTGATGATATGAAAGTAAGGATGGTCTTAATGTCCTTGGAGAAAAAAGCTGCCGAATGGATGGTGGGCCTACACAAATGCAATTCCCCTCTCCTGAGGAATTTTAATGACTTTCTGGCTGCAATGAAGAGGAGGTTTGATGACCCGCTGATCGAGAGATGCGGACGGGTGAAATTTATGGCCCTGAAGCAGGGAAATAGATCGGTAGCAGATTATGTCCAGGAATTTCAACAGTTGTCAGCCTATATGAGGGGGTGGTCAGAAGACACTTTATTGGATCAGTTCGCTGAGGCATTGAATGAAAAAATATACCAGCAATGCTTTAACAGACACTTCCCTGGCCGGGTGACTGCTTGGTATGAACACATGGCAGACGTTGAGTTGGATTTAGCCAGGCTTCAATGCATGAAAGAGGGAGAAGCGGAGAAATCCCCCCCAGCAGCTCAAAGCCCCCCTCCCCCCCAAAGCCCCCCTCCTCCCCAGAAGCGAGGGAAAAGGAAGCTTCTCTAGCAAAACCAAGCCTTTCACGTGCTTCTGCTGCAAAAAGGAAGGCCATCACGCCATGAATTGCCGCATAAAAATGGCTCAGACCACTCCACCCCCTCCCTGAAGAGAGGGAAGAGCAAGTAAGGCCCCGGGCAAGAAGAGAGAGGCTGTGTGTGCCGCTGAAAATGTTCCCCAGCATTTCCAGCCGGAGGAGGAGGGAGGAGGGAGGCGTTAGTTCCAGTTCGTCTGACGACTCAGATGAGGAACAATCTCATCATTGGGTAAGTTCAACCAGAGGCCCCATGCTTATCCCAATTGAACTAAGAGTGCCACCTTCTGGCGTGACTGAAAAACTTTTAGCTCTACTGGATTCGGGTTGTTCTCGCTGTATGATAAGTCCAGCAATGGTGCAAAAACTTGGCTTGAAATTGAGAACTTTGAAAACCCCTATTGTTTTTTGCCAAATTGATGGTTCTATTGGGGGAGGGGGTCCTGCTCATTTTTCTACTGAGCCCTTAGAGATGAAAATGGGTACCCACCAAGAATTAATCACTTTTATTGTGGCACCTGGGATGGACCGGCCCCTTATTTTGGGACTCCCCTGGCTTCGTAAATGGAACCCTCGCATTAACTGGATGAAGGGGTGGTTACACATTCATACTAGCGCACCCCCTGAAAGGGAGGTTGAGACTCCAGATGCTGCTGATTCTAACCCCACATTGGCAGCCAGGGGGCAGGAGAGGATCGAAGGGGAAGAGAAAATTCTGAAGGAATATTGGGATCTAAGGGGTGTGTTTAGTGAAAAATCTTCTGATAAACTCCCCCCCCCAGACCCACTGATTGCATCATTGACATTTTGCCCGGGGTGAAGCTTCCAAAGCCACAGATTTATTCAATGTCCCCTAGGGAAATGGAAGAGATGAGGAGAATCATTGACAAGAATTTGGAAAGAGGAAATTTCTTTTGTAAATTTGAGCCAGCTAGACCCAAGGTGGCGGCTCCTGTGCTGTTCAGAGAAAAGAAAGATGGCTCTCTCAGATTATGTGTGAATTTCAAAAATTTAAACTGCATCTCTGCCCAGAACCTGTACCCATTACCACTGACGAAGGACATGCTGGCCCAATTGGGAAAGGGCCGCATTTTCACTAAACTGGACTTGAGAGAAGCATACTATAGAGTCTGTATTAAAGAGCGAGACGAGTGGAAAACAGCTTTCAACTGCCCCCTTGGCTGTTTCCAATTTTGTGTGATGCCATTTGGCCTACAGGGGGCGCCTGCGGTCTTCATGCAGTTAATTAATGAGGTGTTACATGACCATCTCTACAAAGGCATTATCATATATTTAGATAATATCCTTATTTACACGGAAATACGTGAGGAACACGTAAAGCTGGTTCGTACTGTGCTGAAAAAGCTTCGGGCTGCGGAGCTTTACGCCAAGTTGTCCAAATGTGAATTCCACCAGGAGAAGGTTGACTACCTAGGCTATCGTATCTCCCACGTGGGTGTGGAGATGGACCCCGCTAAAGTAAAAGCAGTCACTGATTTGGAGGCCCCTCATACACGCAGGAAGTTGCAAAATTTTTTGGAGTTTGCCAATTTCTATCGCCAGTTCATCCCTTCTTTTGCTATGATAGCTCTTCCCATAACTAACCTATTGAAGTCCAAAGGTGGGCTGAAACCCAAGCCTAGCAAGCCGTTGGATTGGACCATGGAATGTCAAGCTGCCTTTGAGAAATTGAAATGGCTTTTTGCCCAGGAACCAGTCCTCAAACACTCGGACATGGACACACCTTTTGTGGTTCAGGCTGATGCCAGCGACGTGGCTGTGGGGGCCATATTGCTTCAGGCCAATGATCAAGGTAACTTACAACCCTGCGCATACACCTCTCGCAAACTGACTGACACGGAGAGTCGTTGGGCTATTTGGGAGAAGGAAGTGTTTACTGTTCGTTGGGCTTTAGCCACATGGTGCCATTTTCTGGAGGGCGCCAAGCACCCATTCGAGGTGTGGACTGACCATAAAAATTTGGAAGCTTTAAGAACTCCAAGAAAACTTTCTCCTAAACAGATGCGCTGGGCTCAACATTTCAATCGTTTTAATTTCACCCTGAAATTCATTCCAGGGGGGAAGAATTTTATGGCTGATACTTTATCCAGGCTTCCTCAATACAACTGTTCTAAGCTAAGCGTGGTCCAGCCTGTCATTCCCAGGATGAGCCTTGCTGCTCCAGTGGTTACTAGACATCAAGCACATTCTAAAGTGGAGATGTCCCAGGACTTTCTTTCCAATCTTAAGAAAGCCCTCCCTAATGATGATTGGTTCCAGCAGCACATGAGTGAATGTACCATGAGGGATGAATTGCCCTGGATTGGGGCAAAACTTTACGTTCCTACGTCTCTTCGACTAGTTGTTCTTCAGCAAGCTCATGATTCCCAGATTGCGGGGCATTTTGGTTTCATAAAAACGCTCCATCTTGTCAAGAGACAGTTTTAGTTCATTGTCGAACTCCCTGAGAGTCAGGGACACACTGTTATCTGGGTGGTTACCGACTTGTTCTCCAAGCAGGTCCATTTCATCCCTTGTTCCAAGATTCCGTCTGCTAAGACTCTCGCTAAGATGTTCATCTCCCACATTTACCGCTTACATGGGGTGCCTGACTGCATCATTTTGGATAGGGGTGTGCAGTTCATCTCCGTGTTCTGGAGGGAGTTTCTGAAGCGTATTGGCTCCGCCCAGGGCTTAAACTCTGCCCACCACCCTCAGACTAATGGGGCTTGTGAGAGGACTAATTCTGTTCTGGAACAGTACTTGTGTTGTTTCATCAACTGCCAGCAGGATGATTGGGTGGATTTGTTGCCACACGCGCAGGTGGCTTATAATAATTCTGTGCATAGCAGCACTGGCTTCACCCCTTTCCGGGTGGTGTATGGCCAGGATTTTGTACCCATTCCTGAGGCTCCTCGTGAACAGCCCCAAGTGTCATTTCTATCTGAGTGGAGTGATCACCTTCGGCACGTTTGACCTTTAGCACTCCAAACTTTGGACGCTGTGCATCGTGCGCATAAGAAACAGGCTGATAAGAAACGGACTAAGCCTTATGATTACAAGGTTGGTGATCAGATTTATCTATCTACTAGGTTTCTTCAGACTCCACAAAAGTCAAAGAAGTTGGGGCCTAAATATGTTGGCCCGTTTCCTATTATCAAGATCATCAATCCTGTTTCTGTTCGGCTACAACTGCCTAAACACCTCAACCGGGTTTACCCTGTTTTTCATGTTAACCTCATAAAGCCTGTTTGCACTTCGTCTTTGCGTCCACCTGTTCCACCACTGCCCACCCCGCTGTTGATTGATGGTGAACAACATTTCGAGGTTCGTGAGATTTTGGGCTCCCGTAAACGCCGGAATCGTGTCTAGTACTTGGTGGCTTGGAAGCATTTTCCACCCTCTCATGCTGAATGGGTGGACAAGTCCTATGTTTGGGGCCCTAAATTGCTCCGCCAGTTCTATTCCACTTATCCTGACAAGCCCTGATTTGGCCTGTTTCCTAATAAATTTTTCCTTCTTCTCTCTCTCTTCCTCTCCCCTTTTCCCCTTTTTCGTGTTTTGTTGTTTGTCTGTTTGTTTGTGATTTGTCGTTCTGCAGGTCTGACCACCTTTTTCTGGAGGAGGGCCAGATGTCAGCCTTTGCTTTGCTGCTGCTTCGGCTGCCATTGAAACCGGAGGGGGGGCATGGTATTTGGGAGGGGAATCATTGTTGTGCTGGAGGAAGATTCTAGATTTTGAACTGACCACCTTACTGCGCATGTGGACGAGGAGTGTTTCCCTCCAAGGCCAACGGTCCAGCATTCCATCCTGGTGATGTCTTTCGACGTTATCTCACACCTGACATTTGGGAGAATTATGAGTGGACTGTATTCGGGATGCCAAGGGGTGGGGAATGAATTATACAATATATTATTCCCTTTCGCACCTAAATAATCAGACTTAGCTTCGCTTCGCTTCTATTCATTTATAATTAGTAAAAGTACACTTGATTTCAACAAATGGAGTCTGGTGGTTTTCTTTCCTGATTTTTGAATGAAGAAGGGCTGACATACACATTCTAATTATTCTAATTAATCACAACTTTTTAATACATATTTTTAATAGTCACACATGTATATGAAGAAGATTTAAAAAAAGAAAAAGAAAAATGTAGTTACTGATATTTAATAAACTGACAATTACCTTAATGGATTCTGCATGATGTCATTGCATTTACTTAGTAAAACAAACAAAATAATTTATCAGATAATTCAAATGGATTTGCTAGCTTGATTATGGTTTACAAAGAGTGAATTTGTATCAATTATATATTACTGATGGATTGGCAAACTGTTTGTGGTCTGAAATTAAAAATAATGGATTGATAAAATGACTTTAAAAATAACTAATCCATATTATAACCATAATTAGTTTGATTCCTCAGTCTTTTACTGTAAACTTTTAATTCACTGCACTGGGTAAATGTTTTGCCTTAAAATGTATGGCAATATATAAATGAAAACAGAAGCAGTATATGCTTAGAAGAGCTACAATGCATAAAAATAAATTGATTTCATTTAGTTCTCTTGGTCTGTATATGAGATTTTCCACTCTGATTAGAAAAAACATACATTTCTCCTTTCTATGTCTAACTTGCTAATTATTTCATCAGATATTTTGAATGCTGCACACACATGCAGACATTTTTTTATGCTGCATCTAATCTGTGATTTGTCTAAAATATTGTTTCTAATATCTATCTGTTCTGGCACCATCTTGTAGCACAAGAATGGAATATAGTTGTTCTTTACAAATAAACTATTATCATTAATTCAGCAGATACATTTAAATCGATTGATGAACATGAAAAATGTCATACTGTTTAGCTGTGTTGACCATACCAGATTATCCAAAATCCACAGAGACAATATTTGTATGAAACCATGTATTCTGTTTTGTTTTAATCAGTACTTTATTCATATTGTTTAATAATCTCAAATTTCTGTTTTTTAGAACTCTTGATCAACCAAGATGATTAAAAAAAACACAGAAAAGAAACATGGAGGAAGAATGTGATTGGCCATTTATCCAGACTATGGAGATTCTCAATCCTTTAGGCAATGATTGTTCCAAAGATTTTTTTTTTCAAAAGGCAACTGGGCTTTTTTTGTTTTTCCTTGAAGACATATCAATTCTCGTCCAAGAAGTTCCTTTGGTTCTGACTCAAGAAGTCAAAACTGAACTCAGAACTGAGGAAGCTTCTTAAACGAGAAGTAAGACATCTTCTTGAAAGAAAATTCAGCTGCCTTTTGAAAAAGCACCTTTGGGGCATTTAGCCATGATTTTATCAAGTTATAGTTAGAATTAGATCCAGTGGAATTTTTGGAAATGTATATTATACTAGCCAATAACCCAATGTTGCACGGGTATTTATTCATAGTGGGAAAATGTCGGGACCAAACATAATTTCTAATGTTGGATTTTCCCCCTTATCAGAGGGAGCCCCCTTGTGTGGAATACTGTGAAGCCATTATCACGGCAACTCCACTGCACTGTACAGTAGAAGCCATTTTAAGGCACAACAGGCTGTATCTTAACAGAACACACACACCGATGGGTGTTATGGGTGTTAGTATTTGTTTCCAGAGAATAGGTCATCTGTGTACCAAGTTTGGTTAAAATTGCTTGAGGTATTCCAGAATTATGCTGGAACACACACACACACACACACACACACACACACACACACACACACAAACATGTTTTTACAGAAAGAGAGAGTGGAGTTTGGCACTTTAATTATCAGCATGTAGTTTTTATTTTACAATATTTTTTAAAAAAATGAAAGTGAAGCAACCACTTGTTAGTGTGAAAGGAAGATAGCCATGGATTTGTTACTGCCCATGGAGACCCTACTGCAAACTGCAAAAAATAAAAAAATAAAACTTCTCAATTATACACAATTCAACAAAAATAAATATGAGAAAACTGCTGAAAAAAACACTCAGCCAGGGAGCTCTTGTATTATTGTAGTAGCACTACCTACAGTTGTAAATAATGCCAATCTCATGCTGTCCCTTTGTGATTTGTTATTAGGATTCATAGAGAAGAGGAGATTACCTAGCATCCTATATTTCACTGACCCTCTTAAAAGTACAAATTAAATTTGCTGCTTGCTGAAAGAAATAAAAGAAGCTTTGAACTGAAGCTGTAAGAGCAAAAAATCATGGTAGAAGGCACACTTCAAAAACCTTAAGAGCTAGATTCATAAAAAATTGTTTCCTAGGTTAAGTTCAGGTTTCCTTAGCAACAGATCTATTTCCTCATACTTCATTGTCTCTCAAATTATCCATTATGGCTTATTTATTTTGTTCTTTGATGTGTTACAAGCCAGGAGATAATTTAAAGGCTCTTTGGCAAAGCTTTTCATTCCAAGAAGCCTACATATAATGGTAATTACAAAAAGTTGCCATCTATTTGACTGACCCTCCTCACACCATCTAACATGGAAGAACATAGAATAATACAATGCGAAGAGACCTTAGAAGTCTTTTATTCTCACCCACTGCTCAAGCAGGAGACCCTACACCATTTCAGACATCCACCTCTTTTTGAAAGCCTCCAGTGATGAAATACCCACAACTTCTGAAGGAAAGCTGTTCCACTGATTTTGCTCTCACCATTAGGAATTTTCTCCTTAGTTCTAGGTTGCTACTTCCCTTGGTTAGTTTCCATCCATTGTTTCTTAACTTATCTTTTGGTACTTTGGAAAATAGGCTGACCCTTTCAGCTTTGTAGGAGCCCGTCAAATATTTGAACATTACTATCATGTCTCCCTTAGTCCTTCTTTTCATTAGACTAGACCAGGGGGGGGGGGGTCTGAAACCTTAAACACTCAAAAAGCCATTTAGACCTGTTTCCCACAGAAAACACTGGGAGTCACAAAACCTGGGTGGGAATGGCCAACTCAACATCACTTCTATTCAGTCACATGACCTCCCAGCCATGCCTATCCAGGTTTTGTGGCTCCCGGTGTTTTCTGTGGGAAATGGCTCCCTCTCTCCCTCCTTCCCTCTCATTTCTGTTTTTCTTTTTCCTCTCCCTCTCTGTCTTTCTTTCTCTCCCGCTTCTTTCTCTCATTTGTTTCCCTCTCTTTTCTCTCTATCTCATTCTCTCCCTCCAGCTCTCTCATTTCTCTCTCCTTCTCACTCTTTCTCTCCCCCCTTTTCTCTCTCTCATTTGTTTCTCTCTCTTTTTCTTCTTTCATTCTTTCCCTCCATCATTTTCTCATCTCTCTCTCTCTTTTTTTCCTCCCCCCTCTATCTCTTCTCTTTCCCCCTCTTTTCTCATGCATGCACAAGCAGGGATACCCTCTGCAAGTGAGCATAGCAGTGCCGCCGGCAGCGTTGATTGAAAAGTGTCCTCCGGGCGGCTTTAAATCTCACATGGGGGACTTTCGCTGCCTGGAGGATGCTTTTCAATCAACACTGGCAGCAACATCACTCATCTGGAGGAGTAAAGAAGCTCAGGGCAGCAGGAACAGGTCTGGCCCCGCCGACCTCGCACATCCACCCCAGGAATCAGACTCAGAGAAAGCCAGAGTGCCCTCGCCCATCAGCCAATCAACCTGCCAACTCCGGGTCCCTTTGCTATACTTTGGCCAAGCCCGCCCGCTCACTTGAGCTATGCAACAGCCAGTCAGGGGGGTCACATGAGGAGAAGGAGGAAGAGGAGAGTCGTCTTCAGGGAAGCCACCACCGTGGCTCATGCTCACTCCTCAGCTGCAAGCCTGTCCCTCTTTTTTTCATTGTACCCTCCTTCCTAATCCCATTCCCACCCTCTATCCTCATATTAGTGAGATTGGCATTGGCCACAGCCAGGTTGGGCTAGTGTCTCTGGGCAGAGAGCAGGTCGCATGACCGGGTCAGCAGGGAGCCACAGGAGAGGATCAAAGAGCCACATGCAGCTCTGGAGCCGTGGGTTGCAAACACCTGGACTAGACATACCCAATTCCTGTAACTCTTCTTATGGTCCTTCACCACCACCCTCTAATCGTTCTTGTTGCTGTTCTCTGCACTCTGACTATTTGTCCATCTTACAAGGACTTATTTTCTTTAAAAAAATGTATATATAGATTTTAAAAAGCAGTTTATTAATCTAAAAGTCTTTAATGGCAGCTGAAGCCAAACTCAATGAACAATGCAATAACAACATCTTATAGGCTTATATTAATATGTGCCTGGAGGCACAGCCATGTCCTTAAAGCTTTTCATAAAGCTAGCAGGGTCATGGCTTATCTCAGGGGTTATGGTGTTCCACCATATATTACACCTAAAATTGCCACATTTGTTTGCTTCCTCCAGTTTGTTTTGTTGCTGATCTTGAAACTGTTGCAACCCCCCCCTCTCTCTTATCATGCTTCTCACCTACTTTTCCTGCAAGATTAAATCTACGTTTTTACCCAATTAAATTAATAGAAGACCAATGATCCAAGTCAAAGTCTCTTTAGAGCACATGCGAGCAAAGAACTGAAATGCCTGGAGTCAGTATCTTCTTCCCTTGAAGTCCAAAGAGGTTAGATGAAAAGTTGTGAATATATGAAAATCTCAGTTAAAATTCAGACTTGACTTAGAACAGTGTGCTTCAGAATTTATTCAGTTGCCTGAAGTTCTTGGACCCAAAAGGTGAGGGTTTCCTTAACTAATGTATTTCTTAAAACGAGTACAATAACATTTTTTTAGTTCTAAAGGGACAACTCATTCTTACTAAAGAAGCACTCTTCAACCTGATGCTCTTTCTGAAACATCATATTGGAAAAAAAGTTGCTCTTACGCCGAACACACACACACACACACACAAACAGAGAGAGAGAGAGAGAGGCAGGCAGGCAAGCAGGCAGGCAGGCAGGCAGGCAGGCAGGCAGGCAGGCAGGCAGGCAGGCACATATTCAAGCTAAAAATAAGTTTCAGGTGCTTTAAAGCCCATATTTTGTTTGTGATTTATTTCTGTTTCTTCAGTTAGCAGAAAAATATTTGACAGCCTGTTTTTAATTTCTTCAGTCCTCAAATGTTAAATTAATTCTGACTACAATTGCAACAGCCCACAGAACATGAAATTAACTCCTGAAAAAGGTTTTCAATTTGGCATTTTTTTTCTTAAAAGTCCAGAGAGAGAATGTGCGCAAGATTAGACATGCTTAAATATCATGAAAGCTCTGCAGACTAGAGCAGGGTGGGAGCCCAAACATACACACAAAAAGCAAAATAACACGAAGCAGGCTTTTGATTTTGGTGGGACCATGACAGCCATCAGGTGTTTATCAGTGGTGGGTTGCAGGTGCCTGCTCTGAGCACAGGGTACTGTTTCGGTATGGTGTTCTGGAGTGCCCACCCGCCCACCCGTGCTCCTTACCAGTCTTTAAACTCTTCAGTGCTTCCATGCACAGCATGTACAGCACCTGTGTGATGCTCCACCAAGCAGCCGAAGCGTCACGGACGCTTGCAAAGGCACTGCTGGAGGGTAAGATGCATGCGCGCTGCACACATCCATGTGGACGACACCAGGCCCATTGCAACGTACCAGTTGGAATGGGATCCGGAACCTACCACTGGTGTTTATGCATTTATTCTCCTTCAATAGGTGTGCTGCATATGTGGATGTTTCAGCACCTGGATTAAACTGCAATTACACCCAAGACATTGCAGTTGGATGAGAAGCAAAGCTTCATAATAAGCCCCAATATTTTGAGACAGCACTAATTTCAAATACAAGGAAAACAAGCACTGAGGAAGATGCATAAGATTTCACTTGGTTCTTCACATTTCTGCTCCTCAACAGAGATTTGTGAAGGAAATATTCACAAACAATGCCAACCTCACCTGGCTATACACAAAAGGGGTCCAAAATCAGCGAAGGTGGCTTATGTGGCATCATGAAGTAAGGCCCACCCTTTTGGTTTGTGCATTATAAAAAGGTAAAGGTTCCCCTCGCACATATGTGCTAGTTGTTCCTGACTCTAGGGGGTGGTGCTCATCTCTGTTTCAAAACTGAAGAGCCAGCACTGTCCGAAGATATCTCTGTAGTCATGTGGCCAGCAAGACTAAATGCCGAAGGGGCACAGAATGCTGTTACCTTCCCACCAAAGGTGGTCCCTATTTTTCTACTTGCAGTTTTACATGCTTTTGAACTGCTAGGTTGACAGAAGCTGGGACAAGTAATGGGAGCTCATTCTGTTACACAGCACAAGGGATTCGAACTGCTGACCTTTCTGATTGACAAACTCAGCATTTTAGCCACTGAGCCAGTTTATTTTTTTGAAAGGGTGTGCATGAATACACCCATTCAAAAGGGGCAGGATCACAGTTTTCAAATTTTGATTTCCTCCTCCACTCTCCCACGCTGTTTAATCCATTTGTAAACATAGAGATTGTTTTCATATTTTTGTCACTGAATAGTTTCCTGCAGATCTTAGTGATGCATTATATCCAGAATAATCATAATAAAATTTGGAGTTTGATTTATTTCCTAAATAAAAGTCATCCAACATGGGATAGGCAAATGAAAAATACAGCGGTAATATTTTTTTTTGCATTATATATCTGTACTACTTTAAACTGCACCAAATGCCTATACCTACCCAGTGATAGGTGTCTTGCATAACTATGTAGAAAGAGTGGCCCATTATTTCATCATGCCAAATTTTCGATTGAATTGGCCAGGGTTGTGATGTTTCATTACAATGGAATGTTTGTTTTTCTTCCCGTCCATCTGGGAAGCAACAGAATAGTGTAGCTACAACCCAGAACGCTCCTCCTACTCATCTGTTCCCATATGGCATGACTGACTACAAATTACCAAAGGACAATTTGCTTACAAATTACCACAGGGCAGGTGCAAATACTTAAAAGTTCCCAAAGGTGGGGGAGAAAATGGGAAGGGTAAAGAACTTCACTTGTTTAAATTTAAGAAATGAGACTCTGATTAGTAATGATAATACAGACAAATTCTAAGTTTTTCATATCCATTTCTTTGCCACGTTGGAGTGAACATATCGTACACTATGGGCCACTTTGTTCTGAGTTCTTGAAGTTCCCAAACTGGAGGGGGAAAAATGTGATGGGGAAAGGGAAATATTAAAAATATTAAAAAAAATTGCACTTCATTTACAACACAAAAAACTTCATTTTTAAAAATTTAAGATTTCATTTATCCAATGAAATCAACATAATTCTTAGAGGGCAGAGACCTTCCATGTCTACCATTTATCTTCTATGGGTGGGCCCTTCCTATCTTTGATTCACTTTTCACATCTTTAAGGCAAAGGAACACTTCTCCATCCTCCATGCAGTTAATATTGTGAACAGGGTTCAAGCTAGCTCTTTTCTCCAGCTATCCTCCAGGAAGTAAGCCATCATGTAAAACCTGGTGGTCTTAAGACAAAGGAAGAGATCCTTCCGGTAGCTAAGGACTACACCGGAGGTGGGTTCCTACAAGTTCAAACTGGTTTGGCTGAATAGGTATTAACCTGACCTGCCATGCCCCTGAACCAGTTCTCTCGGTGGCGCCATAGGTGCTGCCATCTTGTTTTGGGCCTCTACGCATGCGCAGCAACATTTTTTAATTACTGCACAGCATGTCCCTGAGCGAACCAGCAGTAGCAGCAGCCGGAACCCATCCTTAGACTACGCATAACTTTTGAGGGAGTTGAGTGTGATCTCATTATATATTTGTTACAGAATTGTGCTAACTCTATTTTGATTGGCTATTATACTGCAGTTTTCATCTCTTCCCCAACTTAAAATACTTACAAAAACTTGAACAGTTTACAACTCCCATAGGTAGTATTTTGAGGGATGCAGAGGGAAGTACTTGAAATGTACAAGTGGAGCCACAGTTGCCCACACTATCTTAAAAAGGAAGTATGATATGAATGTAATGATGGATGGATTTCATATGAGCATTTCTCCATTTACTCTACTGTACCTTGAGAGGCAAGAAGCTAGATCTAACTGAATAACAGAATTGAAGTTCTTCTAGTCCAACTCCCTGCTCAAGCAGGAAACTCTACCCTAACCAATCTCTTCTTAAAATCCTCCAATGCCCAAAACTTCTGGAGATAAGTCATTCCACCAACCAATGTTGGAGCATCCTCAATTTCTGAAGGCAAGTCATTCCACTGATTAATTGTTCTAACTTTCAGGCCTGTCCTAGGGTAATCTGATGAGTTCTTGTGCCAAGAAAAATCCAGGGAAAGCACCCATTCGGATATCTCTACATTTCCAAAAAGACTATTGATGGGAATATCAAATGACAAAACAAGAGATAGCATGATATAAGCTCCAACTTGCTTTATGTGAATTTTTTCCGATGTTGCATGCACATAGGCAACTGGGGGAGTGTACAACATATTATTCTATTTAATCACACTGATAAAATTGTCTGCAGATACCCCAGGAAAGCAGACATTCAGTTCTTCCTACAAACATATTAGGAATAGCATGATGATTCAATGCACGTTGAAATGTGTGCTTGTTGTGTATTGAAGAAAGTCCTCGCTGTTACGAATGACAGCTCCGAAGCAGCCAGGCGCGTCTTAGCCAATCAGACGTGCCTGTCAGTTGCCGAGCTGTCATCCGCGCGAGCTGTAACACGAGCCTGCTGCCTGCTGTATAAAAGGCAAGCCGTTTTAACAGTTAACTGTCTTGTTAGAGCAATCACCTTGCTGATTGCTACATTGTTTCAGCTGCCTCAGCTGCTGCCGCCTAGCCGGCTTTCACTTGTTACATTGTTGCAAGTTACTGTTACAAATCCTTCAGCTTCTGAATAAACGGTTACAGTGTTTCACAAGAACCTGCCTGGTTTCTTAAGTTATAATAGTGCTACAGACAAAACACCCACAATTTCAACAAACAATGCATTTCGGTGAGTGGATATCAAATGGCACTTGCTATAATTTGCCAGAACTCCTTATATGTTTGTTTCCTGATTAGAGCTCTAGTGCCTGGAATGAAATGTAGTTACTTCCACCACAGAGGTGTTTTTCACAGTTGGTTGAAAAGGTCATTTTTTAATTAAGACCTTTTCCTCGAATGTAATATTTTTCATTGCTCATTATCTCAGCCCACCATAATTGAAAATGAAGGCCTGAGGCTAGAAAGGATGATTTGGCTCAGTTTTAATCTCTGAAATGGCTCAAACAAACCAGCAAATGATCAGCATAGGTCTTCCTCAAAAAAGTGCTCTCAAAATGGCTTTGGAGAATAACAGAAGTTGGCAGTTGAAGAAGACCCTGGGTAGATCTCTGAGGAGAGATTTTTCCTTGAGACTATGACCCTGCCTCTCTAATCCTAGAGATTAAACACTGATGGAACAGCACGTGAAGGCATCTAGGTAGCTGGATTGATTATTTCTATACCTCAGTAAATTCAAATTAATTTGTAACCCTTTATAACAAAAAAGCTACTTGTGAAAATAAGGTTGAAGTACAAGTTGAGAATTCATGACTATAACTGGCCACTGATGACTATGATGGGGACAAGGTTCCTTAAAACAAAGGAAAATAGAAAATGCTGTGAGTCATATTTCACCAGCTTTAGCTCGGATTGAGAGTAAATGGAGCTATTTCCCCATTTAAGAAATATCTAGATTAATTTCCATTGTAGCCCAGATTGAGAATAATCTGAGTTTAGGTAAAGGAAAACATGTTTTGAACATATGTGCTAGTTGTTCCTGACTCTAGCTGGTAGTGCTCATCTCCATTTCAAAGCCAAAGAGCCAGAGCTGTCCGAAGGCGTCTCCATGGTCATGTGGCCAGCATGACTAAATGCTGAAGGTGCACAGAACACTGTTACCTTCCCATCAAAGGTGGTCCCTATTTTTTCTATTTACATTTTTACATGTTTTCGAACTGCTAGGTTGGCAGAAGCTGGGACAAGTAACAAGAGCTTACTCCATTACACGATGCTAGGGATTTGAACCACCGAACTGCCAACCTTTCTGATCAACAAGCTCAGCGTCTTAGCCACTGAGCTACCACGTCCCTTACAATCTGAGTTTATTTTCCCTATTAAGGAAGTAACTATTTTATTTCTATCCTAGTTGAGATTGAAAATAAACTGAATTATTGTCCCCATTTAGGAAGAAACTTGACTTATTTCCATTGGAGTTATATTTAGCTGTCCAACTCTCTTGAGCCTCCAGCTGACAATGTTCAAGCCCCCAGGCAAAACCTCTTTCCCACTCTTTCCTTATTTTTCCAGCCTTCCTCTTCCTTCTCTGTCAGCCCTCCTGACAACTTCTTCTTCAGCAGTCATAGAGTGGAAGAGTTGTCGCCAGGACTTCTGTGGTATCAGCATTCTCTAAACAAGAAGAGTCCAAATTGTTGGGAATATATTACCATAGTGATTTGGAATTCTGAATGTTGTGTTTGTTGGGTGTGGATGTTGGATTACTGATAGGCAGGGGTTTGAATTTGGCTAAGTAAAGAAGAAAGGAAGATAATTCTTACCCAAATCAGCCCAAAGTGTTAGTTCAAACAACACAGATAGTCCTCCACTTGCGGCCACAATTAAGCCTAAAATTTCTTTTGCTAAGTGAGGCAGTTGTTAAGTGAGTGTTGCCTCTTTACGACATTTCTGACAACAGTTTTTAAGTGAATCACAGTAATTGTTAATTTAGGAACACGGTTGTTAAGTGAAACTGGCTTCCCCGTTGACTTTGCTTGTCAGAAGGTTGCAAAAGGGGATCGCATGATCCCTGGGACACTGCAATCATCATCAATATGAATCACTTTCCAAATGTCTGAATTTTGATTACATGACCTCGGGGATGCTGAAATGGTTGTGTGAAAAATAGTCATAAGACACTTTTTTCAGTGCCGTTGTCACTTCAAACTGTCACCAAATGAACTGTTGTAAGTCAGAGATGAAAAGCCATATTGATCACAAGAAACAAAATTTGGAAATTGTGTCAGCCTACCTAAAATTTCATGATTTCAGTCCGAGAACTCTTTGTTGTATAAGGTGACGGGAAGTGAGGAAAAAAGTAGGTTGGAACAAGAACAAATGGAGCTAATGTCGATCAATCTTGGGTTGTTGGCCATTTTAAAACTCTGTCAGTGCAAAGATCAGAATAAATCTGTGTGTATGTGTATGTGTGTATATATATACACACACATATATATGGCTGTGTGTGTGTTTGTTCCAGCATAACTCTGGAACGCCATGAGCAATTTCAACCAGGTACACAGATGATTTACTCTCTGGAAACAAATACTGTAGGGGTAAGACACCCCTAATATCCCTTAGTGTGTGTGTCTGTGTGTGTCCATGTACATGTGTGTGTGTGTGTGTGTGTGTTTCAGCATAACTCTGGAACACCTGGGCCACTGAAATGAAAAAGACTGAATTATATCTATAGTGTCAAGTCACAGTACTTTTGACAGTGATGATGTGCATTTTGGATTCAAGTTCTGTTAAGATACAGCCTGTTGTGCCTTAAAATGTCTTCTACTGTACAGCATAGTGAAGTTACCATGGTAATGGCTTCACAGTACTCCACAAGGGGTCTCCCTCTAATAAAGGACTGGGATAAATACATACCTGGGCTACGCTGGGTTATCAGCTAGTGTGTCAATAAAGGGGAACACCCTGAAATGGGATCTCGAAAAGAAACATTCAGAAATGATACAATTCCCAATGCAATAATGAAACAAGCTGTTTCTATCATGTCTCTGACCTCACAACCATTCTATGTTGTACCAACAAATAGATTCTTACAGTTTCATACGCATCCTTCCCCCTCTGTTTGATCTAGTTAATTAAAGCTTAATTCAAAAAAGGGAGACATCTGGATACTGGATGGAATTGACATATGATTGGAAATATTTAAAAGCGAAACAGTTAATATGCAGACTGATTTGTACATTCCTAGAAGTACACAGTTATATGCATTAGAGAAAATAATACACATTTTTTTTTCACAGAACCTTTGTGACCCCACATGTTCACTTATCCAGTCTCTTATATATTTTTAATTTAAGAACAACAAAGTGCTGTAGTTCAATTCTAATTATACTTACTTTGTTTGCAAGTGCATGTGCATGCTATTGTGTGCAATGATAGAATTTGCAAGCATTTTCTGCTCCACTGATAATAATCCTTTACTTATTAAACATTCATGATCCTATTGAGCAAAATATCTGATTTAATAGGACTCAAAATTCCAAACCAATTACCCTAAATTTAATTATTGGGAAAAGGACTATTGACATAGATACGTGATATATCATCCTACTTCAGAAGAAAATATATTTGCCAGAAAACCAAACACTTTCAAACTTTGGGAAAGGGTTATTAATTTGAGTTAAGTCATATAATATTGTATAATACCTATTGTCCTTTCAAAATGACCACAATGAAGTCAGAATGTTAATTGACTGAAGGAATAGGAGTGGCCTCTGGCCTAGAGGTGAAGATGCTCATCTCCCACTTGAGAGGTTGAGAGTTCAATCCTAGGCAGCAATAGATGATTCTCTATCAGAGCACAAAGAGAAAGTATCTGCTGCGAACTCCGTGTAGGTGTCAGGAAGGGCATCCAGCCAGTAAATGCTTAGTTCCACTCAGTTGCCCTGACTTCACTGTGATAAAAGTATTACAGGGTTGTAAAAAGGGGAGGAAAGGACATCATATAATAGTCAGAGAGGTCCACTGACAATGTCCCAAGCATAACATGTTGGCAAACTATAACTTGTGAACTTAATGAGATACTTTGCATGTATTTGTAGTTTTATTTCCCTTGCTGCATTTTCTGCCTCAGGAACCACAAACCCATGACCACCCTCGGGAATTATGCAACTTTAATTGTTGGAAGAGGGCTTTGTTTGCCATTGTCTTTCGGGTAGCAAAGGGCCTTTGGCAGCCCCTTTTGTTTTTACAAAATTCCATCATCCAGCAATTGTGAGCAAACTTAAATGTCTTCCTTGTTTTGGCATGGCTATTTAGGCTGCATGTTGACTTCCAACACCATTTCAGATCCCTTTTTGTTACCTTGAAACCTCTGAACAATCAGAGTTACCCTGGAAATAAAGCAATATGGGGGCTTCCATACGTCCATATGACCTTCAGAGAATAGAGAACACTATTTGTGAGGTCATTGAAAGTGGCTCAACATTTTCAATGACTTCACAGATAGTGTTCTCCATTCCCTGCAGGTCATCTGGAAGGGAAGCAGCTTGTTTTGACTTAGGCTTCCCCAGCAGCATGAAGCCGAGTCCCAAAAAATCCCTTTTATTTAATTTACAGTGAATTCCTCTCTAGCAAAGTCTGTCCTCTCCCAATTTCTTTCAAGATAGTTCACAATTACTGACCTTTATCAGGCTTGTGGAGTAGCCAGGCTAATATCTTTCAGATGCCACAATACTTGGCAAGAATGCAGGAATGAACTAATTGTCTTCTGTAAACACCCCCACCCCCACCCCTTTCAATCTTCTTTTATTCCCTATGGGAAGGGCATTTCACCATCCACCTGTGGTCTTACTCCCAAGTCAACCCTTGTTCCTTAGATGTTCCCTTCATTTGGAAACTCCGTGCATGCGCACACTGAGAATGGGCTCCAGCCCATTCTGCCTCACTGATGCCTATCTCCGAAGGCAGCTGATAACTGTCAGACGACCCTGGCCCCATCTCTGTCTCTGATGCAGAGCACTAGTCAGAGCCTTCCCAAGACTCCAGGACTGGCCCATGTTCCTCATCAATCGCCTCATTGTCAGAATCTGCTGCCAGTTCTTCTGGCTACTGGCGGGCTAAACACAGATCCCATATTGCTTCCTTTCCAGGGTAACTCTACTAAAGAACATCTTGCTGCTCTAGGTGAGGTCTTCCCCCACCCTCTTGGCCCTCTGGAAGGGCATTAAATCCTGGCTCTGCTGGTAGTCTCGGGATCCTGATGGGGATGCTCTATGCTGGAGGTGACTGGCAGATTAACAGCGAAAATGCCACCACTGTTTCTACCTATTCTAGTAGGTTTTCTAATAGGTTTTCTACCTATTCTTGTTATTTTAACATTTTTATATTTCCGATTTTACTTGCTGCACAGGGTCTCTATAGATGGTGAGGTGGATGACATATAAGTTTAATTAATGAATATGTAAAGATAAAAAGTATAAAATAGTTTAACAATATGTCTATGGAGATTCTTGGTTATTTAGGTCATGGTTGTCCAAAAGGTGCTTTTTTGAAGAGGCAATTGGAGTTTCTCGCTTTTTCTTTGAAGACATTTCACTTCTCTTCAGCTCTGATTGGCAGTGGGAAATGGAAGGATTGATACTCCTTGCAGACAGCTGGTCATTTGCATTTTTAGTGGGTCTTTAAGTTCCCCTAGAGGTTTATCTGTTTCATCAGGGTCACCTGAGTAGTGCAAATGGGTATGGAGCCTTTTTGGAACTGTTGAAAGGACTGTGTTGTAGATTGGAGATAGATGATGTCATATCCCTCCCCATCAGTTGAGAAAGGGCTGTTCCAATTTTGACCTAAATGGCCTCTTTAACTCCTCTGTCACACCAGCAGTCCTCTCTGTACAAAATATGGACTTTGTTGTCTTCAAAAGAGTGATCTGTGTCTTTTAAATGCAGATGGACTGCTGAATCTAGTCCTGATGCGTTTGTTCTCCTATGTTGTGCCATGAGCTTATGAAGTAGGTGTCTTGTTTCCCCAATGTACAGATCTGCATTGTCTCACTGCATTGCACTGCATATAGCATGTTGCTCAGTTTCTATCTGGGTGTTTTATCCTTGTGGAGGACGAGCTTTTGCCTTAGTGTATTCTTGGGTTTGAAGCAGGTGTGAAATCAACTTACCTTCACTCCTGGTTTGCAAATGTGAGCGTGTACATGCGCACGCTCACCCCACTCGTGCGCACCACCTCGGGCATGTACAGGACCTTCCACGCATGCGCAGAGTCAAAAACAGGACATGATGATGTCCGGGTGGGTGGGCAGAGCTTCACCTAAACCAGATAGAACTGGCTGAATTGCACCACTAGTTTGAAGTGTACATGTATGTTATGTTGACTGAAGATCCTACTGAGTTTTTCCGATATACCTGCAATATACAGAGTTTAACAGTAGTGCCTCCTTAATGCAAAGCCATCCCCAAGAATTCTCCCAATTTGTTTAATTTGTCTTTGCTCACATGAAGAGAACCTCTTCACTATTTATTAAAGTATTCATGTATTAGGACTTTATTTGACTATCAAACCTGGCTATCAAACCTGACCTGATCAAACCTGCTTAAACCAAGCTATTTTGGATGTAAGTTTTCTTTGTCTTATTCTCTTTGCTCCGCATTGTTCTCCTGTGCAGTGCATTGTTATTATTTTTCAAAATTAGTAACTGCTCTATTATGAATCTCATGGCAAGGATGTCATGGATGATTTATAAAAGTTGTGATGTTTTGAGTGTATGCCTGTCTCTTTTTGGTACCCTGAATCCTGTATTTCATAATAATAACCTAAAAAGACAATACCAAGATTATTTCATTTAGATTTTATTACAGGCTCTCATATATTTCCATTTACTAGTCATTGCTTTTTTAAAAAAACATGGAGAGAGAGAAAATCACAGAGAAACAAGTGGGAAGGCTAAAATAACTATTTTGCCCTCTGGCCAATTTGTGGCTTATAAAGGTCCTGTCCTCTAACAATTACTTTTGATCATGTACTGTGCCTTGGATACTTTGCACTGAGGGGGAAAAACCCAGCAACTATTTTGTAAATAAATAAGTCAAAGTTAGAAGCAACATACAGTATAAGCTCTTTATTAGGATGAAAAAAAAAAGATGAACAACATTTTCAAGCCAAGGGCAAAAAGTTTGGCTCAAAAGTAGAAACAGCCAGAAATAAGTAAATAAGTAAGCTAGAAATACCCTTCAAAAAAGAAGATTCCTCCATGTGAAAAAAAAAAGTTCCAAGGACAACACCAAAATTAGGTTCAAGGACAAAGATAGGCTATTAGAACCTTCAATGTTATGGTAGAATCTATGATCTCTGGATGTCTGATTCCAAATCTTTAGAACAGTGATGGCAAACATTTTCGGCGCTGAGTGCCCAAACCGGAACGCATGTGCATGTGCGCCAGAGTGCCAGAAACATGAAGACCAACTGGTCGGAGCGCATGCACATGCCAGCCAGATGGTCTTCAGATTTCTGGCATATGCACGCACATTAGCCAGCTGGTCTTCTTGTGTGCGAAAAACAATCTGAAAACAGCCTGGTTTTTGTCCAGTTTTCAGGCCGTTTTCTGGTGCTCCGGCACTCCCAAAGACCAGCTGGCTGGTGCTCATGTGTGCACCAGAAACCAGAAGAGCAGGGCTCTAGAATGTATGTAGCTTAGTTTTATCTTATGTACAGATGATACGTTGCCTCTCAGTAGAGTAAATTGAATGAGGATTTGGATCTTCTGCCTGCCTCCTTCCCTTCCCTTCTCTGCTTGTATCACAAAGTGACAGATGGAGGAAACTGCAGTTAAGGCAGCCAGTATAGATGCCACCACCTGCTGCTTGTTCTTTCAGCAGCTCCTGGGAAGAAACCAGCTGATTTCCTGCTTTTAGTTCATTATACTAGCGGGGAATCCGGAAAAAAAAAGAAAAAAAAAAAAAAGAAAGAAAAGTGGGGGGGAACAGTTCCTTCTATGATCGTTGCCCCACTCCGCTCCCCAATATAAGGAAAAGCCACAATTTACACTCTGCTTGCTTTTGATGGATGGCACCCCAGTGTGAGTCTACGAAGAAATGAGTGAAGACATGCCAGGATATTTTTCTCTCATTTTCTTTTGCCAGAGGAATAAAACCAATTTGAAAAGCCAGTGGGATTAACAACATGTACGCTGCAGCAGGGTTGATTTTCTAGCTCTGATTTTGCTTTTTTTTAAAAAAATGTGCCCTTTGCTCAGATAGGGGGAAAATAGCATTTTCAATAAGAAAATGTAGAAATAGATATATAGGCAATTTTTTTAAAAAGGATGGTATGCTCTCTTAAGATTGCATTTTTATTATGCTGTTTGGAATAAACAAGGAAATAGTTGTTATTTTAGTGAAACATGCAGGAGAAACTTCATTTGTTTCAAATAAGCAAGGCTCTTGCACTAAAACAGAAATATTATTTTTGAGTGGGATGTCCAGTGATGACATGTCAAGCTACACATCCCTGAAGGAATTGGGATGGCATTTTGGTAGAGATCAATGAAGGTGGATTCTGGCTGGTGAAACTTAGCTGGGAAAGAAGAAATTGTGAGATCGCCCACATGTACTCCAGTCAAGGAGACTGCAGGGACCCAGGTTTTTGTGGTTGGCTGCTGAGCTGTGCAGCTGGGAGTCAAGGGATTCCAAACTAAGCTCAGAGTTATAATACCTTGTGGACAAAGCTCAGATGAGCCTCATTTCTTAATTACTTTTGGATTTACTCTTTTTAAAACTGCTTTTCAAGTCTTTCAGAACTTTCGGAACAGCAAATTTTATGGCATTCACTGGGTGAGTTTCCTTCTTTTCCTTACTGAAGGAAATTTCAAGTACGAGTTTAAAGAAGTAGACAAATGCTTTTGAGGGGTGATTAGAGTATTGTTTTTAGAAAGTTATAAATGGAATAAAGCTCCAGATGGATTTGAAATGTGGTTTATCCAATCTTTTCTTAAAAACTTCCAGTGTTGGGGCATTCACAACTTCTGGAGGGAAGTTGTTCCACTGATTAATTGTTCTAACTGCCAGGATTTTATTTTTTTTTAGTTCTAAGTTGCTTCCCTCCTTGATTAGTTTCCATCCATTGCTTCCATTTCATCCGTTGTCCTTGCCTTCAGGTGTTTTGGAGAAGAGAGTGACTCCCCTTCTTGGAATAGATAGAATGGGATTTTTGGTGAGGGAATCAGATGGAACTTGTACTCTGCCCAGAATTTTCCTGTGAGTGAGACATGTGGTTTCTAATATATATTAGAAAATATAAATATATTCTTCTAGAAAATATATATTATTTTAAAGAAGTGGTTCACTAAAATTCAATTTGCTCACACCGAACAGTACAAAATGACATTGGTTATATTGAAAGATATTTGTGAACAATGGATTCAGAAGTTAATTTTAAGAAGGTCTGCAAATATAGACTGTATAAAAGTTATGGAAGAGGAACAAGTTCTATCAGATAACACTGAAATTGGTTTGAACATGGATTTAAAAATAACAACCTAAAAAACGATCTGAATTCTATACAACATTTTCTGGGAGGACAAGAGAAATGATTGAATTCATTCTTACTCAGATTAAAAGGATAGCAGGAAAAAAATATGAGGGGAAGAGAGGGGAAGATGCTTTTTTACATTAGATGATAGAAATCTCTCCCTTTGGAAGTCAAGAGTTTTCAATTGATGGGAGAAGCTGGGAACAGAGTATCAATATTAGCCGTCATGTATTGTGTGGTGATGTGGTGGCTCAGTGGCTAAGATGCTGAGCTTGTCAATCAGAAAGGTCAGCAGTTTGGCATTTCAAATCCCTAGTGCCGCATAATGGAGTGAGCTCCCATTACTTGTCCCAGCTTCTGCCACCTAGCAGTTCAAAAGCATGTAAAAATGTAAGAAGAAAAATAGGAACCACATTTGGTGGGAAGGTAACAGCATTCTGTGCACCTTCGACATTTAGTCATGCTGGCCACATGATCACGGAGACGTCTTCGGACAGCGCTGGCTCTTCGGCTTTGAAACGGAGAAGAGCACCGCCTCATTGGAAGCGACTAACACATATGTGTGAGGGGGACCTTTACCTTACTGTGTGGGTGTCATTTAGCCGTTGCTGAAAAGAAATTTATTGCCAAGAAAAGGTATATTCAAATATGCACACAAACATACACACACACACTATAATAGTTGCTATTACTGATTGACTACTCTACTAATGCAGTAGAGAAGTCAGTGAATAAGTTACCTACAATCAAAGGTTCAGCTTTCTCATGTTTATCTTTAAATTGGACCTGACTTTGGGGGGGGGTGTTAAAACATTAAAGCAAGCCTATCTTTCAAATAAAAGACTCTTCTCCATAATTATATCTTACTGACTAATCATTCCATCTCAGACTTTACCCTGTTAGGATCAAATTTCTCCAGAGAATTTTCCTGCCTAGGTCAGAAGAAACGGGATTGCAAAAAGTTCTGGTTGCATCCCAGTGGGAGTTAAAGACTAGAAAAAGACAGATGGAGGGCGATATTAGAAAAAAAGAAGAATCCATTCTGCACCAATGGATATGTTTTCTAAAACTAGGAGCAGGTTAATAGATTACCCTAGAAATGGTCTGGGGCTGCTTGCAGTGCTTCAGAAGGATCGGAATAGAATAACTGAACAACAGAATATGAGAGCTGGAAGGGATATTGGGGGTCTTCTAGTGCAACCCCCATTTCAGACAAATGGTTGTCCAATCATGTATTAACAACTTCCACTGTGGGAGCATTCACAACTTCTGGAGGCAAGTATATAATCATATAATCCCAATATAGAGTGTATGTTAGGGGTGAAATGCTACCAGTTCAGACCAGTTTTCCCAAACTGGTAGTAAAAATGCTACTGGTTTGCATGAACTGGCAGTAAAAAAAAAAGGTTTTTTCTGACAATCAGCTGTGACACACAATTTATATTAGCTAGAAAGCAAGATTTCCTGCTTTCTAGCTAATCTAAATTGGTTTACCGAGGACCTCCGGGAGATGAAGTGCCAAAAGAGACGCCTAGAGCACCGCTGGAGATCCAGTAAATCCGAGTCAGACTGAGCACTATTAAAAGCTTGTATCGGAGCATATCTATCGGCAATACAGACAACCAAGAACAACTATATTGCTGCTCTGATAGCGTCCGCTGAGTCTCGCCCTCCTGCCCTGTTTAGGGTGACTCGCTCCCTCCTAAACACGAGGGTTGTGGATAACCCTTTACAGGGTAGAGCAGAGGAATATGTCCAGTTCCTCATGGACAAAGTTGCTCAGCTTCAGATGGACCTGGACTCCAATTGCGCAGAGCCAGCCGGGGTACCGGGGGAAGGTCTTGAACGTCATCTCTGGACTGACTTTCAACCTGTTGCCCCTGATGAAGTGGACAAGGCCATGGGAGCGGTGAGTGCTGCCACATGTATACTGGACCCGTGCCCCTCCTGGCTGATCACGAACAGCAAGGAGGTGACACGGCGCTGCATCCAGGCGATGGTGAATGCCTCTCTTCAGGAGGGCTTCTTCCCACCGGCATTGAAGATTGCGGTGGTGAGACCCCTCCTGAAGAAACCATTGCTGGATCCAGCCATTTTGAACAACTATCGTCCAGTCTCCAACCTCCCCTTTATTGGGAAGGTTGTCGAGAAAGTGGTGGCCTCTCAACTCCGATGGTCCTTGGATGAAGCCAATTATCTGGACTCCTTTCAGTCTGGATTCAGGCCTGGCTACAGCACGGAAACCGCTTTGGTCGCGCTGACCGATGATCTCTGGAGAGCCAGGGATGGAGGTCACCCCTCCATCCTAGTGCTCCTTGACCTCTCAGCAGCCTTCGATACCATCGACCATGGTATCCTTCTGCAACGGTTGTGAGAGGTGGGGGTGGGAGGCACCGTTTTTCGGTGGTTCTCCTCCTACCTCTCGGACAGGTCGCAGTTGGTGTTGGTCGGGGGGCAGAGGTCGACCCCTAGGCCCCTGAAATATGGGGTTCCTCAGGGTTCGGTCCTGTCCCCCCTCCTGTTTAATATCTACATGAAGCCACTGGGTGAGATCATTCGACGGCACGGGATAAAATACCATCAATACGCGGACGATACTCAGCTGTATCTGTCTGCCCCGTGCCAACTCAGTGAAGCGGTCGATGTGATGTGCCAGTGCCTGGAGGCTGTCAGGGTCTGGATGGGGGTTAACAAGCTTGTGCTCAATCCAGACAAGACCGAGTGGCTGTTGTGTTTCCCTCCCAAAAAATTTGGTTAGTATTCCATCACTCAGGCTGGGGGGTGAAATTCTACGCCCCTCAGACAGGGCTCGCAACTTGGGAGTCCTCCTGGACCCACAGCTGACTTTAGAACATCATTTGTCGGCTGTGACCAGGGGGGCATTTGCCCAGGTTCGCCTGGTGCCCCAGTTGCGTCCCTACCTGAACCAGGAGGCACTCGCAACAGTCACTCACGCCCTCGTGACCTCAAGACTGGACTACTGCAATGTGCTCTACATGGGGCAGCCCTTGAAGAGCATTTGGAGACTTCAACTTGTCCAGAATGCAGCCGCGCGAGTGATTGTGGGTGTACCTCGATACACCCACGTTACACCTATTCTCTGCAAGCTGCACTGGCTTCCAATCGGTCTCCAGATACGCTTCAAGGTGCTAGTTATTACTTATAAAGCCCTTCATGGTATTGGACCTGGGTACTTGAGAGACCGCCTGCTGCCAATTACCTCCCAAAGACCCATTAGATCACACAGGGTCGGCCTCCTCCGGTTTCCATCCACCAGCCAATGCCATCTGGCTATGACCCGGGGGAGGGCCTTCTCTGTTGCAGCTCCGGCCCTCTGGAACAAAATCCCCGCGGAGATTCGGACCCTCACCTCTCTCCTGGCTTTCCGAAAAGCCGTTAAGACCTGACTGTATCGGCAGGCCTGGGGTTGATGAGCTCCCTTCCCCTCTCGACAGGTGTGGTTGTTGGTAATTTTAAATGTTTATTTTGTATTTGCATGTTCCCCTTCCCATTGGAGTTGTTCACCGCCCTGAGTCCCTTTCAGGGAATAGGGCGGCATATAAATAAAATGAAACTTCAAACTTCAAAACTAAATCATGTGGAACAGCGGATTCTTCCCCCCTTCGCTGTTTACTTACATTACCTTTTTGACGCTCTGTGCATGCTTGGGTGGTTCTGTGCATGCGTGGAGGTTCCGCACGCTCACATTGCTACTGAACTGGTAGCAAAGATAAGTGGATTTCACCCCTGGTATATGTGTAAGCACAGTATATGTATATAAGGTGGGCTCATGTATAGACACATTGCCAGTTTTGCCTGTGAACTGTGATAGTTGTGCAGGAGTCAGGTATATGCAATCAATAAACACAGACTAAATGACCATACAAGCTGCCTATGTAATTATTTCAGCTGTCCTTTAGTTGGGCTTTAATGGCTTACAAGTCTGATCTAGGAAAGCAATGTAAGCCCTCTGAGATGGAGACAGGTTTGAGGGAAAGAAGCAAGTATCTTAATAGTTTGCAAAAGTTTATCACTGCCTTTCAGTCTTTTAGAGATCCTGTCTTGTCTACTCATAAAGAAACACTTACTGCCATTGACTGTAAGGCAATCTCCAGTAAGAACAATACATGTTGTTTCTCAGAAATTATCTTTGGAGCCATAACTGCCAGTCCTTATCTCGTTAGACGTTTTAGAAGCATTGCATTTTCCATTGGGCGATAAAATGTAATGGGGGTAGGGTTGGCAAAAATGCCTTAGCAGCAATGCTGTGATTGCATTCTTGCAAAGCTGCACTGAGATATGGCCAATTTGGTCAGAATCTTAATACAGGAAGAGGCAGTGTATGGATATACAAACCTACTGAAGTTATCACCAGCAGTGATAAAAATTTTGTACATTGTAAGCAAAAATCACTATCTTTACAAAGACCCAATGGATACATTTTGCAAAGTTTTTGCTGCATCAATATCCATAGATAAAGGTAAAGGTTTTCCTCACACATATGTGCTAGTTGTTCCCGACTCTAGGGGGCGGTGCTCATCTCCATTTCTAAGCCGAAGAGCCAGCGTTGTCCAAAGATGTCTCCATGGTCATGTGGCTGATGTGACTTAATGCCAAAGGCGCACACAATACTGTTACATTCCACCCAAAGTTGGTTCCTATTTTCCTACTTGCATTTTTATATGCTTTTGAACTGCTAGGTTGGCAGAAGCTGGGACAAATAATGGGAGCTCACTCCATTATGCGGCGCTAGGAATTCGAATCGCCAAACTGCTGACTTTTCTGATCGACAAGCTCAGTGTCTTAGTGACTGAGCTACGACGTCCCTTCAATATCCATACTTGCTCACAAAAAGCCAAGTGACCACATTCAGCTTCTAACCAGCAACAACCGTTCACATCCCAGTGAGAAATTGAATTCTATGAATTCAATCTGGATGCCAATTTTACCTTTCACCTCAAGCCAGCTTTTTATAGAATCTAGGACTGCCTTCCTTAACTTCAGGGGTAACCCATCTTCCAAAGTAGTGTATATAAATATCTTCCAGCAATGTCTCATTGCCTTCAATATTAGACATTTTTCCAAAAAATAATAATAATCCAGAAATGCCATTTGATCTGATATCAAGTGACAATATTTTTTTATAAAGTAGTGGAATATTTTATCTTCCCCAAATGATATTGTTATTTCAAGTTGACCAATTTTTACTATGAAACTATACGGGAAATTTAACATTTGTCATGAATTAAACATGAGATTTATTCTGATCTCATGGCGTAAGTTAACTGTCTCCTGAAGAAGAAGAAAATATTTGTCTCATATCTGACAATATTCTCCTGCCCTATGTTATATCACATAATCTAAATCGATCTCAAAATGCATTTGATAATGTTCTTAAATGTGCTTATTGTTTCAAGCTACTATTGTTTCAAGTACTGTTGTTTTCTATTTCCTAACTGGTCATTACTCTGTTGCGGTCCAGAGTGCCCATACTTCCTGATCTGAAAAATTCCATGGAAGAGTTTGTCTCTTCCTTCAGGATTTGGGATTTGAGGGAAGAATGGGAAGCTAGGAAGACTGCATAATACTGGAGAGATGGTTCCAGAAGTTGTATTCTATTGGTTTGGACTGGATTGCCCTAACAGGTAGCAGAAATTGCAGGTGGTTCCACCCACCAACGCCCGGCCCCATGGCATCCCATTTAGGCCTTTTTTTCCACCAAAAGTGGAAAAGTGTGTGGAAGGTTCTGCGCATACACAGAGATGGTGCGAGCGAGGGAAGCGCCCACATGCACACGGGTGCTCACATTTGTGAACCGGTAAGGAAGGTAAGTACATACCACCTGTGGATTGTTCCCCAATAAATGGCTTGGCCACCTGGTAACTATGTTAGATTGTTACAACTTCACAACTACCCAATGACATCTGCACTGAGATTTTCTTGTCCTTTCTGGAAAAGAAAAGCAGAAACAATTTCTTTTTGATCATCTGTAATGACAATTATCAAAGAAAAATACAGAGATCTTCCACACAGTATTACTACATATTTTTAAATCGATGGAGTTAAAAAATAATCCTTTGGTAAAACAATTGCCAATGGATAATCACCAGGTGCTCCCAAGCTTCAATTATTTGATTTTGCTTGATAGAAATCGAATCTAACCATCCCACAGAAGCAGATCCAAAACAAGTGAAGAGAAGAAGCTGCTTGGTTTTATTTTACCTTGCTTCTGAGATCTCCTCCAGAACTTTCAATATCCAGAGTTTTTTCCAGTCGCCTACAGAAAGTAATTCTCTTCTTGCAGAAAACCCAGAGGCATAAGCCTCTTCCAAATATTGGAAGTATCTGTCAAGGCTTCTTTGTGGTATTATAAGGAATATTGAGGCAATTGTATCATGTATTCATTTTGAAGAGATTAGGTTGCTTCAAGTGCACAAAGCATTGTGTTCAGAGTGATCCAAGCCACCTCATACAGTTATACGGTAATAATCATGCATAACTGGCAGGTCTCCTGACATTTCTGCAGAAAAGGAACTAAGAACACATACGTTTCATACAGGAAGTCATCCATGCCAACTACAGTTCAATGAATCAGGTGGCAGCACAGATACAAAAAGATTTGCTTGAAATCATGGAGAACAAATCATTTAATCTAAACTAAAACCACTGACTATGTTCCTATATACAACTAATTGAAAAGGCTCAGACACCATGTTGGTCCTATTGGCAGATTCTGAATGAGAAGAGTGAAACAATTACAATATTTGACAGTGAAAAGTCTTGGATGGTAAATACAGTATATTTTCTAAGTAAATTAAAGTGGGATTATCTGTATGGTGCAGTCTGTTTTCTAACCAAAATGCTGGGATTAGCATCTTTTAAAGTCTCATTTACAGAAAACTGAACTATGCGACAATTTAAAATTTTCTTGGATCTTTTTCTGAGCAGAGAAGTAAGAGGATATAACTGTCAGAGCTTCCATCCTTCAGTCACCCCTATGCTTTGTTAAATGCCAGTCTGCCATACTATGCTATAGGGGGAAGGAGTTGTGGAGAGAAGGGGGGACCAAAAGGATGTGAAAAACTGAAAGCGATTTTCATACTGTCCCAAGAAGCCGTTCTAAGGCTGAGGTCCTGGAAATGGAATGCAGCAGCACCTATCCATTTAACCAACCACTGTAGGGACAGTTATCAAAACATCTTCTCTGGACTTCCGGTGGGGGAGGCTTGCCGGTGGGAGCTTGTCGTTAACAGCTCCAGAATCCTAGTTGCGTTAAACTGTCTGAACAGCAATCCATCAGCCGTTTGACAGCTTGTTTACCTTTTCTTCGGGCTAAAGAGATAAGGTGAGCTAATTGTGCTGGGCAACGCGCCAACTAATTTTCTCAGACCGACTCTGGGAGGGGAGGAAGGGCACCCGAGAGCAGAATTGTCTTCCTGCTGTTTATTAGCAGCACAAAGCAAACCACCCACCCTCAGAACAAAAATTTGATCTACTGAATTCAAGACGAGAAGAGCCTATACACATGAACTTTTAATTGTTTGTATTAATCCTTAGCTTCATTTTTACAATAATTCCTTCTGATATCTTACTTGCTAAAGAGATATTCAAAATGGCGCTGAGCAGCTTCATAACACTGATTGGGCTTTGAATTTCTATGGAGTTTAAAACTTCAAAGAATAGGAGTAATTTATTACTAAATTAAACAGCAATTGCTGCACAATTGACCAGCATAGACTTATTAATTGGCTGAAGAAGATTAAAACTTGGAATGGCTTCTAAGCAAAACCCTATCCAAAAGGTTCCCCCCCCCCATTTCAAAAAGTGCGGGCAGTTCCCCCGCCCCCGGCACGAAACTACAGTCATTACTTCCTCCCCCACATAGGGGAGCCGTTAACTAAAGAAACTTTTCAGAAGGAACTGGCTGAAGCCTTTAAAAATCATGTAGTTATGATGGAAACAAAAATTAAGGAGGAGATATCCGTTACTCATAAAGAACTGTCTGATAAACTTGAGACCCGGGTTCAGAAGATCAGGGATGATATGTTGGGGGTTCTTAATTCATTTTCAGATTATGTGTCCAGAATTGAAAGCAGATTAGAAGATCTTAATGACTCTAATATTAATTTGGTATCCAAAATAGACGTGGTTCAACAAAAAGTTGGGGATGCTGAAAAAGAAATTATTATGTTACAGTATAGACAAATGGAACTTGCACTAAGAATAAGAGGTTTGCATGAAAATAACCAGGAAAATCTGAAACAGATTCTCTCAGAAGCTTTCGATAGTCTGATGGGAAGGCCAGGGGGGGATTTTGATTGGCAAATTGATAAGGTCTATCGTGTTAACTCCTGGCTTGCTAGACAGAAGCAACTTCCAAGGGACATTGTGGTTTACTTTACCACAAGAGACATGAGGAATATGATATTGCAAGAGTCCTATAAAAGCAAGCTTCAAATTGGGGGTCAGGAAGTGACTGTTTGGAAAGAGATACCACCTCAAATGCTAAGATCTAGGAAAGACTACGCTTTTTTAGTCAAAGAGCTTAAAAATCATCAGCTACAGTTCAGATGGGATGCACCAGTTGGACTAGCACTTATTTTTCAGGGGCAAAGATACCGTCTTAATTCAGTATGGAAGGCCCGAAATTTTTACCATAATATCTTGAAGGCCGGACACCCCGCCCCACCTGGTCCTAGAGAAAGAGAACAAGAAGGACAAGATAGACAGCAAACTACACAATTATCAACTAGGATGGATCATCTTTCTCTCTCAGAAGCACAAGGAGCCAAGGAACAAAGACAAACCCGTGTGATTACCAGACAAATGGACCATCAATTAAAAAAGCAACAATCACAACAAACATCTGTTACCGGTCAAGGGGCTACAAGTACCAGCTTAGAAGCAGTGGGAGGAGCCAGACCAAAGGTTAAATTCCAGGGTGTTCAGGTGGCTCTAAAAAGGCTTCAGGGAGCAAAAGATGACACTAAGTTCCTACATGGAATGTCAATGGATTAAACTCTCCACAGAAAAGAAAGAAAATAAATCACTATCTTAAACAGTTGAAGAATGATATAATTTGTTTGCAAGAAACTCACATTAGATCAACTGATCAAAAATATCTGATTAATACAAGATTTGGACAACATTTTATAGCTACTTCTTCAGAGAAGAAAAATGGTATAGTTATATACTTAAGGAAGGATATGAAAGCTGAATTAATTGAAGCAGATCCCCATGGAAGATATATTGCAATAGACTTGGTATTAGAAAGGAAAAGGACATTGCTACTGGGAATATATGCTCCCAATCAACAACAAGATGGATTTTATAGAAAGCTTCATGCCAAATTAGTACAGTGGGATTATAGGTCCTGCATACTATTGGGTGACTGGAACAGTGTTATGGACACTAAGAAAGATAAGAAGGCTTCTCGGCCAAATACTCAAACGCGAGCGAAACTACCTAAGTCCTTTTTTGATATGATGGATGACTTCGAACTGAGAGATATTTGGCGAGAAAGAAATGCAGAAAAATACGATTTTACATTCTTTTCTGATAGACATCAATCCTTTTCCAGAATTGATTTCATATTAACTACCAATGATTTGCTTTCTAGGGTGAAGAAGACAAAGATATGTGCCAGAGTTTTATCAGATCATAATCCAGTTTGGATGGAGTTGGGAGGGGTGACGCAAGCAAGAAGGTCTTGGAGATTGAATGAAAATTTATTTAGATATGAGAAATATACTAATGAATGTAAAAAATTGTTAACAGAATACTTTGTTTTTAATATGAATAAGGGTACATCTATGGAAATTGTATGGGATGCAAGTAAAGCGTATATGAGAGGAGATTTGATATATTTAAATAGATTACATAGATGTAAACAAGGGGAAAAGCGAACAGAACTGGAAGATGAAATTAGGAAGAAAGAGCAAGAGTTAACTTTAAAACCAGGAGATGTAAAGATTAAAGAAGCAATTACCTTATTAAAAGACCAATTTAATATGCTGATCTCAGACCAGGTAACCACTAGTCTGTTATATGCAAAACATAACACTTTCCGCAATGCAAATAAATCTGGTAGATGGTTAACATATCAGATTAGGAAAAAACAAAAAATTCGTAACATAGCCAAATTGCACTACAGAGGGAAAGAAGTGTATCAACAGGGTGAGATTCAAAAGGTCTTCCATGAATTCTTTACAGCGTTGTACAAGGGTGACAAAATTAAAGGTCTAGATATAGAGAGATACTTGGATAAAGAAAAAATACCCATAGTTAAAGCAGAGCAGAGGGAAAGATTGAATCAACCAATAACTTTGGGGGAAATTCTACAGGTAATTAAGCAGTTAAAGGTAGGGAAGTCACCTGGTACAGATAGCTTGATAGCGGCTTACTATAAAAATCTACAATTAAAAATGGTAGACCCTCTTAAAGAATTATTTAATAAGATTCAAACGGAAGGTAAGGTACCCCCATCTTGGAAGACAGTTTTTATATCCCTGATACCCAAAGAAGACCAAGATATTACCCAACCAGAAAACTACAGACCTATATCACTACTTAATGTAGATTATAAAATCTTTACTAAAGTATTAGCAAATAGGTTAATGTTGGTTATTCAACAATTGATTCATAATGATCAAACAGGTTTTATTCAAGGGAGACAAATGAGAAGTAATGTAAGATTAATTGTTAATGCACTAGAATATTTGGGAAAGAATAACCAAATTCCTGCTGCGCTCATATTTCTGGGTGCTGAGAAAGCCTTTGATCGAGTTAACTGGCAATTCCTGTTGAAAACACTGCAAAAAATGCAAATAGGAGAACGTTTTTTACAATCAATTAAAGCAATATATCAAAACCAAAACATCTTCTCTGAATGTGAATGGACAAAGGGGAAATAATGGTGGTGAACCTGGGAAGCAGAGGTGGGTTGCAAATCCCGGTGCTACCGCTTCACTCGTGCTTGTGTGTGATGCTTCTGCACATGTGCAGAAGTGTCCAGGTGGGTGGGCGGAGCTTCTCACCACCACCACTACCAGTTTGCCCGACTGGGCCAAATCGGTAACAATCCACCCCTGCTGGGAAGGGAAAGTTAACTAGAAACTTTTTCCGCTCAAACTCTTAGTTGTGGCTTTGCTTTACTGTAACCACTTGGCTTTTAATAAAAGTAACCTTTTCTCTACAAATGGAATCGAGAGTGTTTCTTTCCTAAGGGACCAAGCTGGGCCAGGCATGACAGGAACAATATTTGAAGACCTAGGCCCCTTTAGGTATACCGAGATTCCAAGATCTGTTCGATTCAGAATCAATTCAGTATAGTTGAAAGCAAACTTCAGACATTTCACTTCAATTACAGTAGATAGTCAGACCCAAGCTTCCTCGGAAACCTAACATTACACAGATGCACATCATCCAGAAAAATAGTATTTTTTTTTCTTTTGCCCACTGTAGCCTTTCAATTCCTTCCCCTCCCCCCATCAAACCCTGTGTTCCATAGCAGATTTTGAAGCATCATACAAATTGCAATGCAGGGACTTTTGCCTTAGTTGCCCTTCAAGTATTTCTCTCCAACATCCTATAGGTGAGAAAAGATTTCATTGGTCTCAGAAAGATTTACGCTGAAGCAGACATATAAAGAAAGGCTCTGTTAGCATTGTGATGCATGTATATAAACAGATCCAGAAGGAATGAAATACGATAGGAAATTATAATGCTGCCTCTGTCGGTTTAATAACGTAAGGGACTGCCAAATGCACATAAATAGTTACTAACTAGTCTGTTGCTTTGTCAGTTATGTCTTTTGTCTCCATCTCTGCAGTAAGACCAATGCCTCATTTTGTAAGGAAAAGCACAATATCTGCTGGTGCTCTACAGGTTTCTTCTCACTGTATCATTATAATCCATGCAGCTATTAAATTTATTCTGGGGACACCTGCATTTCACAGCCTCATTCATGGCTTAGTCTGTATTCATTTCTTTTTCATCCAATGAATAATGGATGTGACATAAGCATTTCAAATCCCACAAAACCTTAACCTATATTTTGCTTGGGCATAGTGATTTTGTATCGGTTTTTTTTTTTCTGTGTCCGTCTGACTTTTCTCCCCCTGAAATCAAATACATTGGTGGTTTTTAAAAAAGGGAGAATTTTAGATGCAGAGAATTAGTACCATTACTACTGTGATGGAAAAATGAAAAGGATTATGTGGATAACCCTGCACTGAGACATTGTTTAGTAGTTGTACTTTATTTTGTTTTGCTTTGAGCCACAATATAATTTACGATTACACCCTTGCATTATTCAATTTTATTCTTATTAACAGAATGCCTACTCCTATAGTCAGCTTTTTAAGGACTTTGGAGAGGCCACATGCAGGTGGGACTTATGCAGGTCCCACCATTTAACATCAAAAATGAATTCCATTTTTTTTTCTGTAGCAGGAGTCAAATTATGGAAAAACATGCTATTTGGAGCTTAAAGTGGACACCTTCCTTTACAGTGTATGAGAACATCTCCAATATATCTTCTCTAACTTTTATGCAACTAGCTTTTGTTTTTGTTATTTTTGTGTGTGTTTCCTCCCCCAAAGATGAAATACAAAATACAGAATGAAAAAACAGCAAATCAGGAATCATAAATAAGACCCCTAGAAAGAAAAGAAAAAAGTGTATATGACAAATATAAAATTAACAGTAAACATATAACCACCACCCTAGTTGAATGCTGATACTTGTATCTCACACAAATCTACTAGATTCCCCTCCCTTGCACTATGGGTCTACATAATTATACATTTTCTGTCTACGCTTGCTAAATTACTATTTTACATCAGATTCTCTTAAGAAATATCCCCAATATGCAAATCTCTTGTCTGTCTATCAAGTCAACCCAATACCTGTTCACTGTAAGAAAGCTGATATCTGTTAATCCCCTCAAAAATAAACTTCAAAGCTCTCTATTAACGGTCTATTATTATATTTAACTTGCAAAAGTTCCACAAATGGCTTCCAATTTCTTGTAAACTTCTCCAAATGGTTTTCTCTAACAATAATATTATTTATTTTAAGTTATCTGAAGTCTCTAGGATTGGATGGCAAATCAACATGTTAAATAAATAACTGCATAATAAAATATTCAGCACTAAGTATAACTAAAACCTGAAGGAATTTTTTTTTTACTCCACCAACATCCACAGCACTGTGCTGCAATGCCCCAACTGCTCAGCGAGGTTACACAGACGAGGAGAGTCGCAAACTTCGATGCGAGCAAGGAGGGTGAAAGTTCTTTGGTGGGGCGAAACCACGAGCCGGTTGTGGAGGCCCCAACCCCCTGTCCGTGGACCAGCACCGGTATGCAGCATGCCAGCGACTGGGCCACAGAAACAACTGAAGCCCCATCTGCGGAATACAGGAAGCTTGCAAAACCATGCCCCCTCCCTCTGGTCCATGGAAAACCTTTCTCCACGGAATCAGTCCCTAGTGCGCAAAAGGTTGGAGGCCACTCTTCTAGGCCGTATAGAGGTGAACCTGGTCCAGCAATCACACAGAAGGGCCTTGCAATCTGTTGGCTGATTGGAGAAAATTCGGGGGATCCTTTGGGACAGCGCTATGCTATTTTGCCAAAAAGGGGTGGCCAGCCCAGATGACGCCAAACGGAATCAAGCGTCTGGCTTTGCTGCCGCTGCCACAGCTCTCCCTGCCCCCCTGCTTTTCCTCATTGTATCCTGGCTTGCGGCAGTCCTTTGCCTCGGTTCTTCGGGACTGGGAGAGCCCTGGAAGCTTTTGGAACCTGCGGGGTGGTATTGACTCGTTCCCTGTCTTCACGGGGTGGGGTGGCTGCTTCATGTGGCTCCAGACGGAGGTGGACAGTTGTTGGTTTACCATCACTACGACCCCTCCGGGAGCCCCCTCCCACCCACCCCCCATCCCATTCTATCAGACTTTTCCATGCTGTGGCCTTTTCCTGCACTTTTGTGGCTTTCTGCTCTATTATTCTTACCACCTGGCTCTCCCGGCTTATGACCATTGGAGTGTTTATGAACTTTGGACTGTTGGGAGAGGCAGATTTGACTGGAGTTACAGGGCTAGCCATTACCGGGGAAGGAGGGTTCGCTACGTCACAGCGATCCCTCCTTCCGACCCTGATAGCTCCACTCCAGGACCAGATGGCAAGAATTGTCAGGCCTCTGGTCTCAGGCTACTGTTGCTAAATGCCAGGTCTGTGGTTCATAAAGCTCCCCTCGTCCTGGACCTAATATTAGACGAGGGGGCAGACCTGGCATGTATTACTGAAACCTGGCTGGGCCATGAGGGAGGAGTCCCCCTCACTGAAATGTGCCCAGAAGGGTTTCAGGTGCTCCACCAGCCGCGACACCAGAAAGGGGTGGGGGAGTGGCAGCCATCATCCGAGAGTCACTAGTCCCTCGTAGGATCCCTGCTCTGGAGACTGTCGGGTGTGAGTCCCTTCTGGTGAAGTTGGACCTTGGGGGTCAAGTGGGTCTGTTCCTAACATACCTACCTCCCAGCTGCATTACAACAGCCCTGCCTGTGCTCCTTGAGTCAGTAGCCGAACTGGCGGTTGAATTCCCCAGGCTTATAGTGCTGGGGGATTTCAACTTGCCATCGGTCCTGTCCCCCCTCCTATTTAATATCTACATGAAGCCACTGGGTGAGATCATACGCCGGCATGGGATCAAATACCATCAATATGCGGACGATACTCAATTGTATCTGTCCGCCCCGTGCCAACTCAGCGAAGCAGTGGAAGTGATGTGCTAGTGCCTGGAGGCTGTCAGGGTCTGGATGGGACCGAACAAGCTTGCACTCAATCCAGACAAGACCGGGTGGCTATTGATGTTGCCTCCCAAGGATTGTCCAGACATTCCACCTCTTAGCCTGGGGGTGAAATTATACACCCCTCAGAGAGGGCCCGCAATTTGGGTGTCCTCCTGGACCCACAGCTGATGTTAGAACACCATCTGTCAGCTGTGACCAGGGGGGCTTTTGCCCAGGTTCGCCTGGTGCAGCAGTTATGGCCCTACCTGGACCGGGAGGCGCTTCGAATGGTCACTCATGCCCTCGTCACCTCAAGACTGGATTACTGTAACACGCTCTACATGGGGCTGCCCCTGAAGAGTGTTCGAAGACTGCAGTTGGTCCAGAATGCAGCCGCACGAGCGATACTGGGTATACCAAGATATACCCATGTTACACCCATCCTCCGCTAGCTACACTGGCTCCCTATTGGTCTCCGAATGCGCTTCAAGGTGCTAGTTGTTACTTGTAAAGCCCTACATGGTTTAGGACCTGGCTACCTGAGAGACCGCCTCCTGCCACATACCTCCCAACGACCAACAAGATCTCACAGGTTGGGCCTCCTCTGGGTGTCATTGACCGGACAATGCCGTCTGGCGGCTCCCCAGGGGAGGGCCTTCTCTGTAGCTGCGCCAGCCCTGTGGAACGATCTACCCATAGAGACCCAGACCCTTAACACTCTCCCGGCCTTCCGTAAAGCCACTAAGACCTGGCTGTTCCGGCAGGCCTGGGGCTGTTGATCAATGTCCAGCCCCACTTAGACTGAATGGATGGTGTGTAATTTTTAACAATTGTATGTTTTACTTTTAATTTTAAATGCTTTTTTTATCTGTCTGTAAGCCGCCCAGAGTCCCAAGGGAGTGGGCGGCATACAAATTTTATTAAATTGAAAAGTTGAAATTGAAATCTTCAACAGGTTTTGACCAGTTCTGGAGAACCAGTAGCAGAAATTTTGAGCAGTTTGGAGAACCGGTAAATATCACCTTTGACTGTCCACACCCCCATGTGTTCACTGCCTCCCGAGTCCCAGCTGATTGGGAGGAAATGGGGATTTTGCAGTATCCTTCCCCTGCCACGCCCACCAAGCCACGCCCACAGAACTAGTAGTAAACATTTTTGAATCCCACCACTGATCCACAGCTCTAGATATGATTCAGACAAGAGATATTTGCGTCCACAGAAGGAATGAGAGCACAAATAATATTTCAGAAGATATTTCAGTTTTTTGGAAAATAAAGGTAAAAGTAAAACAAGGGAGTGCTTTCAGATGTACAGGACTGATGTCAGCCCTTCAAAGTACTTCGGGCAGTAAACCAAAGACATGTACTAATATTACTTTTATTGTAAAGTTAGAATATCTTGCAAGTCTGAAAGCATTTTTCTCCTCCCTTATGTTTACTTTCCAGAAAATTGGACATGTTTCCTTCTGAGACATTTTCCCCTCCCTTATTCCTTCTGTGGATTGAGATATCTGTCATCTTGCCATAGACTAAACAGCAGGTCTTCCTCCTGTTTCCCAAGGTTATTATATACTTGTATCTTATACTTTCTCTTGGATATAGAATGTAGAATGCTATTAGCATTCTTTGTAAGAATTTATCAACTTAATCTATCCAAGTATTTCTCTTGGGGTGGTTGCCTTGGACAGCTGATATCTGGGCAGTCCAGAAGCATTTTGGGGATTTATACAGTTCCAAATTTCATCTCATATGTGCTGAGGGGTGCATTATGACTTCAAAGATTGCCCTCAATCACTATCATAATTGTACTTGGAGGTGAATATTCTTATAGATGTTCTTTCAGGTCTAGATAAATAAAAATAGGACATACCTGAGACAGTGCCCATGTTCTATGTGTTTCTCTATCTTCCCCATTACAGATATTATATCTAGTAGCTGTGTTGTTTCAGCCTTCTCACAGTGCTTACAATTGCAGAAGGGGTTAATTAGAGTGAAAAACTGTGGGTAGTGTACCGTGACTGAAAGACTACCTTAATTTATTCTCAAATCATAGGTGCATCTCTGCAAAATATGTCTTGCAATGTTAAAAAGACTGGAACATAGACAAACTGTTCAGTGGAGTTATTGGCTTAGTTTAATAGATCAGCTGTCTTATATTGCAAAATTATTCATTTCCAGGCAAGTAAATCTGCCGGATGTTTTGGCTTTTCTACATCTGAAATACCAGAATGCACTTGTTTGATGTTTGCCCCATCAAAATTATAGCAAATAAATCCAGGGCATTTTGTAAGAGCAGTGTCATTTCTGACTCCAGGAAATAACTCAAGATTAAGGGGATTTCATTGGTGGTACTCTATTTCTAGGTGTGATAAAAAAGAAGGAACAATTATCTGTCACCTCTGCCCTCATGCCCTGGGATGTATACTAAGAAAACATTGATTATTTGGTAATGATAACACTGTGAGAAGTACAGATTTATATGTTTGTTTGCCTATTTTTGCAGGTAGCATTTAGAAATAATTCTAAACCAGACAGTTATCTGATGAATGGCTACTTCATTTAATTAAACTCAAAGTATAGTATAGATATTTCATTATACTACTCTCATTTAAAGACCAAAATCAAAGCCAACTTTCCCCAACCAGTGCCCTCTAGATGTGTTGGTATTACAACCTCTAGGCACAAGACTCAGTAATCTTAATGGATCTTTTGATGAAATGTTACATTAAGAGCAGACATTTATGTACAGAAGTTAATAAGATCCATTTGGTCAAATACATACAGAGCATAGAAAAAAGGAAAGGACTGAAATAGTTCCATTATTTGAAAAAGAACTTGATGAGCTGACTTGTCAGACAATTTTTGTATTGTATTTTTCTTTTGGAATGAAATCATTGCACAAGCAACCATTCACAGATTTAACATCTGCAGCTGTACAGCCCTAGTGTGAAGCAGTTCTGAATGAAACAGATAGACATTCTGTATTCAAGAAGCAAGATTTTTTTTTTTAAAGATCCATGTACGGTGCTCTCCCTATGAATTTGGAATCTGTGGATTTGAAGAATTTATGTGTAAGAGAAAGATAAAGGCTTGTGACTTCCGCCTTTAATTTTTCTAAAAATTCATTGTAATTCATTGGCAAACAGATACAGTTCAAAAATACAGGCAAGACTTGTTGAAGTCCAAGGGTGGGCCTAAACCTAAGCCTAGCAAGCCACTGGATTGGACCATGGAGTGTCAAGCTGCTTTCGAGAAGTTGAAGCACCTCTTTGCTGCGGAACCGGTTCTGAAGCATCCCGACATGGACAAGCCTTTCGTCGTCCAAGCTGATGCCAGTGACGTGGCTGTTGGGGCCGTCTTGCTTCAAGCCAACGACCAAGGTAATTTGCAACCTTGCGCTTACACCTCCCGCAAGCTCACAGACACTGAAAGACGTTGGGCCGTTTGGGAAAAGGAAGCATTTGCAGTGCGCTGGGCCCTGGCCACGTGGTGCCACTTTCTAGAGGGCACTAAACACCCTTTTGAGGTGTGGACTGACCCCAAAAATTTGGAAGCTTTGAGGACTCCACGCCGCCTGTCCCCTAAGCAGATGCGCTGGGCCCAACATTTCAACCGTTTCAACTTCACACTCAAGTACATCCCTGGGGGGGAAGAATTTCATGGCTGATGCTTTGTCCAGACTCCCTCAATACAACTGCTCTAAACTGAGTATTGTTCAGCCTGTCGTTCCCACATCCAGCCTTGTGGCTCCAGTGGTCACTCGCCAGCAGGCACGCTCGAAAGTGGAGGTGCCTCAGGATTTTCTTTCTGGTCTCAAACGGGCCCTTCCCCAGGATGACTGGTTCCAGCAGCATCAGGATGAGTGCACCATGAGGGACGATTTACCGTGGATCGGAGCCAAGCTTTACGTCCCAGCCTCTCTTCGTCTCGTCGTCCTCCAACGAGCTCACGATTCTAAGTTAGCAGGTCACTTTGGATTCGTAAAAACATTACACCTGGTGAAGAGACAGTTTTGGTGGTCCTCTTTGAAAAAGGACATTGAACTTTATGTTGCCAGTTGTCCGGTCTGTGCAGCCGCTAAACGGCCACCTGGAAAGCCACAAGGCCTACTTCAATCCGTGGCCCGCCCTGTCGCCCCTTGGAAGGAGATTTCGATGGACTTCATTGTCGAACTTCCTGAGAGCCAGGGGCACACTGTCATTTGGGTGGTTACGGACTTATTTTCAAAACAAGTTCATTTTATTCCATGCCACAAGATTCCTTCTGCAAAGGCACTGGCTAAACTCTTCATTTCCCACATTTACCGTTTGCATGGGGTGCCTGATCGCATCATTTCCGATAGGGGTGTCCAGTTCACTTCTGCTTTCTGGAAGGAATTTCTTAAATGCATTGGCTCCGCCCAGGGACTAAGCTCCGCCCACCATCCTCAGACTAATGGGGCTTGTGAGAGGACTAATTCTGTTTTGGAACAATATTTACGTTGTTTCATCAATTATCAGCAAGATGATTGGGTGGACTTGCTACCGCACGCTGAGGTGGCCTACAATAATTCTGTCCATAGCAGCACTGGTTTCACTCCTTTTCGTGTTGTTTTTGGTCAGGATTTTGTTCCTATTCCTGAATTTCCTCGTGAACAACCACAAGTTTCTTCTGTCGCTGATTGGAGCGAACGTCTGAGCCATGTTTGGCCTTTGACTCTTGCTACTTTGGATGCTGCGCATCGTGCTCATAAGAAACAAGCAGATAAGAGGCGTGCGCAACCTTATCAGTACAGGGAGGGTGACCTGGTTTATTTGTCCACAAAGTTCCTTCAAACTACGCAAAAGTCGAAGAAATTGGGACCTGAGTACGTGGGTCCGTTTCCCATCATCAAGATCATCAATCCTGTTTCGGTTCGTTTGCAGCTGCCCAAGCATCTCAACCATGTTCATCCCGTGTTCCACATTAACCTCATTAAGCCTGTTCGTGTTTCTGCTTTACGTCCGCCTGTCGACCCTCCTCCTGCCCCCCTGTTGGTTGACGGTGAACGTCATTTTGAAGTTCGTGAGATACTGGACTCTCGACGGCGGCGTAATCGAATCCAGTACTTAGTGGCTTGGAAGCATTTTCCTCCATCTCATACTGAATGGGTTGACAAGTCCCATGTTCGTGCCCCCCGGCTGCTTCGGCAGTTTTATTCTGCTTATCCTGACAAGCCTTGACTTTTTCTCCCCCCCCTCTTTTCTCTTCTGTGTTTTGTTGTTTGTCTGTTTGTTTGTGTTTTCTCGTTCTCCAGGCCTGACTGCCTTTTTCCGGGGGATGGCCGGATGTCAGCCTCTGCTTTGCTGTTGCTTCGACTGCCATGAAACGGGGAGGGAGGGCATGGTATTTGGGAGGGGTTACTCATTGTGCTGGAGGAAGGTTCTAGAGTTCAGCTGCTGATCGGACTACGCATGCGTGGGAGTTTCCGCCAGGACTAACGGCACTGACATTCCATCTTCGGGATGCCTTTTGAAGTTATCTTGCACCTGACACTTGAGAGAATTATGATTGGACTGTAACTGTGATGCCAAGGGGAGGGGAATGGACTTTTCTATATATCAATCGCTTTCGCGCCTAAATATTCAGATTTCGCTTCGCTATGCCTTTAATCATTTATAATTAGTAAAAGTACACTTGCTTTCCACACATGGAGACTCGTGGTCTTTCTTTCCTAATTATCTAATGGAGAGGTGCTGACAGTCCCAGGATAAGGTTGCAGGATCCAATGCAGGTAAGTCACCAGGACCAAAGATTTATTCTTCAAAGTTTTCGGACTTGTTCTGGAGCCCTTCCTCAGGGCACTTCTCTCCTCCAGAATGTGTGCACTGAGCTGTTCTACGCAGTGGTGGGATTCAAATAATTTAACAAGTGGTTTTCTGCCCTAATGATTTCTTCCAACAACCAGTTCACCAAACTGCTCAGAAAGTTAACAACCAATTCTCCCGAAGTGGTGCAAATTGGCTGAATCCCATCACTAGTTCTACGTGTTGTATTCATATATACAACATGTATATAGTTGTGTGTGGCTGTTAGATCTTAATTTGGGTGTTGATGACTGGCTGTTAAGTTGTTCGTTATTATTTCCTTGTGTTGTCATGCCCTTAGCTCTTAAGTACCTAGTAAGCTGGTAGTAAATGAGCACTGCTATTGCCTGGCAAGGGACTTTCCCAGGCTTCAATCATTTCTCTGGCTATTTTTGTCCTTGCTTCTCCAAAAATCTTAAGGGCCATAAAATTGAATGCATGTGTCAGCCTCCGCTTGCTGCTGCTTTGGCTGCCATTGAAACGGGAAGGGGGGGCATGGTATTTGGGAGGGGAATCATGCTGTGCTGGAGGAAGATTCTAGACGCTGCTTGACCATCTTACTGCGCATGTGGAAGAAGGGAGTTTCCTGCCAAGGTTAACTGTCCAGCATTCCGTCCTGGTGATGCCTTTTGAAGTTATCTCCCACCTGACAGTTGGGTGCATTATACTTGGACTATGGACTGGGGTGCCAAGGGGAGGGGATTGAGTTATACATGATAGTATTCGCTTTTGCGCCAAATTAACCAGATTCAGCTTAGCTTTGCAACTGTTCGTTTATAATTAGTAAAAGTACACTTGATTTCAATTCAAATGGAGTTGAGTGGTTTCTTTCCTGATTACTAAATGAAGTCAATGGTGACAATAAGCTGAATCTCATTCGCACCCATCCCGGAGCTAACAACTACCAAGGGGGGTGCCCTCACAAGAAGAAAAGGAATGTCTTTGCATGCAAGCGACCAGGAGGAAGAAGATGGGGCAGCAGTGGGACCATCTTTAACGGAAAGACTGGCTGAACTGAGGGTGGAAGAACCTGCCGTCCGTCCCAGATGGACTTGGGGTGTGGGACAGAAAGAGGAACCTGAGGAATTACATGCTGGAGTTACGAGAAGGAGGCCAAAGAAAAAACCAGTAGCGGATTGGAGTGGCTCTGGAGAAGAAGATTACAAGATTTCCCATGCCATGAAACTCCTCGAAGAGGCATGGACTGAACGTCAAAGCCGAGAGAGAGCAGTGGAAAGAGAGCCAACAGAGGAGTTGGAACAAAGGTACTCAATGCATAGCTTAAGTGAAGGGGCCAAGGGGGGTTGTGCGCAAGAAAACCCAGAGCCAGCCTCTCCCCCTGTGGTTAGAGTCATTCAAAGAGCAGGGAGGGCCCCCAGGAGACGCCGGTTGGCAAAGGTCCCTCCCTTAAGCGTAAAATATGATCGAGATCCCAAAAGTCTTGGGTTGTTTATAATTCAGGTCTGGAATTATATGGAAATCTATGGACCTGATTTAGAGACAGATGAAATTAAAGTGAGAATGGTGTTAATGGCTTTAGAGAAGAAAGCTTCCGAATGGATGGTCGGCCTACATAAATGCAATTCCCCTCTTCTGAGGAATTTTGATGAATTTATGTCAGCCATGAGAAGGAAGTTCGACAACCCTTTGACTGAGCGTCGCGGCCGCCTGAAATTTATGGCTCTTAAACAGGGAAACAAAACTGTGCTGGATTATGTGCAGGAATTTCAAGAATTATCAGCTTATATGAGGGGGTGCTCAGAAGAGGCTTTGCTGGATGAGTTTGCTGAGGGATTGCATAAAGATATATACCAACAATGCATAAACAGACGCCTTCCACGTCGTTTAACAGTTTGGTATGAAAACACTGCAGACGTGGAATTGGATTTAGCCAGGCTTCAGTGCATGAAAGAGGGAGATGTGGAGAAATCCCCCCCAGCAGTCCCAACCCACCCCCTGCCCCAGAAGTGAGGGAAGGGGAAATTTTGCTGGCAAAGCCAAGCCTTTCACTTGTTTCCGCTGTGGAAAGGAGGGGCATTGTGCTGTGAATTGCCGCGTCAAATTGGCTCAAACCCCCCCCCCTGGAGGGAGGGGAAATCAGTGAAAACTCCAAGCCAGAGAAAGGAAGCTGCTTTCGCTGCTGAGAATGTTTCCCAACACTTCCAGCCAGAGGAGGAGGGTGGCGTGAGCCCCAGCTCATCTGACGAATCAGATGGGGAGGAATCTCATCGCTGGGTAAGTTCCAGAACTGGCCCTATGCTTATCCCTATTGAACTTAGAGTGCCATCTTCTGGCGCAAATGAAATTTTTTTAGCTCTGCTAAATTCAGGCTGTTCCCGCTACATGATAAGCCCTGAGATGGTGGAAAAACTGGGCTTGAAGTTAAGAACTTTGAAAACCCCTATTGTTTTTTTGCCAAATTGATGGTTCTATTGTGGGAGGTGGCCCTGCTCATTTTTCTACAGAACCCATAGAAATGAGGATGGGTACCCACCAGGAATTAATAACTTTTATTGTGGCGCCTGGGATGGACCGACCCCTTATTTTGGGACTCCCCTGGCTTCGTAGATAGAACCCACACATTCACTGGAGAGAGGGTTAGTTACGAATTCACACAAACATACTCCCTGAGAGGAGGGTTGAGGCTCAACACTCTGACACTACTACCCCCACATTAGCAGCTAGGGGGCAGGAGAGAATCGAGGGGGAGGAAAGAATTCCAAAGGAGTATTGGGACCTCAGGGAGGTTTTTAGTGAAAAATCTTCTGATAAATTACCCCCCCACAGACCCACAGATTGCACCATTGATATTTTGCCTGGAGTAAAGCTTCCAAAGCCCCAAATATATTCAATGTCCCCTAGAGAAATGGAGGAAATGAGGAAATTCATTGATAAGAACTTGGAAAGGGGTTTCATTGAACTGGCAAGACCCAAGGCTCCAGTATTGTTCAGAGAAAAGAAAGATGGCTCCCTGAGATTATGTGTGAACTTCAAAAACCTGAATGCGATATCACCCCAGAACCTTTACCCATTGCCACTAATGAAGGACATGCTGGCCCACCTGGGGAAGGGCCGTATTTTCACTAAGTTGGACGTAAGAGAGGCATATTATAGAGTCAGAATTAAAGAGGGGGACGAATGGAAAACTGCTTTCAACTGCCCCCTTGGCTGTTTCCAATATCGTGTAATGCCATTTGGCCTACAGGGGGCGCCAGCGGTCTTCATGCAACTGATTAATGAGGTTTTGCATGACCATCTTTACAAAGGTGTTATCGTCTATTTAGATGATATCCTTATTTACACGGAAACACATGAAGAACACGTGAAGCTGGTTTGTACAGTGCTAAAGAAACTTTGGGCGGCTGAACTCTACGCCAAATTGTCCAAGTGTGAATTCCATCAGGAGAAGGTTGACTACCTAGGCTATCGCATCTCCCACAAGGGCGTTGAAATGGACCCCACTAAGGTCAAGGTGGTCACCGAGTGGGAGTACACGCAAGCAATTGCAGAAATTTTTGGGTTTTGCTAATTTCTATCATCAATTTATTCCCTCTTTTGCTAAAATAGCTCTCCCCATAACTAACCTCCTTAAGTCTAAGGGTGAGGTGAAACCCAAACCTAGCAAGCCACTGAATTGGACTATGGAGTGCCAAGCTGCTTTCGAGAAGTTAAAGTGCCTTTTTGCAGAGGAGCCAGTCCTCAAGCACCCGGACATGGACGCGCCTTTTGTGGTCCAAGCTGATGCCAGTGACATGGCTGTGGGAGCTGTATTACTTCAAACTAATAGTCAAGGTAAATTACAACCCTGCGCGTACACCTCTCACAAACTAACGAACACGGAGAGACATTGGGCCATTTGGGAAAAAGAAGCTTTTGCTGTTCACTGGGCTTTGGCCACATGGCGCCATTTTCTAGAGAGCACCAAACACCCTTTCGAGGTATGGACTGACCATAAAAATTTGGAAGCTTTGAGGACACCCAGAAAACTTTCTCCTAAGCAAATGCGCTGGGCTCAGCATTTCAATAGATTTAATTTTACCTTGAAATACATTCCAGGTGGGAAATTTTTTATGGCTGATGCTTTATCCAGACTTCTTCAATACAACTGTTCTAAGCTCTGTGTGATCTAGCCTGTCATTCCTGCGATGAGCCTCGCTGCTCCTGTTGTTACTAGGAGTCACGCAACCTCTAAGCTGGAGGTCACTCAGGACTTTCTCACCTGAAAAAGGCCCTCACAGATGATGATTGGTTCCGACAGCACGTGAATGAATGCACTATGAGGGATGAGTTGCCTTGGATTGGGATGAAGTTATACGTTCCTGCGTCCCTTAGGACCATTGTTTTTCAATGGGCTCATGATTCCCGAATGGCAGGGCATTTTGGATTCGTCAAGACTCTCCACCTCATCAAGCGGCAATTTTGGTGGCCCTCTTTGAAAAAGGACATTGAGAAATATGTTGCCAGTTGTCCCGTTTGTGCTGCTGCTAAACGACCTCTGAGTAAGCCCCATGGATTACTCCAGGCGGTGGCTCGCCCAATAGCCCCGTGGAAGGAGATTTCCATGGATTTCATTGTCGAACTTCCTGAGAGTCAGGGGCACACTGTTATCTGGGTTGTTACCGACTTGTTCTCCAAACAGGTCCATTTCATCCTTTGCTCCATGATTCCCTCTGCTAAATCTCTCTCTAAGATGTTCATCTCCCATATTTACCGCTTCCATGGGGTGCCTGACCGCATCATTTCGGACAGGGGTGTTCAGTTCACCTCCCTTTTCTGGTAGGAGTTTCTGAAGCGGATTGGCTCCACCCAGGGGTTAAGCTCCTCCTACCACCCTCAGACTAATGGGGCTTGTGAAAGGACTAATTCTGTATTGGAACAATATTTACGTTGTTTCATCAACTACCAACAGGATGATTGGGTGGATTTGTTGCCCCATGCTGAGGTGGCTTACAATAATTCCGTGCACAGCAGCACTGGGTTTACCCCTTTTCATGTGGTGTTTGGCCAGGATTTCGTGCCCATTCCTGAGATTCCTCGTGAACAACTCCAGGTGTCGTCACTGTCCGAGTGGAGTAATCGCCTTCGGGACATTTGGCCTTTGGCTCTCCAAACTCTGGATGCTGCACACCGTGCTCATAAGAGACAGGCTGATAAGAAACGGACTAAACCCTATGAGTACAAAGTTGATGATCAAGTTTATTTGTCCACTAGATTTCTTCAGACACCCCAGAAGTCAAAAAAGTTGGGGCCCAAATATGTTGGCCCATTTCCTGTTGTCAAGGTCATCAACCCTGTTTCTGTCTAGCTCCAGTTGCCTAAGCATCTCAACCGGGTTTATCCTGTTTTTCATGTTAACCTCCTGAAGCCTGTCTGCACTTCTTCTTTGAGGCTGCCTCTCCCTCCTCCACCCGCTCCGCTTTTGATTGAGGGTGAGCAACATTTCGAAGTCCGTGAAATTTTGGACTCTTGTAGACGCCGGAACCGTGTCCAGTACCTAGTGGCTTGGAAGCATTTTCCCCCTTCTCACACTGAATGGGTTGATGGGTCCCATGTTCGAGCGCCTCGTCTGCTCCGCAAATTCTATTCTGGTTATCCTGGCAAGCCCTGATTTTGGACACTCTCCTAATTTTCCTTTCTTTTGTTTTTCTCCTTTCCCCTTTCCCTCTTTGGTGTGGTGTTGTTTGTCTGTTTGTTTGTGTTCTTTTCATTTCTGCAGGTCTGACCGCCCTTTTTCTGGAGGAGGGCCGGATGTCAGTCTTCGCTTGCTGCTGCTTTGACTGCCATTGAAACGGGAAGGGGGAGGCATGGTATTTGGGAGGGGAATCATGCTGTGCTGGAGGAAGATTCTAGACGCTGCTTGACCATCTTACTGCGCATGTGGAAGAAGGGAGTTTCCCGCCAAGGTTAACTGTCCAGCATTCCATCCTGGACTGGGGTGCCAAGCGGAGGGGATTGAGTTATACATGATATTATTCGCTTTCACACCAAATTAATCAGATTCAGCTTAGCTTTGCAACTGTTCATTTATAATTAGTAAAAGTACACTTGATTTCAATTCAAATGGAGTTGAGTGGTTTCTTTCCTGATTACTAAATGAAGTCAATGCTGACACCATGTCCTTGTTCATTGCAATGTGAAGCTACCAATGAGTTTGGGTCTCCTCATCTATCTGCCCACTCATTGGGGTGGGTGCTGCCTTCATTACTGGTTGGGTACATGCATGATTTGTTTCCCATGCATGCACAGTTGCCTGTAAATAGGTCTGTGCATGCATAGAACATTAAAAATGTCAAAAAAAAACATGCCACGGCGACCAGGGAACCACCTCGGGAGTGTGGCGAACCTACCGTCCCTACCAGTTCAGTGACCCAGTTCACCTGAACTAGCGTGAACCAGTAGCAACCCACCTCTGCCACTCATATTCTCACAATCTGGTGATTATCTTTCTCCCCTTCTGTCCTACATAGTCACAGGGGCAATCCAGGGAGCGAATCTATTAAATTACCTTAGATGTTTCTCTCACCTCCAAACGATCTTTGTAATGCATGGTTATTTGTGCCTAAAGTGAGTGAGATAACCTTTTTGTGGCTTTTTTTTTTTTGAGGTGACCTTTTCAGGTGGCTCTCTCATATTTTGGAAATTAATGTGTACTTCACAAACACAGATATTAAATAATGTCATGACCAGCAGTGGGATTCACTTACCTTCACTACCGGTTCACAAATATGAGTGCTCGCACATGTCATGTCTGTGTATGTGCAGAAGGTCACATATTATGTTGGGGTGGCTGGGCAGAGCCTCCCACATCTGCCACTACCTGTTCACCTGAACTGAAAAGAACCAGCTGAATACCACCTCTGGTCATGACCATATGTATAAGATTTTATATATCATACACATATGTACACACGGAGGAGATATTTTTTCTATTTTTACATAGTCATGACTGGTGGATAGTCTTCCATATGAAGTTCTGTAAGTGCTTGAATATAAAGGTATACAAATACTGGCAATTTCAGCGACTACACCCACTTTTTAGTTTGATAAACTCTAGATTGGGATTTTCCTATTAAATAACCAATATTCAGATATTTCCAAGGCAGTAGAAAAATGATTATTTTACTTTATATTGTAGAACCATCTTGTCCCTTCTATACAATGTTAAGTTTATATAATTTATCCCTGTTTGATAGATACATTCACAGGTATTTGTGAAGTACTGTATTTTTTTTTTAAAAAAAAACTATTTGACTTCATCTTAGATGATAAATAAATAAATAGTGCATATTATATATGATTTCTTTAATTACATTGACCTCCAGAAGACAAAATTCATCCTGTTGGGATTCATCAGATTTGGGCAGCCAGATGTTAGTCTTTGGGATTCAAAACGTTTACTGGGAACTGAACTCAGAGACTTTCAGTTTTAAGATGATTACAAAGAGTACACTAGCTGTAGAAGCTATCCAGTGTGGGGTACTCAGTGATTGCAGAAAGTTCTCAGAGCAAAAAGACGATTGTGGGGAAACTGAAGGAAATTATGCAGGGGTGGGTTGCACAGGTCTGCACAGGTTCAGGAGATCCTCTTGCTAGGATTCTGTCCAGTTCAATGAACCCCCAAATGCTACACCTGGTTGGCCATGACCATCTCACCCCACCCACCCCACCCCTCCCCAGAGTCTCCACATGACTCATTCATCATGCCAAGTAAGTGCAGGGCCTGTGTAGAGATTCGGAGTTGGGGGGGAGAAATGGGCCTACCGGAGGTTCCAGAAGTCTGGAAACGGGCTTGTTTCTGGCCTCTAGAGGGCCTCTGGAGCCCAGGGGAAGCAGTTTTTGGCCCTCATGGAGGCTCAAGGAAAGCCCCTGGAGCCGGGGGAAGGCAAAAAATGGGCCTACAGGAAGTTCCAGAAATCCAGAAATGGCCTGTTTCCAGTCTCTGGAGGGCCTCTGGAGTCTGGGGGAAGCAGTTTTCACCCTCCCAGAGGTTTGAGGAAAGCCTCTGGGGCCTGGGGAGGGCGAAAAATGCCCCTGCACACTATGGTTCAGGAGGCCAACTAGGCCATGCCCAACCAGCAATGGGGCAGCGAACCTGTTGCTGCAAGTTTTGGAGCCCACTCCTGAAATTATGTGCATCTGACTATACTATAGAAGTTACTGGAAAAATATGTATTTTTCTATTTTGACTTTTTTCAGAGAAGGAATTGGAAGAGCAACCTGTGGTAGCAAGGGAAGGAAGATAGCCAATGTAACATTAATTTTCAAAAAGACATCCAGGGGGCATTTGGGATATTGTAGCATCCTTGCTTAATTTACTTTCTATGCAATTTGGCAGCAATGGTAATCAAGGAGAAAGAGAGTTAGGCATCTAAAGGAACAAGCCAGTAGTGGGTTCTGGATTCCATTCCAACTGGTACGGTTGGAACGGCCCCAGAGTCACCCACATGCATGCGTGCGGTGCGCACATGTGTTGTAGTGTCAAATGATGTTTCCGCAAGCCTCTGTGTCGCTCCAGCTGCTCAGCGGAGCATCGCACAGGTGCCATACATGTCATAAGCGTGCGCGGAAGCGCCAAAAGCTTAAAGCACAGGTAAGGAGTGTGGGCGGGCAGGTGGGCGCTCCAGAGCACCATACCAGAATGGTACCCGGTGCTCCGGGCAGGATCCGGTATGCCTGTATCAGGGCATACCACCTGCAAACCACCACTGGAAAAAGCCTTGCCTGAGAAAAATCAGCATGGATCCAGCAAGGTAAAAAAAAAAATGCTTCATCATCTTTTTAGAGTTGTGTCAATATGTACATGGAAGAAGTCTGATCCTGTAGACTTTGACAATATATTGTCAAAGAGATTGCTCACTAGCTAGAAACATAAAACAAAGACTAGGAATAAATAAGTAATTTTCTCATTTAGTGGAATTAAGAAGTGGAGTTCTTCAAGAATATATATGATGGTGACCTGTGCTTTTAAATTTGTTCATTGAGAGTCTTGAAAGGAATAAGCAGTGAGCTAAACTATTTAGAGAGGCAAAATAAAAAATAGCTGTGAAAAACTTCAGAAGGACTCTGTAAGCTAAGGAATGGTCAGCCAAAAGGCAAATTCAATTCTGTTTAAATCAGTGTAAACTAATGCACAAAAAAGACGAAAAAGAACCTACTAATTGATGAGCAGTTTGTAATTAACCAGGAAAAAGGTTTGATGTCCATGGTGGCTAACTCAATGGAGATGTCAATTTAGGGTGGTTAGTTGTGAAAAAAAGGTATCTAGAAAAGGGATTGATTTTTTTAAAAGCCTACTGTGACAACTTTATACAAGTCAGCATTATTCCCACTTTTTGAACAATATATACATTTCTTGTGGCCACATCTGGAAAAAAGATTTAATAGAGATGAGGAAAAATGCAGAAGAGAGCAGTCAAGATGATCAGGGGGTTCAAACATTTTCCTTATGAGAAAAGGGAAAGAGTGTGGTGTCTTTAGCTTCTGAAAAAAAAAGTCATCTAAGATAGGGGTCTCCAACTTGACAACTTTAAATCTGCGGACTTCAACTCCCAGAATTCTGAGAGTTGAGGTCTGCCAGGCTTAAAGTTGCCAAGTTGGAGAGTCCTAATTTAAGAGATGCATAAAATCATGCCCAATGTAGAGAGACAGGGAGAAGTTTCTCTGCTTCTGATTCTCTGAACTGAATCCAATGATGCTGATTGGAAGGAGAGTTAAAAGAAACAAAAAGAAGTTATTCTTCACACTGCATATAATTAATCCTATAGAAATTATTACTACAAGATGTGGGGGTGGCCAATAACATGAAAGGCTTGAAAGAGGACACAACAGCTTTATCAAGGTCTCTTAGTTCTGAAGATTCCTCCAAATGCCAAGTCTAGGGAAGTAGTCTATATCTGTAGTGGGTAGAGATAATGGCCTTGAGGAATAGGAGGAAAATCTGCTTCCAAAACAGTGGCCAGATAAAAGAACTCTGAGTCCAGGGCAGAACTGGGACCTGAGAAAACATCTCAGAAAAGATCCTTTGTAATTTACACCAAAGATAAGAGGAGAGAGAGGGGAAGCCCATTTAGACTTGCAAAATACATTATAATTGTCAAAGTAATATTGGTCTTCCAGGCGTTAGTTTCTTAGCCCAGTCTACTTTAAAGGGCTGACAATACTAAGCATAGTACACAAAATTATCTGCTACAATGTCCTACCTATCAATGACTACTTCAACTTCAACCACAATAATACATGGGCAAACAATCGATACAAACTCAAGGTAAACTGCTCCAAACTCAATTGCAGAAAATATGACTTCCGCAACAGAGTGATCAATGCCTGCCAGGAATGCTCTACCTGACTCCATTCTTACATCCTCTAACCCTCACAGCTTCAACCTTAAACTGTCTATCGTGGACCTCATCCCATTCCTAAGAGGTCCATAAAAGGGGGCGCGCATATTCATTTGTACTCATTTCCTTGGTTCATCTGCATGTTCATACTTATACCTGCTATCTTGTACAGTATGCCTAAATGGGCACTCCTCATGTCTGGAAAACTATGGTTGTTAAATGAACTGAAAAGTTAAACCACAACCTCTGGATGAATTCTTCAGATTTAGACATGTTAATTAGTCATCAAAGCAGGAATGTCTGTATCCCACCACCATGTTAATGGCACAATCTATCAAAAATTCTCCACTTCAGACCTCAGTTTTATTTGTATTACTTCTGTTATCCTCCAACAATCCCTATTATATTATATTATATAACATAATCTTCTGTATCTAATAAAGTAGATTGTAATCCATAAGTACTCAATAATTCATAAAAGTATTCAACAATAAATATATTATTTAAACATCTGCAAAACTCAAAGCTGTTTTTTTTCTGCTTTGGTAAGACCACATTTGGAATAACGTCAAATTCTGGTCACTACAATACCAGAAAGATGTTGGATTTTAGAAAGAGTGAAGAAAGAGCAACAAAGATGATCGGGGGACTAGAAGTTAAAACACACGACAGGACTTGGCTATGTCTAATTTAATGAAAAGAACTACAGGTGACATAATAGCAGTGTTCCAACATTTGAGGGGCTGTCATAGAGAAAGGGGGATCAACCTAATCTCCAAAGCTCCTGAAGGCAAGACATGAAGTAATGAATGGAAACTTATCAAGGAGAGATCCAGCCTAGAACTAAGAAGAAATTTCCTGACAATGAGAACACTTAATCAATTGGAACAACTTTCCTCTAGAGCAGGGGTAGTCAACCTTTTTATACCTACCACCCACTTTTGTATCTCTGTTAGTAGTAAAATTTTCTAACTGCCCACCAGTTCCACAGTAATGGTGATTTATAAAGTAAGGAAGTCAATTAAATTAAAAAAAGGAAAATGCTTCAGTATCGGACAAAACCCTACCGCCCACCATGAAAGCTGGAACACCCACAAGTGGATGGTAGGGACCAGGTTGACTACCACTGCTCTAGAGGTTGTGGGCGCTGAACATCCTTGAAAGTTTTTAAGCAGAGATTGGACAGTGACTTTTCTGAAATGGAATAGGGTTTTCTGTTTGAGCACAGGGTTGGATCTATAGTGGTGAGATTCAATTTTTTTTTTTACTCCCGGATCTGTGGCCGTGGTTTGGTGGGTGTGGCATGGCTTGTTGGGCGAGGCTTGGTGGTGTGGCAGGGAAAGGATACTGTAAAATCCCCATTTCCTCCCAATCAGCTGTGACTCGGGAGGCAGAGAATAGATGGGGCAGGGCCAGTCAGAGGTGGTATTTACTGGTTCTCTGAACTACTCAAAATTTCCACTACGGGTTCTCCAGAACTGGTCAGAACCTGCTGAATACCACCTACGCTTCCAACTCTGTTATTCTGCATTCTATCCTGTATTTCAAAAGACCAACATTTAGAAAAATACGTTCCCTTATAATTAACCTTGGACAATAAACCAGACCTTAGACCAACAGCTCTTTGAAATATATGGATATTTCTGGCTAGATTTATTATTAGGTGTTGTGAAGAAAAGAAGGAACCCATAATTGTTTGGGTTCATTTAAGTTGTAGAGCGGTATATGTTAAAATCAGCTGAATCATGGGCACATAAAATTTAGATTAACAACCTTCATTTTAATGCCACATAGTATTTTACAGCACATAGCAAGAATTGATCCAAATAGCAGCAGGTAAATGTTTTTCTAATCTGGAAGAGAGTGGGACTCATGATAGCTGGCTTCCATTTGTACTTTTCCAAGTGGGTTAATGAACGATATGAACTTAACGTAATTAACTATTGATCTTTTGGTGAATCACTGTCAATAGAAAGTAAATAGAATCTGGAATGCTTAAAAATAATGGTAGTCTTTGAATGTATTTCAGTAAGCATAAGCCCTGATTGAATGCTTCTGATATTGACTCAATATCTCCATTTAAAATGTATACATACATAATGAAGTGAAAATAATAATATATTTATTTGGCACCTTTTTTATTTGATCTTGAAGTGATGAAAGCTACATACTTGGAAAATGCCCTGAGAATTTATACTCTCAATCGTTATGAAACATAGATTAGGCTAAGAGTCTCATTGTTCTTCAGTGGTTGAGTTTACACATGATGCTAAACTATTACATGGTTTGTTGGTTCAGCCCTAGGATGTTTCACATTTTGGCTTTCTTTTGTATTTCTTACGTTGTGTAAACATGACTATTGTGATTTATAAGCCACAGTTTTTATGTAGACCAGGGTTAGCAGCAGAATGCAAAGGGTGAGATACCAGTGAAGGCCTTTTAATGAAAAGTTATAGACTAGTATTTTCAGTTTTTAATAGCAATAGCAATAGCAGTAGACTTATATACCGCTTCATAGGCCTTTCAGGCCTCTCTAAGCGGTTTACAGAGAGTCAGCATATTGCCCCCAACAATCTGGGTCCTCATTTTACCCACCTCGGAAGGATGGAAGGCTGAGTCAACCCTGAGCCGGTGAGATTTGAACCGCTGACCTGCTGATCTAGCAGTAGCCTGCAGTGCTGCATTTAACCACTGCGCCACCTTGGCTCAGTTTTAATAACTTTAAGATGCTTGGACTTCAACTCCCAAAATTCTCCAGTCAACATGCAGCCTAAGGAATTGTGGGAGCTGAAGTCTTAAAATGGCCTTAAAATAAGCCAGAATTAAAATAGCTTAAAATTGCCAAGGTTGAGAAACACTGTTATTGACTGTAATCTATCATTCTGGTCATCTGCTGGTTGATAAATAGAAAATGTTCAACTTCCCAAGTCTAAGGTTGAGAATGACTGCCCCAGAGTTACCCAGCTGGTTTCTCTGTATAATAAGGTGACCAGATTTTCAGATTGGTAAAGAGGGACACCATTGATGGGGGAGGGGCTTGATTAAAATTTTTATCAAAAGGTCACACAAGGCGATTATATGACCCCAGGACACTGAAACCATCATAAATATGAATCTGTTGCCAAACATCAAAATTTTGATCACGTGACCATGAGGATGCTGCAACGGTCACTAAGTGTGAAAAATGGTCGCTAAGTGTGAAAAATGATCATCAGTCACTTTTTTCAATGCCATTGTAACTTTGGTCACTAAATGAACTGTTTGAAAGCTAAAGTTAGCTTGCATAATAATGCCTTATGCTAGCTTACATTTTCAAGAGAGAGAAGCTAAACTCCTTATTAGAATTGAAATAGAAATGAGTAGAGTTGAGTTGAGTTGAGTTGAGTAGAGTAGAGTAGAGTAGAGTAGAGTAGAGTAGAGTAGAGTAGAGTAGAATAGAATAGAATAGAATAGTTTATTAGCCAAGTGTGATTGGACACACAAGGAATTTGTCTTTGGTGAATATGCTCTCAGTGTACATAAAGAAAAATAAATAAGAATACATTCATCAAGAATCAGAAGCTACAACACTTAGTAATAGTCTCTCTCTCTATCTCACACACACACACACACATACACACACAAACACAAACACTCCTCCTCTGGATTCACTGGGCCGTTTATAAATTCCTCCTCCTGTGGACACCTTCAGGGCCCCCCCCCCCTCTCTCTCTCTCTCTCTCTCTCACACACACACACACACACACACACACACACTCTGCCTCTGGATTCACTGGACTGTTTATAAATTCCCCCTTCTGTGCACACCTTCAGCCTCTCTCTCTCTCACACACACACACATACACACACACTCCTCCTCTGGATTCACTGGGCCATTTATAAATTCCCCCTCCTGTGCACACCTTCAGCCAGCCCCCCCCTCTCTCTCTCACTCACACACACACACACACACACTCCTCCTCTGGATTCACTGGGCCGTTTATAAATTCCCCCTCCTGTGCAAACACTCCTTCAGCCTCTTTCTCCCCTCTTTCTGGATTCGCTCCGAGGTTTTTAAAATTACCTCCTCTGTATAGAGACCAGGCTATCAGCCACGTGAGACATACGCTGTGTTTCAATGGCACAGTAATCCCCTCCCCAAACAACACACAATGCCAATTTAGAAGCCCCGAGCAGCTGAGGCAAAGCAGCAGTCCGGGGCAGGGGAGGGGGAGGGGCTGAGCTTGGACAGCCTCGGAGGCAGCTTCTAGCTCCGAGAGAGAGAGAAAGAGAGACGGGGGAGGGAGGGGCTGCTCAAAGCAACAGAAGAAGAAAAAATCTGTAAGGAAAGCCCACGGTCTCCTCCCTCAGCCATTGGCAACAGCTCCCAAGGACGCGTGGGCAGGAATGCGCTTGGCTTGAATAATATACGCTCCCAGTTGCTAGGAGAGCCTCAAGGCGGCTGGAGGCTTTTTCATAACTTAAAAAAAATCGGGACTTTTTAAAAAAAAAACGGGATGCGGGACAAATTGTTCAAAAGAGGGACTGTCCCACTGAAATCGGGATGTCTGGTCACCTTACTGTATAAGGAAGAGGCTAAGATTTGAATCTTCCCTCTCCTGATTCAACACTTTAATCACCACACTACCATTTGTGTCATATTATGTATAAATAAATTACACAGGCAGCATTTTATGATTACAGTTCATATATCTGAAATTTCACCTTTTAGTGATTTTTGTCTGACCTTCCTTCTTCTTAGCCCCTGAAAATATTGATAGGGCATGAATTTATTTCGTATGTAAGGTCAGTCAATTATGGTTTATTTAACAAAACATTATTCAGCAAATCATGGCTGTGCATAATGCATGACCCAATAATTGAATTTTATATCTCAACAAATAGGGGGAGACAAGAAATTAAGGAATAAAAGGAAGAGGAGCAAGAAGGACAAAGTCATGAAAAGTTGTTTAGCTGGAACAGAAAGTTATAGCACTGAAATATTAGCAACCTAGTACAGGTGAATAGGAGTAAAAAAAATGCTTCCTTGGTGTATCATATTCACTTTATTTCCTAAAGGACATTTGGCAAACAACATTTAAGAGAATTTGGCAAGTAGCAGCAAAAATTCTATTTACTCCATTAAAAACCAGATTAGATAGTTCAAATCATACCTACCTATTTAGAAAAAAGCATCAGGAGGAATAAAAGCATCAGTCTGAAATCAGATAAATTTGATATTAACATGCAAAGCATATTCCTTTCTTTAGTCTCTAACTTGAACATTACATTTGGTAATTCTCTGCTCTGTCCATCCATAATTGATATTCAACAATTCTTGACATGACATCTTTCCCAGGATGGGACCCAGAATAATAACAATAACAATATAAGCACTTAGATTTATATACCCTTTTGGAGTGCTTTAGAGCATGCTGTTTACAGAGTTAGCATATTGCCCCCAACAATGTGGGTTTTCATTTTACCAACTTTGGAAGATGGAAGGCTGAGTCAACTTTGAGCTGGTCAGCATCGAACTCCTGGCAGTGGGCAGAGTTAGCCTATAATACTGCATTCTAACCACTGTGCCACCATGGCTCCCTACATGATCAAATCAATTCATCCTTTGTCCTCCACTTAGGACAAAGTGGTGTTAATGCCACTTAATATAATGTGGTCTATCTTGGAGATCAAAAATTAAAAGCTCAGTCTGACATTTGTACAATTAAGTCACATAGCCTTTTTTAAATCCTTTCCACTTGATTCTCAGCACTATCAAACTAGCTCCAATCTAGCTGTTCCTCCCCTTTCTTTCCCAGTATGCCACCTTTGGGACCTTCCAGAGGTTTGTATTTCTCAGCTTTGGACAATACCAATAACTGGGAGGGGGGTATCTAACATTACAGTTCTTCCACAAGGTCTTTTATTCCCCTCCTTGGGGCATAAAAACTCAGCCTATGTATTGCAACACACTTTATTTAATATCACCACTATTCATGAATCTAAAAGCAAGGAAGTTGACTCACATGTTGCAGTAATTTCATTTAGGAGAGGATTATTTCTGAATAGCTTGAAGAAGCCACAAAAAAGAATAGCTTGAAGAAGCCACAAAAAAATGAAAGCTATGCACCACTTTTCCTTTCATCATTTTTCACACAGTTGAAACAGCTAGTTATTCATGTCACCCAAGGGACATTTTTGCCTTCTTCATGTAATGAAGGATTAAATCAGTCCATTAATTCTTTATCACCACTTGCCTTTCAGAAATATCTTTCACATCTCAAAAGTAACACATTACTCAAGCAAAATGTTCTAAATGAGAGTGGTGGTGAAGGTGTTAGAGAGCAGGAAGACCCGAGTTCTAGTTCATCCTCAGTCATGAAAACTCACTGGATAGCTCCACCCAGTCATTGTTTCTCAGCCAAACCTACTTTACTGGGTTGTTGGTGGGAAAAATCAATAGGAAGGCAATGTGAGCTGCCTTGAAGTCCTGAATGGAAGTTGAAATATAGCAATAGCACTTAGACTCAGCCATCTGGGTCCTCTTTTTACTGACCTCAGAGGATGGAAATCTGAGTCAACCTTGAGCCGGTGAAAATCGAACTGCTGGCAGTCAACAGAATTAGCCTGCCATATAATATTCTAACCACTGCACTACCAAGACTCTATATAGAAATCCAATAACTAAATAAATATATAGAAATCCAATAACTAAATAAATACCAATGGTTTATATGTCCATGTTCAGAATGCAATGTTTTCTGGGTCATAACCCACACATCAGGTTTGGTTCAGTGGTGGGTTGCAGTTTATTTTATTACCGGTTCGCTCGTGTGCTTGTGTGTGACCACATGACACTTCTGCACATGCATAGAAGCATCCGGGTGGGTGGGCGGAGCCTCCCGCTGCCACCACTACTGGTTCACCCAATCCAGAGTGAACTGACAGCAATGCACCTCTGGTTTGATTGACACTTAGGTGGAGGATAGCCAGGGACTCCTGAAAGCATAGATTAAGACAGAAAACTGAAAGCTCAAATCCTGTAAGGAAACAAAGGCAAACCCTTTGTGTCTTATTGTCACTAAAGATCCATGGATATGTCCATGTAGCCACCTTGTGCTGAAGGACAATTATCCTCCCAAACCAGCAGACAGATCTTGCCTTATTAATAAATTTACAGCACTATTTTACATTATATCACAAAGAAAATCTCCTTGTTTTCAGTCAGGCTTTAATTTTACATTGCACTGCTCTCAGCAAACAGAGAATTAGAATCATCACCTTTTGCTTCTGAGCTTCACCGATCAGATGATTTTACAAGCTGCTGTGTGATTTGGCACCGCGTTTTGCTCTCTTTCTCGTTGGCTTCAAGTTTCTAATCTTGAAATTCCCTTTTGTTTTTGTTTTCGACAGTGATCTCCTCTCACAAAATTACAGTTGATTGGGTATGCTACATTTCCAGAGTTTGCTCCCAGGACTGGCTTCCTTTCCGTCTTAAAACCTGCCACTGCTGACCTCCATCACCAGCTGATGTCGTGTTTTGTTGTAGTGTTGGTTTCTCCCCAGAGAAAACAAGTTTCATTTTCTTGCCACTTTAATTTCTTCTTTGGTCATTGTTTGAAAGATAGCCTGTGGCTTTGGGCCATGTATCACTCATTTCTCTCCTGTTGTGCTTTGCGAATTCTTTAAAAAATGGAAAACCAACACAGCTTCTTTACTGAACTATTTACTAAAAATATTCAACCTGGTGATATCTGGAACTTCAGAAGATAAAATATATATATATGAACCTCTGAGGGGGGAATGCATTTCTTTTCCTCAACAACTAAGAATTACCACCTCTGGGTATCTTTGTTATAGTTCCACTGAATGATGAGTGAATACAAAGGGAGATGTGGAAATATTTAAGTTTTTGTTTCTTTCTTGTTTTCTATATTGCCTGAGGCACTCAAGAAAAAATGGTGATGTTTCATGAATATCCACTTTTCAGAACATTTTCCTTGTCCACGTAAGAGATTCTAGCTTTTCCCAATCACCAGAAGGCACTTGTTTAAGTTAATCTTTCAGATATATTGAGGCACGTGCATGTAAAAATGAACATTTTACTTTTCCTGTTTCTCTATTTCCAATCTGAGCTACCCCCAAATGGAATTTGCCTAGATGGGTTGCACATTTACTTCAAACATTAAAAACACTTAAAAAAATAAAATTAACAATTAGCATAGGAAAGATGTAATAATTATTCTAAAAAACAACTTATAAGAGCTATTATCCCAGAATAATGCAGGCACTTAAAAGCATAAAAACAGGGGTGGTTTTTTTAAAAAAAAATGCTAAAGTGCTTGGGGAAACGAACAAAATTGCATGCTGTGCCTCAAATTATATGCTGTTTTGCTGGCTGGATGCGTCTGGATGTATACAATCTGATGAACTTGAAGGAAGAACTGCATGAAATCTACCCTTATTTCTTTAGGAGTAAGTCACAGTATATTCTAAGGTCACCCAGCTATTATTGTGATGAAATAATTGTCACTAGGAGAGGTGTTATATCCCCTCAGTGATGAGTTGATGATGCTTTAGATATCCTTTAGTCACTGGTAGGAGAATTGCCCCTGTGTATATATCTGAGGATTATTTTGAGAAGCACCAACTACCGACAAAAGAAAGTGGTTTGGAAAGCAAAAGTCTATATGAGTATCACCCATATAGAGCTTGACCCATCTTGCTGAATTGATAATGGATAATTCTACTTTTGTCTATCACACAATGCATCTGTCATTGAGAGGAAGGCACAGTTCACAGGTCTGCTGTGTGACAAGATACCCCTTCAATTTATACCCATCTACCCTCCCTCAGCACCTACCCTGCACATATTTGTGTAACTGACTACATTCACAGTATAGGTAGTCCTTGACTTACAATGGGTTGTTTAGTGACCATTCAAAGTTACAATGGTACTGAAAAAAGTGACTTATATGACCATTTTTCACATGTACGACCATTGCAGCATTCCCACGGTCATGTGATCAAAATTAAAATAAAAAACTTCTGGAGGCAAGTTGTTGCATTGATTAATTGTTCTAACTGTCAGGACATTTCTCTAACTTAGAACTAAGGAGAAATTTCCTGACAGTTAGAACAATTAATCAATGCAACAACTTGCCTCCAGAAGTTGTGAATGCTTCAACAGTGGACAATTTTAAGAAGATGTTGGATATCCATTTGTCTGAAGTTGTCTGAAGTTCCTGCCTAAACAGGGGGTTGGACTAGAAGACCTTCAAGGTCTCTTCCAACTCTGTTATTCTAAATTCAGATGCTTGGCAACTGATTCATATTTATGATGGTTGCAGTGTCCCAGTGTCATGTGATCACCTTATGTGACCTTCTTACAAGCAAAGTCAATGGGGAAGCCAGACTCACATGACAACAATGTTACTCACTTAACAACTGCAGTGATTCACTTAACAAGTGTGGCATGAAAGGCCGTAAAATGGGAGCAACATTTACTTAATATTTTTTTAATTATTTTTTAATTTTTATTACATAGACAACACATACACACAACAATGAAAAAAAAAACACAAAAAAACCCCATCATCACATACAGCATGTCGTTTGGTTACAGATGTTTTAACATTTATCATTCTTATACATTTATTATTTCATTTAATAGGTTATAATATACAGTTTGGGTTGCTTTGTTTACCATCCCTTCCTCCTGTTGTAACACCACCTTATTTTCCCTTTCTTTTCTCCCTCCCTCCCTTCTCTACTTTCTTCCTTCCTCCTCTCCTTTCCCTTCCTTCTTCCTGTACCTTTCTCCTTCTCCTGCTCTTCCTCTTCCCCTTCCTACCCTCTCTCCTCCTCTTTCTCTCCTTTCCATCCTCCTCTCCTTACCTCTTTCTTTCCACCCTCTCTCCCTTCTCTACTTTCTTCCTTCCTCCTCTCCTTCCCCTTCCTTCTTCCCGTACCTTTCTCCTACTCATGCTCTTCCTCTTCCCCTTCCTACCCTCTCTCCTCCTCTTTCTCCCCTTTCCATCCTCCTCTCCTTACCTCTTTCTTCTTTCCCCCGTCTTTTTTTCATTCTCTCCTCCTCTCTCCCTTTCTTTTTCTATTGTTGTTGGTGTGTCTATTTTTAATCTCAGTTTATGTTTCCTTGGGATGGTATTTCCGCCAACCCAAACATAATTTAGTATCATTTCTTATTCCCTTACCTATGCTAATCTATCCTAACTATATTTCCCCACGCACACATACTTTGTATCTCTCTGTTGTATATATACTTATATATTTAATACACACAACAATTAAAAAAACACAGAAAAAACACAAACAAAAAAAACCATCATCACATACAGCATGTCGTTTGGTTACAAGTGTTTTAACATCCATATTCTCGAATAATATTTACCATCTCAAATTTTTCATCAAGTATAACTAAATACCTCACTTTCATTCTACAATATATATTCAGTTACCATTAGTATTATTTTTTCCCAGAAAATATGCTTATGTTCATTATTATCCTTGTACATCATACTTTCAAACAGAAGTCTTATTCCTTCATTTTTCAACAAAATATTCTAAATAGTCGCTACATATATATACCAATTTTCAATTATTCCCTTATTAAAATTATTTATCAACAACAAGATATCATTATAGTACGTTCTTAACATACATTATATCACCAGTCCTCTATTAAGTATACATAAAATCGGACTTCTTGGGAGGAGCCTGCTGGTGGTGGCAGCAAAAAATCAGCTGCCTCCGAATTCCTGGCTACGTACCTGTTTAGAGGATCTTCCATCTGATGTCTTATCAGGTTTTCTTATCCTTCAGGCAAGAAGGAAAGAAGAAATTGTTTTGCTGGCAAATGCTCTTCGATTTTTGCAGCTTTTGTGCTTGCAGGGAAAGGGGGGCTAGCCCAAGGCAGAACGGCTGTCCGTGCTGGGAATTTCAAACTGCCTTGTGCAGGACAAAGTAGGTCTCCCCCACTCAGTTCAAAGTTTTGTTTGATTTAATCTTATCACGAGCTGAATCCGTTTCCGTGGACAATAATTGTTTATCAACATTTTAGCTTCTTTTCTTTTTCTCTTCCGAAAAATTATTTACTTAGAGGCTTTTAAAATGGTGCCGAGCAGGCTGGTTTCTCCGGTAATAATGAACACTTTTTGTTAATTCTCACAAGAATTCAAAACAAAAGAGATTGCTTATCATATGTTTTGGTTTCACAATAGGCCAGCAGAAGCTTTTTAATTAGTTTCATTTCTACAAGAATTTTACTCCTTCATTAACTTTGCTTATCTGGAAGTTAAATGGTGATGAATCTGCTGAATGGTCTTGTTACAATGTTTACTCACTGAAAGTTTTGCCAAGCCTTAAACTTCAAAATAAAAGGGGAACTCAGCCTCTTTACTTAAAGCTGCATATTCAGGCAATAGAGTTTTATTAACTGCAGGCAGATAAATTTTGAAATGGCCTCAAAACCAAATATTAACTTGAAGTCGTAAATTTTTTTCTTATTACTATTCAAAATACCAGCTTCAATTTTGTAAAAGGCTTTCTTATCCAGCTGCGTTACAAGATGGCGATTTTATAGCTTCTGCGTTTGATATATGACACACTCAATCAGCTCTATTCTCCTGAAGACTTCTCCTTATTAACTGTTAAAAGTCTATAAATAGTATCCCATTTAAAACCGAGGGGAGCAGAGACTTTGTTTGTTTGCTTGTTTGTTTGTGCGTTTTTTATAATGGCTCCCAAATCGAAGCAGTCTAAGTGTTTCCTTAATAATACATCTCAAGAAATTGTTACAAAATCGCTGCCCTTGCCTCCCACACCCTCTACTGGAGATCTCTTAACGCAAGAATTTCTTTTTGAAACCCTTAAAGAGTTCAGACAGGAAATTAAACAACTTTTATCGGACTTATATGATAAACTGGATGCCAAGATTGCTCAAACAAGGGAAGATATGATCAGAGTTATGACTGTTATGACAGACTATGTTTCTGAAATGGAGGACAAATTGGAACTTTTGGAAAAAGCTAATTCTAATTTGACATCTACAATTCAAACGTTACAACAGGAAGTTGAAAATGCTCAAAAACAACTCGTTATGATAAATTACAATAAGACTGCGTTTGCAATAAGAGTCAGAGGATTGCGTGAAAAGGAACAGGAGAATTTGAAACAGACCTTTTTTGAGGCTTTCAGACGTTCGGTGGGAAGTCCGGGATTTAACTTTGATTGGCAGATTCAAAAAATTTATCGCCAGAACTCATGTGTAGCAAAACAACGACAGCTTCCGAGGGATATAATTATATATTTCACCACAAGAGAATCCAGAAATGCGATAATACAGAAGTTCTACAATAACAGGCTGCGAATCGATGGACAGGACTTGATTGTTTTTAAAGAAATACCATCTCAAATATTAAGAGCAAGGAGAGACTACACTTTCTTAACTGAAAAACTCAGAGATTCTGAGATACAATATAAATGGGAAGTGCCATCTGGTATCACAGTCACATTTGAGAACCAAAAATATCGTCTCAATTCTGTTTGCGAAGCCCGAGATTTTTACTACAAAACTCTGAAGGCGGGACTTCCTGATTCACCCGGACTTGGAGAAAGACAAGGAGAAGGAGAAGATAAGCAGCGGGACACGTGGCTACAAGGTGGAGGGTGTTGCTTTCCCCTTCCGGAAGGGCAGAAGAGTAAAGAATAAAGATCCAGCTATGCCTTTAAAATACTTCTTAAATTTTTAATCTGAATAAAATTTCAGGACTCCTGTCTGGTATAAAATGACAAAGCTGTATACCGATGAAGAGATATTGAGACTGAAAGAAGCGGTGCTGAATTTGGACATATATTGTATGGGACTTATATAAGACTTGTTTGAATCTTAATTTAAACTGCGCATGATCTATTTTTTGGGGCGAGGAGCGGAGATCGTAGTTTTCTTGGATTGTGGTTTGGGATGAATGGAGTCGGGTGGCGTGGGGTAGATGGAAGGGTAGTGAAAGTTCAATTAGATTACCTTGATCCAGAATGTAAGCTGATTTTTGTATAAATTGTTATTTGAATACAAGGTTAAGAAAGATTATCTGGAGAGTCTACACGAGGGTGGAGTAAATATGAGAGGAGCAATGGATGAGGATAAAATATATATGCGGACACGGGTAAAGACAGGATGGGAGGTATAAAATTTATATGCGGAAGCAGGTAAAGACATTGCTTAAGATTTTAAAAATAATGAGAAGCTGAGTTTAATGTTAGAGAGTTTATTGACTTCTCTTTCTTGGGGGGGGGGGTTTCCCCCCTTTTTTTTCTTTTTATTATTCTTTTCTTTTTTGTTCTTTATTTTTTTTTATTATTTTTTAACTTCTAATCTATTTGGTTTCAATATACTCCAGACTTTGCTTGATAAAGAACGATGCCGGGAATGGGATCTGGGAAGTCGGAAGGGGGTCAGGGAGGGGGGTTCAGGGGGTGGGTGGGGGGAGGGTGGAAATATAGACTCAATTTTCAGAACAATGAATGCACTTGGATACTGTTGCTTTTTTTCTTTTTTTTTTCTTTTCTTCTTTCTTTTCCTTTTATTTTTCTTTTGTTTTAGTACAAAAGAAATAGACCAATGAATACTAGAAATACACCAAAGCGAGGTGTAGAGGGAAAGAAGAGGGGGGAATTAAGAGGGAGTGAGAAGGGAATGTAAGGAGGGTGAGATGGTGGGAAGGGGAGAAAGGAATGGCTGAGGGGGAGGGGAAGTAGAAGAGGGGATTGTTGGAAGGGAGAAATGAAAGTTGGAGGGGTAGAAGGAAGGGTGTATGTAGGATAGAAGTGTTATGAGTTGTTTATTGCTTCTTTTTTTTTAACTGCACAGTATTTAAGTGATTGTATAAAGGAAAATGAAAATGTAATAAAAGATTAATCTTGGGGGGAAAAAAGTATACATAAAATCATTATTATCCTTATCCTTTTTAAAGCAAAAAGTTCTAAAATATTCAATTCATAGATATATTAATTTTTCATTGTATCATTGTTAATTTATTTCACAGCATGATTGTGTTATCATTTAACTTCTTCAGTTATAGCATGAGTAAATCATTTTTCATTTCCAAGTTTTTTCCCCCCAGCCACTGATAAAACAAGTCCCATATCTTATAAAATTGCTCGTCCTCTTGTTCTCTAATTTCAAGTGACAATTTACTCATTTCAGCACAGTCCATTATTTTTCGAATAACTTCTTCCTGCTTTGGTATTGTTTCATTTTTCCAGTTTTTTGCAAATACGATTCTGGCTGCTGTTAACACATTTACAATCAGATATTTTAAGTCTTTGTTATAGGTTTCTGGTATGATCCCCAATAAAAAGACCTCTGGTTTAAAGTCTATTTGTTTGTGTGTCATTTTCTCCAGCCACATGTGGATTTTAGTCCAGTATCTTTTAGCTTCAATGCAGGTCCACCACATGTGGTAATATGAGCCCGGTATCTGATGACATTTCCAACACTTTTCTGATTTATTCTTGGACATTCTTGCAATTCTGGTTGGGGGTAGATGCCACCTGTAAAACATCTTATACAAATTTTCTCTATATGCAGTAGACATTGTCATTTTATAATTTTGAGACCACAGTTTCTGCCATTTCTCTAAATCAATCCCATACCTAAAATTTTTCCCTCAAGCTATCATAGTTTCTTTGACTTGTTCTTCTTGTAATTTAACCTCCAATAAATATTCGTATAGTTTTTTAATTACTTTTTCATCAGTACCTGTTAAAATTTTATCTAACTCAGTCATTTTATTGTAAAAACCTTTGGATTTTCTATCTTCATTATATCTAGATTGTATCTGTACATATGAATGCCAGTTCATTTCTATCCCTTCTTGTTTCAACTCTTGGATAGATTTGAGTTCACCCTCTGAATTCAATAATTCAACGTATCTAACTGTTTATTCCTTTTTATATATTATTGGATATGAAAATGCTTCAGTTGTTGATATCCAGACTGGAATTTTTAAGTAGTGTAATCTTTTTACCTTTTCCCAGTTTAATAACAATGCCTCCTTATATAATGTCTTCTAAAATAACCATGTGCTTTAGTTCCCTTATACCATAAGAAAGCATGCCATCCCAACAGTAAATCATGACCTTCTACATTCAATAAGCTAGAGTTTTTTAATGATATCCACTCCTTAATCCACATCAAGGTTGTTGCTTGGTAATATAGCTCCCAATCAGGTAGGCCAAATCCTCCTCTAATTCTAGCATCTTGTAGCAATTTAAGTTTTATTTTAGCTTTTTTCCCTTGCCAAATAAACTTCAAAACTATTTTATTTAAATCTTGAAAAAAATCCTTACCCAATCTGATTGGGATTGTCTGAAACAGGTATAAAATTCTAGGTAAAATGTTCATTTTAATTGTAGAGATTCTTCCCATCATTGATAGGTGCAGATTTTCCCATTTCATCAGATCAGTCGCTATTTGTTGTTTTAGTCTAGTATAGTTGTCCTCCTTAAGAGTGCTGCATCTAGGTGATAAGTATATCCCCAAATATTTAACCTTACTTGTAATTTGAATCTGCAAAGTTTCTGACAACTCTTCCTTTTGTGTTGCTGGCATATTCTTTGTCATAATCTTTGTTTTGTCTTTGTTTATTTTCAAGCCTGCTACTTTTCCATATTCCTCTATTCTTTCTATTAAATGTTTTACTTAGCAACAGGAACTTTGGGCTCAATTGTGGTTGTAGATCAAGGACTACCTGCATAAACATGGGACAGAGATTGCTATATAAATAGGATTGAAATAATGGTATGCAAAGAAACCTCATCTCTGTTCTAGGCTATTCCTAATTGTTAACAATTTTTTTTCAAGCATTTCTATAACTATGAAGTTTGAGCCATTATTAAAGCTGTAAAACTTATCTAAAAGTCTTGTTGAACTCAGCTAGATTTATGACTAAATCACTATGGATAAGAGTTAGTATATGAATACTAATTGAAGAATTAGTATATGAAATAATTTGAATACTCAGGAAAACTGCTGCATAAATCACAGTGCTATTACTAGGCTTGAAATGGGAATTGTAATATTTGATGAACAAATCTGCAGTGATGGAAATAATCCTCAACCTCTCCTAACCCATCGTTCCCCATAGATGACAGTTCTATGGAAACAGCAGGCAAACAAATAGGGCATAACGGTATAAAAACAGTTCACTCATTTGTGCATTTATGTCATTAAAGCAACGTCTTTGTTCAAGTCAGATTTATTGCCATCCCTATCTGAGAAATGCTGGAAATGCAGCACTAAGTTTTCATTAATTGTTTTGCAAATGTGCCTGTATTAAAATTCATGGATAAATATGAAATAACACAATTTTTCTTTATGAGTTTGAATCTACTCAAATTGTTTCACTTTATCAGATTAGTATTGCTGCCTGTATTCAATAAACCCAATGCTGGGCATAAAGAAAGGAACTGATAGTATTTACTAATCATTCATTCATTCATTCATTCATTCATTCGTTCTATCTGCCTATCGCCAAATCAAAAACACTCCTGGCGGTTTACAGCAATCCACTAAAACTTACAGCCAGTTTTAACATCCATGGTAATCAAAATTGCAAATAATAACAACAACAACAACAAACAAATAACAACAAGAAGAAAGAGTTCAAGTAAAATACAAGATGAAATTGGAAATTGGAAGCAAAATTGAAATTTTAAAATACTGTCAATTAATTTTAATTTTAATTTAAGCAGATTCTTAATGGGGAGAGATGGTGCAAGTTTTAAATTTAAAGGCAAAGTATTCTGTAAGAATAGTAGAACAACTAATAGCAGTGCTCCCAGCCTCTTTTTCCATTATCTCAAGAAATAATAATGTTGTAGCTTTACTTATGACTTCCTCGAGATACTCCAGTGTTGATAAATAAGTCCAAGATTCATTGGTTTTATTTGCCATGACTCTCTGTTGACAAAATTCTCCTACTCAGACCAAGAGTATGCTTGATGCTTATGCTTTGAAGATAGGAAGCACTATCAAGAATGTAATTTCATGAGAAGTGAGATGAGAGAGGAATCAGGCCACAAAATTAGCCCCACTCAGCATGAAATATTGCTAACTATTGATATTCAACTATCAGCAAGAGTACCATACATCTCTGATTTCATCAAAGGAGGAAACTTTTCTCTTAACAATTCATTTTGTTACAATCACATCATTAGTAGTCAAATACTGGACCAGCGAGTATTAGGACTCTGAGTCATTCCAGAAAATGCAACAAAAGATAAATATAAGAGAGTTCCTTATAAAAGAGGTAACTTGACAACATCATTAACTTAAATGAAATTTTTCTGTAACCAAGTTTAGAATTTTCCAACAGACCAACATGAGAATGAGGAGAGAGAGCAGGAGGGAGAAGAGAATGATTAAAACAAGAATGGTCCTTAGGGATATTGCTCAAACATAGCATAACGAAACAATAGAGTTTGAAAGGATCTTGGAGGTCTTCTAATCCAATCTCCTGCTTGAACAAGAGACCCTATACCATTTCAGATAAATGATTGTCCAGTCTCTTTTTAAAAGCCTCTAATGATGGAGCACCCATAACTTCTGAAGGCAAGCTATTCCATTGGTTGATTGCTCCCACTATTAAGAAAGTTCACCTTAGTTCTAGAATGTTTCTCTCCTTGATAAGTTTCCATCCATTGTTTTTTGTCTTGTGTTTTGGTGTTTTGGAAAATAGTTCAAGGTGTGATCACACAACTGAAACCTCACAGTTATTTAAAGTGCATTCTGTGCATGTAAAAGAGGAAGAATTATTTTTGCATGGCAGTGGTCATCATCTTGACTTTTTTAATTGCCTGTACCTTGGATGTCCCTGGTGGTCCTAGTCACCTGTTGACTATGACAAAATCTGTGGCTGACTCAACCTTTTTCACCAAAGGCATGGCGACCCAGACAGACTGTCCCCTGCAATATTTAAAAAAGAACTGGGATAGTTTTCTACCATTGGGATCTTGAAAAGATTTCTTTGTCTGAGGAATTCCTGTAATCATCAATGGAGTTACTTTCATAAGTAAGTATAATCTTTATTGTCATTGTACTTAAATACAATGAAATTGGTTACTTCCAATCATACTCCCATCACTCCCATTGAAGCCGACACCATCTGGCCCACGCTTCCCAGACAAGGGCAAAGAAGACAATTTGCTTTTACTATTCCTTCATAAAAATGAAGATGCAATCAACGCAAAGGAATCTCCGGACCCTCTTTCAGAACTTCTGCTGTTTTCCTGCTGCGGAAAAAGCATGCTACAAATAGTAGGCAAATATATAATCTGGGTGAATGAACACCGTGAATGTTAGATGCAGAGAAGCAGCCAGGATTTTAAAATAAAGAATAAATATCCTTGTGAAGAGGCTATACTGCAAAACCATGTGGCAAAATTATGCCTAATAAGCTACAGCAAGTTTGAGCCAGTGCTCATATTAGAGAAAATAGTGTCCACTAGAGATCTATAAAAGAAAAGAAAAAATGTAGCTTGAGACACAGGACTTTTTTTTAAAGGCAGTGATTTAGTAACCAAATAAAGATAAAATCAAACTACTTGGAAAGGTCAATAGAAGGCAGTAAACATAATCATCCAACAAGAAGACAAATATGTTTCTGTGAGGCACTAGCATCTATCATTTAGAAGAAGGCTTTGAACACAATGAATTTAATAGTGCACAAATGTTTACTTCATGTAAATTTCTCTAACAAAAAGCTGGTTGATCTTTCACAAGGAGCTTGAAACTGTGTGTGTGTGTGAGAGAGAGAGAGTTTGCATGAGTGTGTGTGTGTGTGTGTGTGTGTGTGTGCATGTTTGTCTGCCAATGCGTGCGTGCACAAATCACTTTGTGAGCTGTTGTTTTTTTATTCTCTTAAATACCATTTTAAGTATACATTTACATAATTGTTATTGTTCTTTACATTTATCATTCTTATATATTTATTATTTCATTTAATAGGTTACTATGTACATTTTGGGTTGCTTTATTTACCATCCATTCCTCCTTTTGTAACACCTCCTTGTTTTCCCTTTCTTTTCTCCCTCCCTCCCTTCTCTACTTTCTTCCTTCCTCCTCTCCTTCCTCTACTCTGCTTCTTGATTGTCAAGACAGGAATGGCCTGGCCATGAAATAGAGAAGGAGAGAGATGCTAATGTGGTGACTTTTGATTTACATAAACATTGCTTTTGTAGCAACAGAGAATGCCTTACAAGACTTTTGATCTCATGTACATTTACAGAAAGATTATGCCAAGGCAGCTGGTGTTTCGCTGAAATACCTATGCATGTTTAGGCACACAGAACTTATTCCCTATTTTTGATTAAGATAGGAACAATTATTTAGATAAAACTTTCTTTGGTAGATATTCTTCAATGTTAAAAAATAGTGTTAATTAGCTTTAGCTCTTTCTCTGATTATTTGGAGATATCCCTTGGCTTTTTTACTTAGAAGTAAACTGTTCTCACAATGGCAAACACTACTTCAGGTCCAATTCAGGTCTAATTCCAGGAAGGGTGAGACAAAAGAATAATAATTGATTTAATGACACCTTCTCAATTTCATTGTTACAAATAATCAGCCTGGATGATTATTTGAGATAAGCATATGCTACTGTCCCTTGTGAGTGACACATCAGCAATTAAAGAAAACATTTGATTGCAGTTGCTCATCTAAAGAGTTTTCAGTTACTCAAAGGCATCCAACATTTTCACGCTGCCTATTGTATAATTGATTACATTGTTTATGAAATAAAAAAATATACTCACAATGCACGTGTCCCCGAAACTCAGATTATTATAATATAATATACAGGTAGCCATTAACTTAGGGATGTGGTGGCTCAGTGGCTAAGATCCTGAGCTTGCCGATCAGAAAGGTTGACAGTGTGGCAGTTCCAATCCCTAGTGCTGAGTAATGGAGTGAGCTCCCATGTTACTTGTCCCAGCTTCTGCCAACCTAGCAGTTCGAAAGCATGTAAAAATACAATTAGGAAAAATAGGACCCACCTTTGGTGAGAAGGTAACAGCATTCCATGCGCCACATGACCACCGAGACATCTTCTGAAAGCATTGGCTCCTCGGCCTTGAAACGGAGATGAACACCACCCCCTAGAGTCAGGAGCGACTAGCACATATGGGCCAAGGGAAATCTTTATCTTAGTCATTAACGTATGATGGGTCACTTAGTGACTGTTCAAATTTACAACAGATTTCTCCAAAGCTACTTATACTTTGGTTTTGAGTTTCCTATGGATACTCCTCCCTTGTACTCATGTGATCACAAAACACTTGGCAGCCAGCCTGCATCATGGTATTTTGTAGCATCCCACAGTCATATGACCATAATTTACTACTTTTTTTTGCCAGAATGCTGATGTTTACTTCCAGTTTCCAACAAAAAGCCACAATTGGGTACAATGGGTTCACTTAACAATTGCTGCTGCAAAAAAAGTGTGTCAGGTCTGCAGCCATATTCCTTTTGGATCTTTGGCCTGCCATAATTTCTATTATTCTACTATGCCTTTTCTATTGTGGGAAAATGGGAGGGGGGATTGTATGGAGTTAGATGCTATGTAGCCAAAACAAAATTCCTTTTAGAAAGCCAAGGTCATCCTTGTCTCTGCACCTGACCGGAACTGGATGGGTGGAATTGTCAGCATGGCAGTGAAAGATTGAACCATATGATGGGCTTGTAGGTGTGGGGTAAGATCTTGAACTTTCAACTGGGCGGGGAAAACCAGGAAGTTTTCAGATTCAAGTTTTCCCAGATGTGCCAACATGGCCCTTTCAATAAATTGGAACTTTGAGCAATACTTTGCCTTGGACTCTGATTTAATTTTGGATGCTATTTGGAACCCTGAGAAAGTATTTAACAACCGGCTTGACTTACACATATAAATCAGGTCTCAATTACAGTAATAAATGAGGAACTATCTGAAATAATAATATAATAACATAATTAATATAATATAATTAATACAATATAATATAATATAAATACAGAATTAAGAAACCCCAATCTTTTTTCCAGATCTGCATCAATGCTTTTTTCATTTCCAAGCCAACCCTTTTGATCACAACATAAAAAGCCCACAGAACAAAGAATAAATTGTAATATAAAAGCACCTTTGAAATGTTAAGTATACTAAGAAGTAGGACCAAAAAAGAAGGCTGTCATTTTACAAATTCATATTTAAAAAGACCTTTATAATGTAGTAAGATGAAAGAGTGCCTAGAACAGTTTGATTTTGTAATCAAACTTTTATAATTTTATATAATTTTCTGATTTTATTCAGGAGATAGAATATGAAACACAGCCTGAAGGCAACTGAAAGAATAATGAAAGATACAGCTGATTCATTACTTTTTCTTTTTCTTTTGCTCTCATTTCCAGGGACTGGGGAAATTTGTTTCTTAAAGCATTTTAGGTGACTTGACACAATTTGCACCTTCTGAAGTAATGCAGTCATTCTTTTGATTTCCCATTTGTCTCAACAAACAAACATGCAATAATAGAGGAAGATGCATATAGAAAAGTGAATGCCAGCAGAAATGGGCATGAAAATAACAAAATATTTCTAGTTGTTGTTGTTTTGTTTCTTCACATGGCAGCCTTGTGGGAATAGGAATGACAGGAACCTAGGCATAAATAAATATGGAAAATTCTAATGTTGTGGATATAGGATTTATCACAATAGGACTTAATTAATTTTTAGTTTATTAGAGATTCAAGGAAATCATCTCGAGGTCAATTTGTGGGCACAATCACATTGTTTTCTTGGCATCAATGAAGCATTGCTTTTTCACAGGAATTGCTTTTTCAACTTTCCATTCTAGTTGGGCTATCCTCAGAAGTGGGCTTCAAAATTTTTAGCAAGGGGTTCTATATCCTGTTGCTGGGTGGGCGTGGCCTAGTTGGCCTCTTCCATCATGGCAGGGATGCATTTTTGCCCTCCCTGGGCTCCGGAGGCTTTCCTTGAAAGTGAAAATGGCTTCCCCATGCTGTGGAGGCTGGAAATGGGCCCATTTCTGGCCTTCGCAAACTTCTGGTAGGCCCATTTTTTGCCCTCCCTGAGCCTCTGTGCACACCCTGCACTTAACCTGCATCCAAAACAGGCCACATGGGGACTCCTGAGAGGAGAAGGGCAGGGTGGGCAGAGCCAGCCAGTAATGGGATTTGGGGTGTCTGAACTGCACAGAAACTTAGCTAGAGTTTCTCCTGAACCCCTGCGCACCCTCCTGATGCCCTCCCTTCCAGTTACAAACCAGCTTTATTGAGTAACTAATAGTACTTAGTACTATCATCTGCTGTGGCTTTTTTCTAGTAAATCACCATAAATTATACTCTGCCCTTAGTTATGTAAAGATATCATATTTCTCTTTATTGCAGCTTTGCAGCTTATGCTTGTTGAAGAGATCCATAAGCTTAACTTGAAATAATCCATGCACTTAAGTTAAAACCGAAATATAACTCTCTCGAACCCATGGGTGCAGCCTTCCTATTAGCAAGCATGAAGTCTTCACACACACTTAAATGAGTTAAACAGCCATTCCATAAGCAAATTACATCTATATTCTAGCATTGCTCCTGTCATATCTTCTATATCTTCAGCCTTACCATTAGTCATCATTTTAACAGGATGCAACTTTTTCTTTTTTTTTCTTAGTTATTATTACTTATAACAATGAGTTTCAGTTCAACCCTTTGACAAATTATTATCAATGCAATAGGAATCATATACATACACACACTATTTTTTCCTCATCCATATTTTTCCTACAATTATACCTCTACATGTCTATGGAGATTCTCAGTCATCCAGGTCATGGTTGTCCCAAAGGTTTTTTTTCAAGAGGCAACTGGACTTTCTGGTTTTTCTTTGAAGATGTTTCGCTTCTCATTCATTTCTGAAGCTACCAAACATCTTTTTTCATACCATCTCTTATTGGAAGTCTATACAATTCTGTGACACTCTAAGAAACCATTGTTCCAAACAGCTTCCACATCCTCTTTTGCTATCTTCACTTCCATTCAATCTAATGGGAGAGTAATTTTAAGTGTACAGTCAAGATGGCTAAATGGTTAAATGTTTTCCACTAACCTGCTTGAGAAGAATCCTCCATGTCTCATATCGTGACCACGTCACTAAACAAGAGGTGCTAGAAAGATCAGATTTAGAACATCTATCGAGAACTCTGAATAAACAACAAATGTGGTTTCTTGGCCCTCTCTTACATATACCTAAAGACCAGCCTCCCAAAATTGCATTATGTTGAATGTTTTCTCCTGGAGGAAATAGCAATAGCAGTAGACTTATATACCGCTTCATAGGCCTTTCAGGCCTCTCTAAGCGGTTTACAGAGAGTCAGCATATTGCCCCCAACAATCTGGGTCCTCATTTTACCCACCTCGGAAGGATGGAAGGCTGAGTCAACCCTGAGCCGGTGAGATTTGAACCGCTGACCTGCTGATCTAGCAGTAGCCTGCAGTGCTGCATTTAACCACTGCGCCACCTTGGAAAGAGGAAACAAGGCTCGTCTTGGAAAACTTGATGCCAAACACTTAAGGACTTTTGCCGAGGTGGCGCGGTGGTTAAATGCAGCACTGCAGGCTACTTCAGCTGACTGCTAGATCAGCAGTTCAGCGGTTCAAATCTCACCGGCTCAGGGTTGACTCAGCCTTCCATCCTTCCGAGGTGGGTAAAATGAGGACCCGGATTGTTGTTGGGGGCAATATGCTGACTCTGTAAACCACTTAGAGAGGGCTGAAAGCCCTATGAAGCGGTATATAAGTCTACTGCTATTGCTATTGCTATTGCTTTGTCCATACTCCGGCAGCTGTGATCCTGGCTTCTTAAAACATCAAAGCGGCCTTCTCGCTGCTATCTGCCGCTGCCACCCGCTATCTTCTTGGGCTTCCCTTTTTGGGCGACGTGGGCTTGCCTTTTGGTGGTGCATTTCTCCGGCTGCCCTCGTCCTCTGGCCGCCCCCGCCCTTGTCCTCAGGGATTTTCTGCTTATCATCCTAATGTATCATCCTAACTAACTGTTACTGCGGCCATGGAGACCTCTGGCCACACTGATAGTGCTGCCATGTTGTACAGCCTCGTAGAAGGAGTGGACGGGGAGACGAGGAGAACGTGGTCAGAAAGCCAGCTCCCCCCTCCCCAACTGGCATCGACCTATTCAGCCATTTTAGACTCTCAGACTGCATATACTTTCTGGACTCCGCAGGGGAGAAGACTAATAGAGTGGAGCCCCCCTCTCTTAAATTTAAACTTTTTACCAAGTTCACCTTTTTTAAACTTGCGCCAACCCCTTTTGTGGGGCAAAAAAATTGTGCTTATTTTGTGTGTTGAGGGAATGTTTGTATGAATGGGTGAGAGCGTGTCCCCACTTTTAATTTTTTAAATTTGCTTAATTTTATATTATTACTCTGTATTTTAACTATTGTTATGGGGGCTGTATGAGGAGAGTGGTTGTGTGTTGTATATGAGGGGATCGGCTGGGTGTCCTGTGGCCCCCTCCACTGAGTGTGGATGCAGAAGTGGATGGGGGCCCAGATCCGTCCCCCGTCCTGGTATGGATGATGAATGTGGCCTGTCGGGAAGAATGGGGGCCATGGGAGGTGGGCGGGGGTCTATGGCGATGGGGGAGGGTTGGGGAATTTCGGTCATGACTGGGAGGGGCAGATATGACAGGAGCTGTAGGGCTGGCCATTACCGGGGAAGAAGGATTCGCTACCTTACAGCGATTCCTTGTTCCGGCCCTACTAAAGGCTCAACTCAAGGGCCTGGTGGCAGAGGAGAGTAGGGCTCTGGCCTTAGGTTGCTGTTGCTAAATGCCAGGTCTGTAGTAAATAAAGCTCTCCTCATCTGGGACTTAATTTTAGACGAGTAGGCGGACCTGGCATGTATAACTGAAACCTAGCTGGGCCATGAGGGAGGAGTCCCCCTCTCGGAAATGTGCCCAGATGGGTTCCAGGTGCTACACCAGCCGCAACACCAAAGAAGGGGTGGGGGAGTGGCAGTTATTATCCGAGGGTCACTAGCTCCTCGCAGGATCCCTGCCCCAGAGATTGTGGGGTGTGAGTCCCTTCTCCTGAAGTTGGACCTAGGGGTTCAAGTGGGCTTGTTTTTGATGTACCTACCTCCCAGCTGCATCACAACGGCCCTGCCTGCATTCCTAGAGGTGGTAGCCAGGTTGGCGGTGGAGTTCCCCAGACTGATGGTACTGGGGGACTTTAACCTGCCATCCCTGGGTGAACACTCTGATGGAGCGCAGGAGTTCATGGCTTCCATGAACCAAGTAGTTCAGGGTCCAACTCATAGAGCGGGTCACACACTTGACCTTGCATTTCTCTCAGGGCAGTGGAGATGTGGAGATGTGATCTTGAATTAAGGGGAATAGAGATCTCACCCTTGTCATGGTCAGATCGCTCCCTGCTGAGGCTTGACTTTGGGATGCTACTCCCCCATCGCAGGGAGGTGGAGCCGATTAAGTGGTTCTGCCCCAGGCGCCTGATGGATCTGGAAGGATTCCAGAAGGAGCTTGGAGGGATACCTGACTCCCTTGCCCACAACCCGACAGAGGCCTTAGTCGCAGCCTGGAATGTTGCAGCGGCTGAGGCTCTGGATCAGATTGCGCCTTTGCGGCCTCTCCGCAGCAGTGGATCCAGGAGGGCACCTTGGTTCACTGAGGAACTCCGGGAGATGAAGTGCCAAAAGAGACGCCTAGAGAGATGCTGGAGGGCTAGTAACTCCGAATCTGACCGAACACTGTTAAGAGCCTTTATTAGGACTTATTTAGTGGTGATACGGGCGGCAAATTGCACATATTTTCCCTCTCTTATTGCATCCGCGAAATCCCGCCCAGCTGCCCTGTTTAGGGTGACCCGCTCCCTCCTAAAAGGTGAGGAAGCAGGGGAACCCTTGCAGAGAAGAGCTGAGGAGTTGGTCCAGTTTCTGTCGGATAAAATCACTCAGATTCAGGCGGACCTGGACTCTATTTGGGCAGCACCAGCTGAGATGCCGAGGGAGGGTCTTAGTCAGATTTGCTGGGATGAGTTCGAGTTTGTCACCCCTGAGGAAGTGGACAAGGCCATGGGAGCGATGAGTTCCTCCACCTGTTTATTGGACCCGTGCCCCTCCTGGCTGGTTTCGACCAGCAGGAAGGTAACACGAGGCTGGCTCCAGAGGATTACGAATGCTTCTTTACAGGAGGGGTCTTTCCCGCAGCCACTTAAGGAAGCGGTGGTAAGACCCCTCCTTAAGACGCCTTCTCTGGACCCAGCTATTCTTAAGAACTATCGTCCTGTCTCCAATCTTCCTTTTTTGGGAAAGGTTGTTCAGAAGGTGGTGGCGCTTCAACTCCGACGGACCTTGAATGAAGCAGATTATCTAGGCTCCTTTCAGTCTGGCTTCAGGGCTGGATACAGCACAGAAGACGCCTTCTCTGGACCCAGCTATTCTTAAGAACTATCGTCCTGTCTCCAATCTTCCTTTTTTGGGAAAGGTTGTTCAGAAGGTGGTGGCGCTTCAACTCCGACGGACCTTGAATGAAGCAGATTATCTAGACTCCTTTCAGTCTGGCTTCAGGGCTGGATACAGCACAGAAACTGCTTTGGTCACACTGACCAATGATCTCTGGCGGGCCAGGGATAGAGGACATTCCTCTATCTTGGTGCTTCTTGACCTCTCAGCAGCTTTCGATACCATCGACCATGGTATCCTTCTGCGACGGTTAGAGGAGGTGGGGGTGGGAGGCACCGTTCTACGGTGGTTCTCCTCTTATCTCTCTGACAGGTCGCAGTCGGTGTTGGTTGGGTGACAGAGGTCGACCCCTAGGCCCCTTAAATGTGGGGTGCCACAGGGTTCGGTCTTGTCCCCCCTCCTATTTAACATCTACATGAAGCCACTGGGTGAGATCATTCGACAGCATGGGGTGAAGTATCATCAGTATGCTGATGATACACAATTATATCTCTCTGCCCCGTGCCAGCTCAGTGTAGTGGCGGACGTGATATGCCGGTGCCTGGATGCTGTTAGGATCTGGATGGGGGTAAACAAACTCATGCTCAATCCCGACAAGACTGAGTGGCTATGGATGTTCTGCCCAAAGTACAGCCCAGATAGTCCATCCTTGATCCTGGGGGGCGAAAACTTACACCCCTCAGAGAGAGCATGCAATTTGGAGGTCCTCCTGGATTCACAGCTGACACTGGAACATCATCTGTCGGCTGTGACCAGGGGACCCTTTGCCCAGGTTTGCCTGGTGCACCAATTGCGGCCCTACTTGGATCGGGAAGCACTCATGCCCTAGTCACCTCAAGGCTAGATTACTGCAACGCGCTCTACATGGGGCTATCCTTGAAAAGCGTTCGGAGACTGCAACTAGTCCAGAATGCAGCCGCGCGAGCGATATTGGATGTTCCTAGGTACACCCATGTTACACCTATCCTCCGCGAGCTGCACTGGCTACCCATTGGTCTCCGGACGCAATTCAAGGTGTTGGTTATTACCATTAAAACCCTACATGGCTTAGGACCAGCATAACTGCGAGACCGCCTACTGCAACACTCCTCCCAGTGGCCGGTAAGATCCCACAGGGTTGGCCTCCTTCAGATGCCGTTAACCAGACAATGTCAGCTGGTGGCTCCCCGGAGGAGAGCCTTCTCTGTGGCTGCCACGACCCTTTGGAACGAACTACCCCCAGAAATCTGGACCTCACCCACTCTCATGTCCTTCAGAAAAGCTGTCAAGACCTGGCTTTTCCGGCAGGCCTGGGGCTATTGACCTCATTGTTGAGGTCCAGCCCTGATTGAAATGAATGTATTTATGTTGTTTTAACTTGTCTTATTTTATTTTTACTTTCTTTTATTTTTTTTCTCTTTCCTTCTGTAAGCCACCCGGAGTCCTTTGGGATTGGGCGGCCTATAAATAAAATTAAACTTACTTACAAACTTACTTAAGGAAGCTCTTGAGACTATTAATGTCTTTTGAAACAATGCCGAAGATGCTACAAATGATTGAAACCTCTGGAAAGCACTTGCTGCCCCATGAAACCTCTGGAAAGCACTTGCTGCCCCATGTCCTGTATCATCACCATAGAGGACATGATGATGATGATGATGATGATGATGATGATGATGATGATGATGATTACGACAACGACAACCACTTCACAAGATCAGATCACCTTCATTGGATCTATTGTATGTATTTCCCCTCTTAGTTTCATAGTTACACACCAACCCATACCATTTTTTTAAAAAAAATATTTTATTTGTTAGATTTGTTTTTTTTTACTATTTATACTTCTTTTATTCGAAGACACAATTATCCATTATATCACCAGGGAGATACAGGGATGCTGATCATAAAGTGAAGTTTTTCCATAAAAAAGACTTAAACTTTCTCATTAAGGTGATTAAAATAATACTTAACTACAGTCACAGACCAGCACAGGCAAAATAGAATGAACGATAATATAAAATGTAAAAAAATCCATCCTTATCAAATCCGAACCACATAGATAAGTGAATAAGAAAATAAATGTAGCATAACATTAAAAAAAACCTGTAGTTATAGAACTCATGAAACACATAAAGCTAATCTTAATGACTGAACCTATAAAACCTTTTCTCTGTGAGGCTATCTTCTGTATTGTTTTAAAATCTTAGGTTGAGTGTACTTTCAAAGAAGAAAAAGATATAAGATAGAAAGTAATTTTATGACCTAAAATGTTTAAGACATTAAAATACGTTAAAATATAATTTTTGACTTCCTAAGCATGCTGGCATTTGCAGGTTACTTCTATTTTTATAGGAGCAAAATATCGGAACATGTACCAAGAAAAGATTGTTAATAAGTTGAAATATGGACTAAATTATCAGATGGAATCATGTTCATGCTAGATGCAGCATTGGCTACTAATAGAGCCGAGGTGGCGCAGTGGTTAGAGTGCAGTACTGCAACCACTTCAGCTGACTGCTATCTGCAGTTTGGCAGTTCAAATCTCACCAGCTCAGGGTTGACTCAGCCTTCCATCCTTCCGAGGTGGGTAAAATGAGGACCCAGACTGTGGGGGGCAATATGCTGACTCTGTAAACCTCTTAGAGAGGGCTGAAAGCCCTATGAAGCGGTATATAAGTTTAACTGCTATTGCTATTGCTAATGGTAAGAAAAATACTAGTCTGATTTGTTCCAGTTCGCCCAAGATGCCACAAACACAACCAACACTCATTTTTTTATCCTCCAAGCATGCTCATGCTGTATTTGGCAAAAGTTTAGAGTTTAGAGTTTAATAACATTTATATGCCGCCCAATCCCGTAGGACTCCGGGCAGCTTACAATACAGAAATAAAATCAAAAAAATAAAATACAGGGAAAAAGAAAAGATAGATTTAAAAAACAACACACCATACACTCCATTCTAAATGAGGCTGGACCGTATTTTAGGGTCAACAGCCCCAGGCCTGCCGGAACAGCCAGGTTTTAGTGGCTTTCCGGAAGGCCGAGAAAGTGGGAAGGGTCTGGATCTCTGCGGGTAGATCGTTCCACAGGGTCGGAGCAGCTACAGAGAAAGCCCTCCCCCGAGTAGTCGCCAACCGGCATTGCCTGGTCAATGGTACCCGAAGGAGGCCCAGACTGTGAGATCTTATGGGTCGTTGGGAGGTATGTGGCAGGAGGCGGTCCCACTAGGACTTAGATCTTGACTTACAAGCCAGCATGGAGTTCTGACCCAGGCTTTCTTAGAAAGCAAAAGCAAAGTCTTAATCCCAACAAAACCTTTTATTTATACCACTGAATTCTTTTCATTCACAGTCAGAAAGGCAGAAAAACAGTCTTTCAGAGGAATGTTTTTCTACACACATCTTATCTATTATATCTTCAGGAATGAGACAGAGGCTCGTGTCCGGTAACTCTGTAACCAATTTATTTTAACACAACTTGTAACAGTAACAGGTAACAACCAGGCAGGGTGCTGGTTTAACAATGTAGCAACAGAAGGATGATCTGTGTAGAGAGAGAGGCAGAGAAGCAGCTCCAGCTGGACTGGAGTGTTCGTCTGCTCTGGTGCTGAACAACTGACAGTTTGAACGAGTCTGCCTTTTATAGTTCCTCAGACTCGCCCGGCAACTGACAGGCGCGTCTGATTGGCTAAGACGCGCCTGGCTGCTGCCGAGCTGTCATTCGTAACAGCGAGGACTAACTTTTACTATACAACACTTCTTCCCCCCCAGCTGTGCGCATGCGTGATGTTTGCGCACGCGTAGTCTTGTAAGTATACAGGAGAACGGCAGACATGCCCCGAACGCCGCAATTGCATTGCAGGCGGATCATCGCATTGATGTCCCTGTCTGAGCTCCTCCCCTCGGGGAGTGAAGCTCCAGGTGACGTCTGATGGCAGAGGAACCCTGAATGGATGACTCCCACTGAATGGTAAGCTGGGCGAAGGGGGCGCGGCCGAGGATGTTGACGGCTTATGACTAGGCCGGTAGGCGGCCTCTGGAAGGGGAAGGCTAGGTCTATGTTGGCCTAAACGTAATGGGTTGGGGTTTTCAACTCCGGATTGAGAAGCACTGCTGGGCTGTGATACTGAGCTAGGCTGGCCTGGATTGGAGAAGGCTGGAGAGTTGTGGTTATTTAACTGCGGTTGCGGGTTCAGGTCTGGCTGAGAAACGGTTAAGCCAGGACCTTGCGTGTCGGCTTGAGAATCATTTTCTGATGACCGTCGTTGTCTCAATTGATCCAGGTGTCTTCTCCAGGTTGATCCATCTGAAACTCGAATCCTGTAGGAAACGGGCCCTGTTATTTCGGTTATAATTGCAGGCACCCATCTCGTCTCTCCTCCATAGTTTCTAGCCCAAACCAGGTCCCCAGGCTTAAAAGTGCGGGAGGGGGTTGGAGGCCCCAGGTTGCCAGACTGAATTCCTGAATAGATGGGATGCAATCTATCCAGGGTGGTCCGCAGGCGCCTGCCCATCAACATCTCCGCGGGGCTTTTCTGTGTCAGGGGGCAAGGTGTGGAGTGCTGTGCCAATAAGTAAGCATCCACCCTTGCCTGCCAGTCTCCACGGTTTAGACGGCCCAAAGCCTCCTTGGCAGATCTAACCGCCCTTTCCGCTCGGCCATTGCTGGCCGGGTGGTAAGGGGAAACCAGCGCGTGGCGGACCCCTTGCTCGGCCAGGTATGTTTGGAACGTTGTAGACGTGAATTGCGGGCCGTTGTCGGACACTACTGTGTCCGGCAACCCGTGGGTTGCGAACAATCGTCGCAAGGCTCGCACAGTACTGTCAGATGTGGTGGAGTGCATGAGCAATACTTCCACCCATCGAGAGTACGCGTCCACAACTATAAGGAAAGTCTGGCCGTGAAAGGGGCCAGCGAAATCTATATGTATTCTAGACCAGGGACCCCGAGGCATCTCCCATTCCCGGGAGGGAGAGGAAGGAGGAGATGGTCGGGACTGCTGGCAGGTTTCGCATTTGGCGACCCAGGCTTCGATCTCTGCATCTAACCCTGGCCACCAAACGAAACTGCGAGCAAGGGCCTTCATTCTGCTTACTCCGGGGTGACTTTCATGGAGACGTTGCAGAATCTGTTGTCGGAGGACCGTTGGGATGACCACACGGTCGCCCCACAGTAGGCAGCCTGAATGTATAGAAAGCTCCCACTGTCTGTTCTTGAAGTGCTTGAACTGAGGTGGTAACTCACCCGCAGGCCAGCCTCTCAGGACCCAGTTCAATAGCTGTGACAGTGTGGGGTCAGACCGAGAGTAGGCGGCCACATCGGTAGAAGTCAATGGCAATTCTAACTGAGCAATTGCCAGAACAGAACGGCAAGGAACCGCTTGATCTTCCGTGTCCGGAAGAGGGCAGCGACTAAGGGCATCTGCATGCCCTATTTGCTTGCCCGGACGGTAGCACAGGGCGTAAGAATACGCCGCTAAGAACTCCGTCCAGCGGGTCATCCTTGGGGACAGGATAGGAGGGGTTGGTCTATCACCAGCCAGTAGCCAAAGGAGTGGCTTATGGTCTGTGAATAGGGTGAAGTGCCGCCCGTATAGGTAGTCGTGAAACTTTTTGATTCCAGACACTGCAGCCAGAGCCTCCTTGTCAATCTGGCTGTAGTTCCTCTCAGCCGAGGACAGTGTTCTGGAATAAAAAGCTATGGGGGCTTCTGAGCCGTTGGGCAGGACGTGACTCAGAACAGCCCCCAAACCGACGGGGGAGGCATCACATGCTAGAGTCAGGGGCATCTTGTCGCTATATTGCACTAAGACTGCCTCTGACGTCAGCAGGGATTTGACAGCCGCGAATGCATGCGCTTCGCGGCTGCCCCATTGCCAAGGCGCGGATCGGTCGAGCAACCGATGTAGCGGCTCGGCTAGTGATGCCTTGTGAGGGATGAAAGGCGCATAGAAATTTAGAAGCCCCAGGAACGATTGGAGCTGCGCCTTTGTAGTAGGAGTGGGAGCGTTCCTGATAGCTGCCAATTTAGAAGGGGTAGGATGAATTCCCTGGGCATAAATTGTGAAGCCCAGGAAATCCACTTGGGGCACAGCAAAGAAACATTTGCTGCGTTTAAATTTAAGACCCGCGCCCCTGAAACGGTCGAGGACTTTCCTCAGTACTTTGATGAGGTCTGAGCGGCTGTCAGCAGCGATCAGGACGTCATCAAAGTAAGGTACCACTCCAGGGAGCCCATGGAGCAGACGTTCCATGAGGCTCTGGAAAATCCCCGGGGCAACGGAAACGCCGAATTGAAGGCGGCGACAACGGAAAGCCCCCCGGTGGGTGACGATGGTTTGGGCAGCCGCCGCATCGTCATCCACAGGGAGTTGCTGGTAGGCCTGCGCCATATCCAGTTTAGCGAAAATACGGCCCTGCCCCAAGGAATGGAGCAGGTGCTGTACAACAGGGACTGGATAGGGGTTTGCCTGAAGGCCAAGGTTGATGGTCGACTTATAGTCAGCGCAGATCCTAATGGAGCCGTCGGCCTTCACCGCAATCACAATGGGGGTCTCCCAAGGTGAGTGGTCGACGGGCTCCAGTATGCCCTGCGCCACGAGCTTATCGAGCTCAGCTTCAACCTTTGGCCTTAATGCAAAGGGCACCCTGCGGGCCTTCAGTCTGATTGGTGCAACCTGGGGGTCCAAGCTAAGGGATATGGGGCTGCCTTTGTAATGGCCTAGCTGGCCATCAAAGATATCAGCATAGTCTGACAAGACTGCTGCTATGTCTGGGGGCGTGTCCGCAGTAGAATGAATCCCCTGAAGGGAGATACCCAAGGGAGAAAACCATTCTAACCCCAGAATTGCTGGTAAAGGTTTCTGAACAATTAAAGCAGGTAAAACAGCGCAAAACTTGCCATAAGAAACCCTCAAGGCATATGAACCTAGGATAGAGATATGGGAGCCTTGATAGTCTGTTAAAATTGCGTTAAGGGGTGACAAGTGACAACATTTCACGTGGGGGCACAACATAGAAAAAGTGTCCCAAGAAAGAAGGGATTTTGATGAGCCGGAGTCCACTTCCATCTGACACGGCTTCCCTTCAATCAGTATTTTAATATTGATTTTGTCCATACCCTGTGAGGATGAGTTGATGGAGGTGTCATGCAGGGACGAAGAAGCTTGATTGATGTTAAAGCATTCGTCTTGACGCTGAGCAGGTTTCTGCTGCTGCGAGCTCTTCGGCGGGGGTGGAGGAGGACCATATGGAGGAGGTGGCTCGATTGCTGCAGAAGGAGTAGGAAGTGAAGCCTTGCAGACATGGGCTAAATGTCCTTTCTTTCCGCAGCGGTGGCAAACCGCTTCCTTGAAGGGGCAATTAGCCCGGGCGTGCGCTCCGCCACAGCCAATGCAAGCAGAGGAGTTTGAAGGGAAACGGCTGATGGCTTGACTCTGTCGAGGCTGCTGACGGCGGGGTTGTGCTCCAAGTCTATCTACCTGAAGTTGTTGTAGATAGTCAGGCAGGGGGGCTAGCTCATCAATTAGATTTGTAATGTACGTTGGCTGCTGGAGCGGAGGAGGAGTTGGAACGGTTGAGGCTTGAGTGGCAGGTAACCCTCCAGCAACCGTCATCTGCGCGAGGTAGCATTCTATTTCGTTGGAGGATGAATCTGCCAACTCCGCAGCGCGAGCCTCGTCTATGGCATAAGCTAATGTGACCTTAGGCTTGCCCAAAAGTCTACGCCTGAGAAAAATATCCTTTAGGCCACAGACGAATTGCTCTGCGAGATTTGCCTCAAGATCTGGGAACTCACACTGCGCTGCAGCAACTCTCAAGGCTTGCAAAAATTGATTTACCATTTCTGCAGGCTTTTGGACTCGCCTGCGGTAAGCGAAGCGTCTGGCTATTTGAGATGGAGTAGGTGCGTAGTATGCCTGCAATCCGTCTGTTAGTTCTTGCCAGGTGAGGTCGTACACCGCTCTAGGGGCGGCAAAGGACCTTGCGGTGGCAAAAATTTCTGGGCCACAAGCCGTAAGGAAGAACCCACATTTCCTCGCTTGAGACTGACCTTGACGGTTGTTAGCGATTAAAAAGCATTCAAACCGTTCAAGAAATGCCTCCCAGGTTTCACCTCCAACCCCAAAAGGGGCAAACATTGGCATTCCGGCCATAGCAGTTGGTTGGAGAAGTGGCAGTTGGTTCCTTTTTCTTCTGGTTACAGGTCCCCAGTCCTCGTCGCCAGTATTATATCTTCAGGAATGAGACAGAGGCTCGTGTCCGGTAACTCTGTAACCAATTTATTTTAACACAACTTGTAACAGTAACAGGTAACAACCAGGCAGGGTGCTGGTTTAACAATGTAGCAACAGAAGGATGATCTGTGTAGAGAGAGAGGCAGAGAAGCAGCTCCAGCTGGACTGGAGTGTTCGTCTGCTCTGGTGCTGAACAACTGACAGTTTGAACGAGTCTGCCTTTTATAGTTCCTCAGACTCGCCCGGCAACTGACAGGCGCGTCTGATTGGCTAAGACGCACCTGGCTGCTGCCGAGCTGTCATTCGTAACAGCGAGGACTAACTTTTACAACATTACAACAGGATACAACATTATCCTGTTAGGAGCGCTGCCAGATAACTAGTGTCCAAACACAAAGCAAAGCCAAACTTGGCACAGAGTCTCTCACAAACAGAACTTTCCAGACCAATGAATAAATTGTTTCCTGCAAAACCCCATTCCCCATCCATTCCTCTTTTGTTTCCTATGAGAGGGCCCAATCACCCCCAAGGTGTGGCTTTACTCTTGAGTCGACCCTGATTTCTTAGTTGTTTTTGTCTTCTGGCAGCTCTGTGCATGCACACACTGGGAACAGGGTCCAGCTATTCCTCTGGCTTGCTGCTGTCTAGCTCCGTCTCTGCCCCCGATGCAGAGCCCTTGTCTGAGCTTTCCTCAGACCCCAGGACTGGCCCATGTTCTTTCCCGACCTCCTCACTCTCTGAGCTGCCAGCTCCGCAGGCTGCTGGAGGACCAGAACACATGGTGCTTTTTGCCTTCCGCCTAATGCAATGTAAGATAGGAGATTTATTAATTTTTATTTTTTTATAGGTAGGGAGTTATAAGCCAGGCATGTGGTCATTCAGCAAATCTAGCTTCCCTCACAGACTTTGTTCATTGGAAGGCAGCTGGGAAAGTCACAACTGATGATGACACGAACCAGGGATGCTGCCAGTTTTGTAAATATGTGTGGGTTGCCTTGAATTTTGATTGTGTGCAAAGACCAGTCATAAATCTTTTTTCCCCACTGCCATTTGTAACTTGGAACAGTCACTAAATGAAAGGTTGTAAGTTGAGTACTACTTACATACATTGTCCTAAAATACTTTTTTAGAGCAAGGCAAAAAGAGTGTCTGATTTTATTTTCATAGCTTTATTCAAATAATAATGCAACAGAAGATCGAAAAACAAACAAAAAGAGAAAAAATTAGGTCCTTGGGAGCATTTTATGAATGTTGTCTTGGTCTTTGTAATTAAAAGGCAATATTGACAATGTCAGTGGTAAGAAGAAATAGATAATTAAAATTTGTATGCTAGAAGGAAAGTCAACCACCTGCAGAGAATAAATCAAAAAGGGAATTTTAATAGAAGAACAACAAGGGCTCCACGCGAGAAATTTTAGTTAACTATATCTGCATTCTTCTCTTAATGAGACAATGGATAAACAGAAAACCCTGGAGTACTATTTATTAATCGAAGCACCCACAGAAAAGAGTTTCTCCTGAGTTTAGGACAAAAACGTAAGAAGGGATTTTGCATCAAATCAGCCAAGCAATGCTTTTGACATCCATTAGTTCCACAGTAATTATAAGAGAAGAACAATAAGTATATTGTAAGCTACAAAGTACAACCATCGGAAATTTTTGATACTTTAGCTGATCATAATGCATTCCACTTGGTATGCAGTAGTGGGATTCAGCCGGTTTGCACCTATTTGAGAGAACCAGTTGTTAACTTTCTAAGCAGTTCGGAGAACTGACTGTTGGAAGAAATCTCATTTTGTTTTTTTCCACTTTACAGGGCTAATCCTGCAAGGAAGGCAGGAAGGAAACATTCTGGTGTTGTTTCTAGCCTAATCTTTATTGCTCTGCTTACAGAAACTGCCTCTCCAGTTAACCTTTATTACATTGTAACAGCTAAGGCAAAGCACCCATCCACCTGAGTGACATTGAGTTGGCCATGCCCACCCAGTCACACCTACCCAGCTGATGATTAGGACAGAGAACCGGTTGTTAAATTATTTGAATCCCATGTCTGTCGATAAACCATCAGCTTGCTTTCCAGTTCTAAAACGTTTGAAAAGGACAGAGAAGATGGCAGTAGTTAAAGAGAGACTTAGCTTCAAGCTAAAGGTTATTTGGTCTATATTTGAAGACTATATGGTGAAGATTATTACGACATATGGCTTGTGACCTTTGCTGCTAAGAAAAAGAAAGGGGAAGAGAAATGTTTGTTTACTAATTTTATTCTTAATATTACTGCAGCTTGGTTTCCAGTGGAAAAATAATGTACTTCAGGGCTAAAATATGATAATTTGGCCTACAGTTCTCCCTTGAAGATTACTTCACTCACAATGTAAAAAGATCAATTTACAAACAACAGCAGTTCAAGTTACTTAGGATTAAACAATAATATGTGTTAATTAAATAGCTATTTGTTTATTATTTCATGTAAAGTACTTAGTTAGTTAGTTTGCTCATTTTACCAAAGTATGATACAAGAAAAAAGACACAGTGACTGCAAATATACTGCCCTACAAAAATTATTAAATAATTCACAACTAAGGCGATGAAACAATGAAGACAAATCTCCACATAATTACCTATGACTAAAGCAGTGCCTGTGATTTAGATGAGCTCATATACATCTATAATTAATATAAAGTAGATACTCATATGCGACTTGTCAATATTCATGAGCTAGATAGGTTCCTCACAAAGCCACTTCTCAAAGAAAAAGGATTTTAAAACTCCTTTTAAAAGCCATCCCACTTTCACAAAGGCAAAAGGGTAAAGGAAGGTGATTTCAGAGCTAAGGGAGCAGACTCCGTAGAACCCGAAATACAAAGACAATATAGTCCTGGAGTGGGAAAACAAAAAGATCATTAAGAAGCCTGCACCTAATAACGGCAGCAAGACTGTTGGTGGCGCAATACTGGAAGAAGGAAGACTTGCCTACAACTCAAGAATGGACATTGAAAGTTACAAACTTAGTCGAGATGGCTAAAATATCAGCATATCTTAAAGACCACTCAAATGAGAGATATAAACGAGACTGGAAAAAATGGATTGACTATATACAAAATAAATACGGGACCAAGAAATTCCAGTTAGCCTATGCTTAAGATCAGAAATGATTTAAATTGTTTAAAGTTAGTTCAGCAAGAAGAAGCTAAGGTCAATGTAGAATGTCATTAATTTCTTTATTTCTTTTTTCTCAATAGATTTTAGACTGTGTTTGTTAAAAATCCATACCGTGTACGGGTTCTGGGAAGTCGGGGGGGGAGGAGGAGGGGGGTTGGGGGGAGGGGGAGGGGGGAGGGGTATACATTAGACTAGACAAGAATTTGGTGGTAAACTAGAACTATTTTGACACACAAAAATTGTACTTCGATGTCTTACTGATTGAGGAATGATGAAATGTTTGTTTTAAAAGAAATAAAACTTTTGAACTGTAAAAAAAAAAGATCATTAAGAAGTGATAGGATTGTAGAGAGAAATGAAGGCAGACAGATTCAAGGGAGAAATATTTTCTCTTGAATTTTGGCACAATTCTGTTTGTCTTCTCAGGAATGAGCTTCATTATATTTATTTGTTAGTAAACATTTCAAATAAGTGTTCAAAGAGTGTAATCTTCATTATCCAAACCTTTTGATATTTCATAACCTGTCTAGATCTGGATGAATGGCCAGAAAACCGGCAGCCCAGGTTAGAGACCAAGCCCCACATGACAGGATGAGCTCCCGCTTTGTGCCCCAGCTCCTGCCAAACTAGCAGTTTGAAAACATATAAATGTAAGTACATAAATAGGTACCACTTCAGTAGGAAGGTGGTACCTTCCATATGACCATAGAAATGTCTTTGGACAAGGCTCTCTCAATTGCCTTGAAACAGAGATGAGCACTGTCCCTATAGTCACTAACTACTAGTAGAGTAACATCTACAGGGACATACATATCTGCATGCATGCATGCATGCATGCATGCATGCATACATACATACATACATACATACATACATATATACATACATACATACTTGTTTCTATATTTCTGTTATGTTCTGGGGGACAGGGGCAGGCAGTGGTGGGATTCAAAATGTTTTACTCCTGTTTCTGTGGGTGTGGCTTGGTGGGTGTGGTGTGGCTTGGTGAGTGTGTCTTGGTGGGTGTGGCAGGGGAAGGATACTGTAAAATCTCCATTCCCTACCCACTTCAGGGGAAGGTTACTGCAAAATCTCCATTTCCTCCCGTTCAGCTGTGACTCAGAAGGCAGGGAATAGATGGGGTTGGGGTCACTCAGAGGTGATATTTACCAGTTCTCCAAACTACTCAAAATTTCTGCTACAGTTTCTCCAGAACTGGTCAGAACCTGCTGAATACCACCTCTGGACAGGGATAAGTAGATGTAGACAAGGTATGTTTCACTAAATTTTTCATCTTTTTCACTTTCAACTGTGAAATGAACAATGAGGAAGATCTTTTGTAAGTTGAAAGCTGATGGTTTGCATTTGAAATATTGATGGTGTTAATTAGTTTCTACGTTCAAGGCCGTATTAGTTTCAGTTTATTAAACTTGTATGCCGCCCTATTCCCGGAGGGACTCAGGGCGGCTAAGAAACCAAATAGGGAAGGGGGCAATACAAAGAAAACAAACAAGACAAAACAAAATACAAAAAACAGATTAAAAAACTCATCAACAGCAGCAACAACATTAGTTCTTAAAGTCAAATTATAGACAATTATAGGATCAGGCTGCAATCCTATTCCCTGCTGGTAATCAGACCCATTGGAGTAAATGTCAAATAATAATCTATAACTGTGAACGTAGTATTCTCACAGATGAGCCCTACGTATATGAACAGAGGACAGTAGCTCATCAGGTTTTGCTTAACATCCTTTTCACCAGTTTTAATGACACACAAATGACGTTAAATTGCATGTAGTTGACTATGCAAATTAGTTCTGGACCACCAGTGCATGAATTGACTCCACTGCAGCTTTTAGTAATGGACAAATCACTTTAGAGGATAGGCAAATGTGTTTCTGCTCCAACACTCCTGAGGAGAAGGCTTTAATAGGGCATCTGTATGAATTTTACAGTCCTTGCTCTGAGCCCCCTAAGTAGAAAGGTAAAATGAAAAGTCTTTTGACTTGACTCAGAGATTAGATCTTTATTTGTTGCTTATTATCAAAAGCTGACCTTCAGGTTGGGAAACCCATTAACACACCTACAACAAGCTGAGCCAGATGTTTTCTGGCATCTGTTTCAGCAGTTTGCTTTCCCAGGTTCCTGTCATCATATAATTTGAGGGAAAATATAAGGATGGAAATAATATCCAGGCCAATTGGGTCAAATCTCCCTTCTCCTTTCCCTCCTTCCTTCAAAATATCCTGGAGCACCACAAGCCAAAGATGCCGTAACTATAGCCAGCCCAGTTCCATCTCACTATATTGAAGCAGAGTTGATGGTTCAACTCAGCTGATCATATTTCTGCTAAATGAAAATATGGGTAGTCCTCGATTTACAACTACAATTGAGCTGCAATTTTCTGTGACTGAGACATTTGTGAAGTGAGTTTTGCCCCATTTCACGAACTTTCTTGCCACTGTTGTTAAGTGAATCACTGCATTTGTTAAATTAGTAACACAATAACCTGGTTTCCTCATTGACTTTGCTTGTCAGAAGGCTGCAAAAGTTGATCACATGACTCTGGGACACTGCAACCATCATAAATCTGAGTAGTTCCCAAGTGCCTGAATTTTGATCACATGACCATGGGAGATGTTGTAACGGATGTAAGTGTGAAAAATGGTCATAAGCCACTTTTTCGATGCTGTTGTAACTTTGAATGGTCACTAAACAAACTGTTGTAAGTCAAGGATTACCTCTACATGGGAGAAGATGAATTCACTTAATGACCTCATGACTCACTTAATAACTTCAGTGATTTGCTGAACAACCTGTTGTAAAATTGGGTGCGACTCAGGGGTGGGATTCAAATAATTTACCAACCAGTTCTCGGCCCTAATGACCAGCTGGGTAGGCGGGGCTCGGTGGTCATGTGATCATGTGGGTGTGGCCAAGTCAATGTCACTCAGGTCGATGGGCACTTTGCCTTAGTTGTTACATTGGTAATAAGGGTTAACTGGAGAGGCAGTTTCTGTAAGTAGGGTAATAAAGATTAGGCTAGAAACACCAGAAGGTTTCCTTCCTGCCTTCCTTACAGGACTAGCCCTGTAAAGTGGGAAAAAAACAAAAGATTTCTTCCAACAACTGGTTCTCCAAACTGCTTAGAAAGTTACTGTCAGCCTCCGCTTTGCTGCTGCTTCAGCTGCCATTGAAACAGGGAGGGGGGCATGGTATTTGGGAAGGGAATTGTTATGTGCTGGAGGAAGATTCTAGACGCTGACCTGACCATCTTATTGCGCATGTGGAGGAGGGGAGTTTCCCGCCAAGGTTAACTGTCCAGCATTCCATCCTGGTGATGTTTTCTGAAGATATCTCCCACCTGACAGTTGGGTGAATTATAATTGGACTATGGACTGGGGTGCCTAGGGGAGGGGATTGAATTTTACATGATATTCTTTGCTTTCGCACCTAATTAACCAGATTCAGCTTAGCTTTGCTACTTTTCATTTGTAATTAATAAAAGTACACTTAATTTCAAACAAATGGAGTTGAGTAGTTTCTTTCCTGATTATTAAATGAAGTCGCACCTGACAATAAGCTGAATCTCACCTCGCACCCAACCCCGAGCGAACAACTACCGAGGGGGGTGCCCTCATAGAAAGAAAAGAAAATGTCTTTGCATGAAAGCAACCAGGAGGAAGACATGGGGGCAACAGCAGCACCATCTTTAACAGAAATGCTAGCTGACCTGAGAGTGGAGGAGCTTGCTGTTCGACCCAGATGGACTTGGGGTGTGGGACAGAAAGAGGAACCTGAGGAATTACAAACTGGAGTCACGAGAAGGAGGCCAAAGAAAAAACCAGCTGCTGACTGGAGTGTCTCTGGAGAGGAAGACTACAAAATCTCCCATGCCATGAGGCTCCTCGAAGAGGCATGGAGTGAATGCCGAAGCCGAGAGGGAGTTTTGGAAAGGGAACCAGCAGAGGAACTGGAGAAAAGGTACCCACTGCATAGTTTAAGGGAGACTGGAGGGGCCGAAGGGGGATGTGCGCAAGAAAACCCAGCACCAACCTCCCCCCCACCCCGTGACTAGAGATATTCTGAGAGCAGGGGGGGCAGGCGACGCCAGATGGCTAAGGTCCCACCCTTAAGCGTAAAATATGATGGAGAACCCAGAGGTCTCGGGTTGTTTATTATTCAGGTCTGGAATTATATGGAAATATATGGGCCTGATTTAGTCACAGATGAATCTAAAGTGAGAATGGTGTTGATGGCCTTGGAGAAGAAAGCAGCCGACTGGATGGTTGGATTGCATAATAGTAACTCCTCTCTCCTGAGGAATTTTGATGAATTTATGGCAGCCAGGAGGAGAAGGTTTGACGACCCTTTGACCGAGCGTCGTGCTTGGCTGAAATTTACGGCCCTTAGACAGGGAAAGAAAACTGTGCCTGAATATGTGCAAGAATTCCAGGAGTTGTCGGCCTATATGAGGGGGTGGTCGGAAGAGGCTTTGCTGGATAGATTCACTGATGGCTTGGATAAAGATGTTTACCAGAAATGCATAAACAGACGCCTTCCCCGTCGTTTGGAACCTTGGTATGAGAACGCTGCAGACTTTGAGTTAGACTTAATCAGGCTTCATTGCATGGAAGAGGGAGAAGTTGAGAAATCCCCACCACTACCCCTTAAAACCCCCTGCCCAAAAAGTGAGGGCAGGGGAGGTTTTGCAGGCAAACCCAAGCCTTCTGCTTGTTTCCGCTGTGGAAAGGAGGGGCATCGTGCTGTGAATTGCCGAGTCAAGCTGACCCCCCCCCCGTTCCACCCCCCCGGAGGGAGAGGAAACCTGAGAAGGCTCCAGGCAAGAGGAAGGAGGCCGCCTTAGCTGCAGAAAATGTTTCTCGAAGCTTCAAGCCAGAGGAGGGGGGAGATGAAAGCCCCAGCTCGACTGACGACACTGATGATGAGGATTCTCATCGCTGGGTAAGTTCCCGCTCTGGCCCTATGCTTATCCCAATCGAGCTTAGAGTGCCCTCTTCTGGCGCAAAAGAAAACCTTATGGCTCTATTAGATTCTGGGTTTTCCCGTTGCATGATAAGCCCTGAAATGGTGGAGAAGCTAGGTTTGAAACTAAAGACTTTAAAAATCCCTATTGCTTTTTGCCAAATAGATGGCTCTATTGCGGGAGGCGGTCCTGCTCATTTTTCCACTGAAACCATTGAGATATGGATGGGTACCCACCAAGAAATGATAACTTTTATTGTGGCACCTGGCATGGACCGGCCCCTTATTTTGGGACTCCCCTGGCTTCGTAGATGTCAGCCTCCGCTTTGCTACTGCTTTGGAGGAGGAGTGTTTCCCGCCAAGGCCAACGGCCCAGCATTCCATCCTGGTGATACCTTTCGACATTACCTCACACCTGACATTTGGGAGAATTATGATTGGACTGTATACGGGATGCCAAGGGGAGGGAAATGAATTATACAATATATTATTCGCTTTTGCGCCTAAATAATCAGACTTAGCTTCGCTTCGCTTCTATTCATCTATAATTAGTAAAAGTACACTTGATTTCAACAAATGGAGTCTGGTGGTTTCCTTTCCTGATTTGTGAATGAAGACGGCCTGACAATTAAGCTAAGTCTCACTTTCACCCCACCCGGAGCTACAACCTACTGAAGGGGGTGTCCTCACAAGAAGAAAAGAAATGTCTTTGCAAGTGAGTGACCAAGAGGAAACTGAGGGGGCAACGGCAGAACCATCTTTAACTGAAAGTCTGGCTGGACTAAGAATGGAAGAGCCTGCTGTTTGTCCCCGATGGACTTTGGGTGTGGGACCGAAAGAGGAGTCGGAGGAGTTGGATGCTGGAGTCACAAGAAGGAGACAAAAAAAAAAGTCAGCGGATTGGAGTGCCACTGGGGAAGAGGATTACAAACTGTCTCATGCCATGAGGCTCCCCGAGGAAGCTTGGTCTGAACGCAATAGCTGTGAAAGAGCCGTGGAAAGTGAGCAGGCTGCAGATCTTGAGCAAAGGTACTCGACGCATAGGTTATGGGAGGGTGAAGAAGCCGAAGGGGGTTGGGGGCAAGAAAACCCAGAACCAGCCTCCCCCCCTCCAGCTAGGGCCGCTCAAAGAGTAGGGTGGGGCAGGCAACGCCGAATGGCAAAAGTCCCTCCCTTAACTGTAAAATATGATGGTGACCCCCAGACTTTAGGGTTGTTTATCATTCAGGTCTGGAATTATATGGAAATATATGGACCTGATTTAGAAACTGATGATATGAAAGTAAGGATGGTCTTAATGTCCTTGGAGAAAAAAGCAGCCGAATGGATGGTGGGCCTACAGAAATGCAATTCCCCTTTCCTGAGGAATTTTAATGACTTTATGTCTGCAATGAAGAGGAGGTTTGATGACCCACTGATCGAGAGACGCAGGTGGGTGAAATTTATGGCCCTGAAACAGGGAAATAGATTGGTAGCAGATTATGTCCAGGAGTTTCAACAGTTGTCAGCCTATATGAGGGGGTGGTCAGAAGACACTTTATTGGATCAGTTCGCTGAGGGATTGAATGAAAAAATATACCAGCAATGCATTAATAGACATCTTCCTCGCCAGGTGACTGCTTGTTATGAACACGCAGCAGATGTTGAGTTGGATTTGGCCAGGCTTCAATGCATGAAAGAGGGAGAAGTGGAGAAATCCACCCCCTAGCAGCTCCAAAAGCCCCCCTCTGCCCCAGACGTGAGGGAAAAGGAAGCTTCGCCGGCAAAACCAAGCCTTTCACGTGCTTCCGTTGCAGAAAGGAAGGCCATAGTGCCATGAATTGCCACATAAAAATGGCTCAGACTGCCCCACCCCCTCCCCAAAGAGAGGGAAGAACAAGTAAGGCCCCGGGCAAGAAGAGAGAGGCTGCGTGCGCCACTGAAAATGTTCCCCAGCATTTCCAGTCGGAGGAGGAGGGAGGCATTAGTTCCAGTTTGTCTGATGAATCAGATGAGGAACAATCTCATCGTTGGGTAAGTTCAAACAAAGGCCCCATGCTTATCCCAATTGAACTAAGAGTGCCACCTTCTGGCGCGACTGAAAAACTTTTAGCTCTACTGGATTCGGGTTGTTCTCGCTGCATGATAAGTCCAGCAATGGTGGAAAAACTTGGCTTGAAATTGAGAACTTTGAAAACCCCTATTGTTTTTGCCAAATTGATGGTTCTATTGTGGGAGGTGGTCCTGCTCATTTTTCTACTGAGCTCTTACAGATGAAAATGGGTACCCACCAAGAATTAATCACTTTTATTGTGGCACCTGGGATGGACCAGCCTCTTATTTTGGGACTCCCCTGGCTTCGTAAATGGAACCCTCGCATTAACTGGGGGAAGGGGTGGTTACGTATTCGCACTAGCGCACCCCCTGAAGGGGAGGTTGAAACTCCAGACGTTGCTGATTCTAACCCCACATTGGCAGCCAGGGGGCGGGAGAGGATCGAAGGGGAAGAAAAAATTCTGAAAGAATATTGGGATCTAAGGGGAGTGTTTAATGAGAAATCTTCTGATAAACTCCCCCCCCCCCAGACCCACTGATTGCACCATTGATATTTTGCCCGGGGTGAAGCTTCCCAAGCCCCAGATATATTCAATGTCCCCTAGGGAAATGGAGGAGATGAGGAGATTCATTGACAAGAATTTGGGAAGAGGTTTTATTGAGCTGGCTAGACCCAAGGTAGCGGCTCTTGTGCTATTCAGAGAAAAGAAAGATGGCTATCTCAGATGATGTGTGAACTTCAAAAATTTAAACTGCATCTCTGCCCAGAATCTGTACCCATTATGACTGATGAAGGACATGCTGGCCCAACTGGGAAAGGGCCGCATTTTCATTAAACTGGACTTGAGAGAAGCATACTATAGAGTCCGTATTAAAGAGGGAGACGAGTGGAAAACAGCTTTCAACTGCCCCCTTGGCTGTTTCCAATTTCGGGTGATGCTGTTTGGCCTACAGGGGGTGCCTGTGGTCTTCATGCAGTTAATTAATGAGATGTTGCATGACCATTTCTACAAAGGTGTTATCGTATATTTAGGTGATATCCTTATTTACACGGAAACACGTGAGGAACACGTAAAGCTGGTTCGTACTGTGCTGAAAAAGCTTCGGGCTGCGGAGCTTTACGCCAAATTGTCCAAATGTGAATTCCACCAGGAGAAGGTTGACTACCTAGGCGATTGTATCTCCCACGTGGGTGTGGAGATGGACCCCGCTAAAGTAAATGCCTAGCAGGCTGTTGGATTGGATCATGGAATGTCAAGCTGTTTTTGAGAAGTTGAAACGGCTTTTTGCCGAAGAACCGGTCCTCAAGCATCTGAACATGGACGCGCCTTTTGTAGTTCAGGCTGATGCCAGCAACGTGGCTGTGGGGGCCATATTGCTTCAGGGCAATGATCAAGGTAACTTACAACCCTGCGCATACACCTCTCACAAACTGACTGACACGGAGAGACGTTGGGCTATTTGGGAGAAGGAAGTGTTCGCTGTTCGTTGGGCTTTAGCCACATGGCGCCATTTTCTCGAGGGCGCCAAGCAGCTGTTCGAGGTGTGGACTGACCATAAAAATTTGGAAGCTTTAAGAACTCCCAGGAAACTTTCTCCTAAACAGATGCGCTGGGCTCAACATTTCAATCATTTTAACTTCACCCTGAAATACATTCCGGGGGGGGGGGGGGAGAATTTTATGGCTGATGCTTTGTCCAGGCTTCCTCAATACAACTGTTCTAAGCTCAGCATGGTCCAGCCTGTCATTCCCATGATGAGCCTCGCTGCTCCAGTGGTTACTAGACAACAAGCACATTCTAAAGTGGAGATGTCCCAGGACTTTCTTTTGAATCTCAAGAAAGCCCTCCCTAATGATGATTGGTTCCAGCAGCACATGAGTGAATGTACCATGAGGGATGAATTGCCCTGGATTGGGGCAAAACTTTAAGTTCCTACGTCTCTTCGACTAGTTGTTCTTCAGTGAGCTCATGATTCCCGGATGGCGGGGCATTTTGGTTTAGTAAAAACGCTCCATCTCGTCAATAGGCAATTTTGGTGGCCTTCTTTGAAAAAGGACATTGAACGTTATGTTGCCAGTTGTCCCGTTTGTGTCGCTGCTAAACACCCACTGGGGAAACCTCAAGGACTGCTCCAGACTGTAGCTCGCCCCGTCGCCCCTTGGAAGGAAATCTCTATGGACTTCATTGTGGAACTCCCTGAGAGTCAGGGACACACCGTTATCTGGGTGGTTACCGACTTGTTCTCCAAGCAAGTCCATTTCATCCCTTGTTCCAAGATTCCGTCTGCTAAGACTCTCGCTAAGATGTTCATCTTCCACGTTTACTGCTTACATGGGGTGCCCGACTGCATCATTTCGGATAGGGGTGTGCAGTTCATCTCCGTGTTCTGGAGGGAGTTTCTGAAGCGTATTGGCTCCGCCCAGGGCTTAAGCTCCGCCCACCACCCTCAGACTAATGGGGCTTGTGAGAGGACTAATTCTGTTCTGGAACAGTATTTGCGTTGTTTCATCAACTACCAGCAAGATGATTGGGTGGATTTGTTGCCACACGCGGAGGTGGCTTTCAACAATTCTGTGCATAGCAGCACTGGGTTCACCCCTTTCTGGGTGGTGTATGGCCAGGATTTTGTACCCATTCCTGAGGCTCCTCGTGAACAGCCCCAAGTGGCGTCTCTATCTGAGTGGAGTGATTGCCTTCGGCACGTTTGGCCTTTAGCACTCCAAACTTTGGACGCTGCGCATCGCGCGCATAAAAAAACATGCTGATAAGAAACGGACTAAGCCATATGATTACAAGGTTGGTGATTAGGTTTATCTGTCTACTAGTTTTCTTCAGACTCCACAAAAGTCAAAGAAGCTGGGGCCTAAATATGTTGGCCCGTTTCCTATTATCAAGATCATCAATCCTGTTTCTGTTCGGCTGCAACTGCCTAAACACCTCAACCGGGTTTACCCTGTTTTTCATGTTAACCTCATAAAGCCTGTTTGCACTTCGTCTTTATGTCCGCCTGTTCCACCACCGCCCGCCCCGCTGTTGATTGATGGTGAACAACATTTCGAGGTTTGCAAAATTTTGGACTCCCATAAACGCCGGAATCGTATCCAGTACTTTGTGGCTTGGAAGCATTTTCCACCCTCTCATGCCGAATGGGTGGACAAGTCCCATGTTCGGTCCCCTAAATTGCTCTGCCAGTTCTATTCCACTTATCCTGACAAGCCCTGATTTGGCCTGTTTCCTGACTAATTTTTCTCTCTCCTCTCTCTCTTCCTCTCCCCTTTTCCCCTTTTTTTTGTGTTTTGTTGTTCTGCAGGTTTGACTGCCTTTTTCTGGAGGAGGGCTGGATGTCAGCCTCCGCTTTGCTACTGCTTTGGCTGCCATTGAAACGGGGAGGGGGGCATGGTATTTGGGAGGAGAATCATTGTTATGCTGGAGGAAGATTCTAGATTTTGAACTGACCACCTTACTGTGCATGTAGAGGAGGAGTATTTCCCGCCAAGGCCAACGGCCCAGCATTCCATCCTGGTGATGCCTTTCGACGTTATCTCACACCTGACATTTGGGAGAATTATGATTGGACTGTATACGGGATGCCAAGGGGAGGGGAATGAATTATACAATATATTATTCGTTTTCGCACCTAAATAATCAGACTTAGCTTAGCTTCGCTTCTATTCATCTATAATTAGTAAAAGTACACTTGATTTCAACAAATGGAGTCCGGTGGTTTTATTTTCTGATTTGTGAATGAAGAAGGGCTTCATTCATGCATAAACTGGAGGGTGGGGTGGTTGCGGATTTGGACATCCACACCCCCAGAGGGTAAAGTTGAAGCTCCAGCCTCTGATACTACTACCCCCTCACTGGGAGCCAGGGGGCAGGAGAAGATTGAGGTGGAGGAAAGAATACCAAGGGAATATTGGGACCTCAAGGATGTTTTTAGTGAAAAATCTTCTGATAAATTACCCCCTCACAGACCCACAGATTGCACCATTGATATTTTACCTGGAGTAAAGCTTCCAAAGGCCCAAATATATTCAATGACCCCTAGAGAGATAGAGGAAATGAGGAAATTCATTGATAAAAACTTGGAAAGGGGATTCATTAAACCAGCAAGGCCCAAGGTAGCAGCTCCAGTATTGTTCAGAGAAAAGAAAGATGGCTCCTTCAAATTACGTGTGAACTTCAAAAACCTGAACTGCATCTCTGCTCAGAACCTGTACCCCTTACCACTGATGAAGGACATGCTGGCCAAACTAGGGAAGGGCCGGATTTTCACTAAATTGGACCTAAGGGAAGCGTACTATAGGGTCAGAATTAAAGAGGGGGACGAATGGAAAACTGCTTTCAACTGCCCCCTTGGTTGTTTCCAATTTCGAGTAATGCCATTTGGCCTCCAGGGGGTGCCAGCAGTCTTCATGCAGTTGATTAATGAGGTTTTACATGATCATCTTTACAAAGGCGTAATGGTCTATTTATAAGATATCCTTATTTACACCGAAACACATGAAGAACACGTGAAGCTGGTTCGCACAGTTCTGAAAAAACTCTGGGCAGTGTAACTGTACGCCAAATTGTCCAAGTGTGAATTTCATCAGGAGAAGGTTGATTACCAGGGCTATCTAATCTCCCACAAGGGGATTGAAATGGACCCCGCTAAGGTCAAAGCTGTCACCGAGTGGGAGGCCCCATGTACACGTAAGCAATTACAGAGATTTTTGGGTTTTGCTAACTTCTATCGTCAATTTATTCCCTCCTTCGCTAAGATAGCTCTCCCTATAACTAACCTACTTAAGTCGAAAGGAGGGGCCAAGCCTAAACCTAGCAAACCGTTGGACTGGACTATGGACTGTCAAGCTGCTTTTGAGAAGTTGAAACGCCTCTTCGCGGAGGAACCGGTCCTCAAGCACCCTGACATGGACGCGCCTTTTGTGGTCCAGGCTGACGCCAGTGATGTCGCAGTGGGTGCTGTACTACTTCAAGCAAATAGCCAAGGTAAATTACAACCCTGCGCATACAACTCTCGCAAACTGACCAACACGGAGAGACATTGGGCCATTTGGGAGAAAGAGGCTTTTGCTGTTCGCTGGGCTTTATCAATGTGGCACCATTTTCTGGAGGGCGCCAAGCACCCTTTCGAGGTGTGGACTGACCATAAAAACTTGGAGGCATTGAGAACCCCCAGAAAACTTTCTTCTAAGCAGATGCGCTGGGCTCAGCATTTCAATAGATTCAATTTTACCTTGAAATACATTCTGGGAGGGAAAAACTTTATGGCTGATGCTTTGTCCAGGCTCCCTCAGTACAACTGTTCAAAGCTCAGTGTTGTCCAGCCAGTCATTCCCACAAAGAGCCTGGCTGCTCCGGTTGTTACTAGAAGTCAAACAACTTCTAAATTGGAAGTCACTGAGGGCTTTCTTTCTAATCTAAAAAAGGTCTTTACTAAGGATGACTGGTTCCAGCAACACATGGATGAATGCACTATGAAAGATGGATTGGCTTGGATAGGGGCAAAGTTATACATCTCTGTGTCCATTAGAACCATTGTACTTCAACGGGCTCATGACTCCCGGATGGCTGGGCACTTTGGATTCATCAAGACCCTGCACCTCGTCAAGAGGCAATTTTGGTAGCCCTCACTGAAAAAGGACATTGAGGCTTATGTTGCTAGTTGTCCCATTTGTGCCGCTGCTAAACGCCCTCCAGGTAAGCCCTAAGGGTTGCTCCAGGCGGTGGCTCGTCCAGTAGCCCTGTGGAAGGAGATCTCCATGGATTTCATTGTTGAACTTCTGGAGAGTCAAGGAAACACAGTAATCTGGGTTGTTACTGACTTATTCTCCAAGCAAGTTCATTTCATCCCTTGCTCCAAGGTCCCTTCAGCTAAATCTCTCACTAAGATGTTCATCTCACATATATATCACTTACATGGGGTGCCCAACTACATCATCTCAGACAGGGGTGTTCAGTTCACCTCCCTGTTCTGAAAAGAATTTCTGAAGCGGATTGGCTCCGCCCAGAGGTTAAGCTCCTCCCACCACCCTCAAACTAATGGGGCTTGCAAGAGGACTAATTCTGTGCTGGAGCAATATTTACATTGTTTCATCAACTACCAACAGGATGATTGGGTGGAATTGTTGCTTCACGCTGAGGTGGCTTACAACAATTCCATGCACAGCAGTACTGGCTTTACCCCTTTTCGCATTGTATACGGCCAAGATTTTGTGCCCATTCCTGAGATTCCTCGTGAGCAGCCGCAAGTCTCTTCGCTGTCCAAGTAGAGTGATCGCCTTCAGGACGTCGGGCCTTTGGCTCTCCAGACTCTGGATGCTGCGCATTGCGCTCATAAGAAACAAGCTGATAAGAAACGGACTAAACCCCATGAATACAAAGTTGGTGATCAAGTTTATTTCTCCACTAAGTTTCTTCAAATGACGCAGAAGTCAAAGAAGTTGGGCCCCAAGTATGTTGGCCCGTTTCCAATTGTCAAGATCATCAACCCTGTCTCCGTCCGTCTCCAGTTACCTAAGCATCTCAACCGGGTTTACCCTGTTTTTCATGTTAATCTCCTGAAACCTCACCTCACTTCTTCTTTGAGAACACCTCTTCCTCCTCCACCTGCCCCGCTTTTGATAGAGGGAGAGCAACATTTCGAGATCCGTGAGATTTTGGACTCTCATAAGCGACGGAACCGTGTCCAGTACCTGGTGGCTTGGAAGCATTTTCCCCCATCTCACGCTGAATGGGTTGATGGGTCCCATGTTCGAGCGCCTCATCTGCTCCGCAAGTTCTACTCTACCTATCCTGACAAGCCCTGATTCTTGGACAATCTCCTAATTTTCTTTTTTTTTCTCCCTTCCCCTTTCTCTCTTTCGTGTATTGTTGTCTGTTGGTTTGTTTGTGTTCTTTTCGTTTCTGCAGGTGTGACTGCCCTTTTCTGGAGGAGGGCCGGATGTCAGCCTCTGCTTTGCTGCTGCTTCGGCTGCCATTGAAACAGGGAGGGGGGCATGGTATTTGGGAAGGGAATCGTTATGTGCTGGAGGAAGATTCTAGACGCTGACCTGACCATCTTATTGTGCATGTGCAGGAAGGGAGTTTCCCGCCAAGGTTAACTGTCCAGCATTCCATCCTGGTGATGTTTTTTGAAGATATCTCCCACCTGACAGTTGGGTGAATTATAATTGGACTATGGACTGGGGTGCCAAGGGGAGGGGATTGAATCATACATGATATTCTTTGCTTTCGCACCTAATTAACCAGATTCGGCTTAGCTTTGCTACTTTTCATTTGTAATTAGTAAAAGTACACTTAATTTCAAACAAATGGAGTTGAGTGGTTTCTTTCCTGATTATTAAATGAAGTCGCACCTGACAGTTACCAACCGGTTCTCCCGAATAGGTGCGAACTGGCTGAATCCCACCACTGGTGCGACTTACTTAGCAAGCAACTTGCTTAGCAATGGAAATTCTGCTTCCAACAGAGGACTACCTATATCTCATTTACTATATGTGAGATTTTTTTATACTGAGAATTGCATGTTTATGATAGTATCATAATGTCACTGATCTGGGTCCTGGATACATGAGGACCATGTATCCTGGATACATGAGGACCATGTAGGACATGAGGCAAATATCCCAGCAGTATCCAGGACCCAGATCAGTGACATTATCAGTGATAAGCAACAATCTGAATTATACACAGAAACCTATAGACAATCAAGGCAGGGACTACAGAAAAAGTATGACTCTGCAGAGTTTACTTTCACCTGTCAACATATATAGATTTTGCATTTTGCTATTTCTGAATAGTATTTAAAGATACCTCCAGAGTACATTGTTATAATCAACAGGGGTGGGTTGCTGCTGGTTTACTACTGGTTTGCAATGTGTGTGTGCATTGTTCAATGTAAATAGTTCTTCGTGCATGCACAGAACAATTTACAGTGAACTGCGCATGTGCAGTCACTAAAAACCAAAATAGCAGCAGCCCTGCGGCGGCAAGGGGACTGGTTCGGGGGCATGGCAGGCCTGGGTTGCTGCCAGTTCTGCAACTCAGGCCTGAATTCCATTACTGGTTCAGCTGAACTGGGCCAAAAAGGTGGGAGCAGCCTCTGTAATCAGCCATTAAGCGATGAAGGTGTGAATAACTGTACTTAGAGAATCTGGCTTCAAAAAAGCCAAATCCAGCAGACTAGCTGAAGCTGAGTGAATGTCCTTCTGGATTTTTGAATTTCATAGGGTGCCCAGATCATGAACAGCGGCTCCATTTTGCTAGGGTTTCTTTAGGATGAGTTTGGAATATCCAGTGTGTCTCCTGTTTAATCCAGAGTAAAGATCTCCCACAGATTTCACCCTGGCTCAGCAGATGGCCCTATCCAGCGGCTTTACTTTGATGAAACTTCACCTTGGCTCAGTAGATGACTGTTCTCAATGGCTTCAAACGGATGTTGAATAAGGTTATGATACTGCTAATGCTAAAGTTCGATGTGATATCTTCACATCATGCTCATAAAGAGAATTATGAAATCTATCAGCTAAATACAAGTCAGGCAGGCATTTCCTTAAGCTTTGTGAATCATAAATATGTATATTTAATCAAATCCACATTATAACAGGTTAAACCAAGAATATAAAAGACAATGAATTTATATACAAATGCATGCCATACAGAGCCAAGGTGACCTTATTAATATTTATATTCTTAAGCCTTTCTGCTGACATGGCAGTTATCCATGACCATAACATTTTTCATTATCTTCCTAAATTTCTCTCTGTTTCAAAATTAGATCTGATGGTTTCAAGCCTCATGGGTATCAGAGATGACAACTATTTGGACAGAGATTGATGTTCCCAGCTATGTTTCCTAATAGGTGAGCCCTTCTTTTGTCCCCATCATACCTTTGGGAATTTGTACAGGTAAATCACATATCACGTTTGCATTGGAAGAGAAATGTTCATCTTGGGGAATCACAATCTTATTAATGTGTTTTGAATCATGGTGAAGATGGATGTAATTCATTTCAGTGCCAATATGACTTTTTTTTCCACTCACCATACTGATGCCAATAATGTATTAATTATCAGGTTCTTTTTCCTACAGAGCAAAAAAAAAAAAAAAAAAGCAAAGACTTGTCATGCTGGGAATTGGTAATGTAGGTAGTCCTTGATTTATGACCACAATTGAGTCCAAAATTTATGTTACCAAGTGAGACAGTTGCTAACTGGGCTTTGCCCCATTTTACGACCTTTCTTGCCTGCAATTGTTAAGTTAGTAACACAGTTGTTAAGTGAATCTGGTTTCTCCATTGACTTATCAGAAGGTCGCAAAAGATGATCACATGACCCCGGGATACTGCAACCATCATAAATCTGAGTCATTGGCCCAGCCTCTGAATTTTGATCATATGACTATAGGAGTGCATAAGTGTGAAACACAAGTCACTTTTTTCAGTGCCATTGTAACTTCAAACAGTCACTAAATGAACTGTTGTAAGTCAACAACTACCTGTACAATAGAATGGGATAATCCATACAATGAACTGTTCTTCCAAGGGTAGCACTGTTGCTATACATAAGCATTTCCATTAGTTTCCATTAGATAGTCACAGCTTTTGAATCAGCCTTTAGCTAACTTTCCTTAGAAACCAATTTTATACCCACTTACCCCAAAATAAACTTACTTTCCCCAGTAGGACATATGTATATCTGAACAGAAATCTTTAGCATGCACTATAACATGGAAATGTTGTTGCACTGTCAGAAAAATACATCACTCGTATATAATAGGGGTGGGTAGGTGTTCATTTTTTTTCATGGCAACACCAACTGATGATATATTTTTTTTAATACTTGATTTTTAAAAAGAAGAAAGGGAGAAAAGATAGAAACTTGTCTATATACTTCAAGGACATTAGCATTGCAATGCTCACTGATTAGATTTTCATGTTTAACATTTATGGGGTGACATTTGCAGCAATTATAGCATTGCTAATATAAAAAAAAGATATTCTGTCTTCCTAGGGCCAGAAGAAAATGAGTTTTAAGATACCCTAAAAAAATCTAACACTAAAAATGATTTAAATATGCTGAATTAAAGATGGAAATGAGAAGATAATGAGTTCAACCTATGTAAACTCTGCATAAATGGGAAGTTGGTCACTAAGACATTTCTGGTTATTATTATCATTATGGAAAAAAGATAACAATAATTTGGGTGTAAGCATAAAAAAGCTCATCTATATTTAGAGCAGAGGGATTTCTCTGCCTTTCCCTTTCTGTGAGTTTTTTTTCTTAAATTAATGGTATCTGGAATATCTATGGGGGATCTGGAATTTATCTGAATAATAAACCAATTAAAAAGCTATAGCGAGATCCAGCTAAAATTAAACCTATTTAAGTCCCACTGATTCCAGAAGTAAAACTAAATACATACTGTCCATTAAAACACAAAACAAAACACATTGCAAAATTACAGGAAAAAAGGTCGACAGAGTACCAACAGAGCGATGATAATAAAAGGAAGTGATCCAAAGAACAAAAATGATGTTTTATTGCCTGCTTTTATATTACCATCAGTCTTCTACTCCCTCCCCCCCACCCGCCGCCTACAAAAAAACACTCTTCTACAATAATTGGCTATGGAAAATTTGCATGATAAATTTTATTTGCTTTTTCATGTATCAGAACTTGTGTGAGGGCACCTGATTAATTTTTTTAATTAATTGCATGTTTATCCCACCTTTCAAGTCCACTTAGCAGTGATACGTGACTTTAATCACCATCTCTGAATATTCTCAATAGCTCCTGTAAAATCTAAAAAAAGATTACCCAAGAGTAAAATACATTCTTGCAAGAACAGGTGGCTAGCAGGTAGACATACAGAGGAATATATTTCTTCAACTTTTTATTCCCTTCACCCAAACCATAAATCCCTCCTTGCAGCTCCCTTTGACAAAGACCACAGGGTTGCAATCTTCCTGGAATGTGTGTTTCTCCATGAAATTCCCCATGCTTAATCTGTTTCCCCATCTTTGCACAGTTCCCCCTTTTCCATATTATCTTTAGTCCCTTTTATATATCTTAACCTATATTTCTGGCAGCATAAACAATCCTGGCAGCATAAATATAAGAAACTGAGGCAAGCAATTGATTAATTTCTCACTATATTACTAGACTGTGTGGTTAAAACTGTTAATTAATTTGCTTTGCCAAGCTGATCAGAATAGCAGTTTCCCCCTGTTTTCTAGTCTTCATCTTTTTTTCCTTTAATGTCCCAATGTCAGTAGTGAAATTAATTTTTTTCTACTACCAGTTCTATGGGCATGGCTTGGTGGGCATGACAGGGGAAGGTTACTGCTAAATCCCCATTTCCTCCCAATCAGCTGGGACTTTGGAGGCAGAGAATAGATAGGGGTGGAGGCAGTCAGAAGTGGTATTTACTGGTTCTCCGAACTACTCAAAATTTACGCTACTGGTTCTCCAGAACCTTTCAGAATCTGCTGAATTTCATTCCTGCCCAATGTCCTACTGAACTTTTATACCCACATCTCTGGAAAATTGCTTTCTTTGCAAAAACAACATTATCTCCATCAGTTTATGGACATAAGCTTCCCTCTACCCCCTTGAACACTGTCGGCTCCCCCCCTCCCCGTGGATATGTCATCTCCTCATTCCATCTCCCCATGATGTCATTCCGTTTGGTTGAGTTCATGGCTTCCATGATAGCTATGGACCTAACTCAGTTAATTCAAGACCCCACCCATAACAGGGGACACATGCTCGACCTGATTTTTGTCTCTGGGCAGTGGATGAATGATTTAGATTTAGGGGATATTTCTATCCAACCCTTGTCATGGTCTGATCATTTCCTCATCAGGCTTGACTTCCATACTGCTACCCCTCGCTACAGGGAGTGGAACCGACTAGATGATTCCGCCCCAGGAGCCTGGTGGACCCTGAAAGTTTTCTGATGGAGCTTGGGACTTTTCCTGAATCCCTTGCTCACAGCTCGACCGAAGCCCTAGTGGAAGCCTAGGATAGGGCGGCCACTAGGGCCTTGGATCGTGTTGTGCCTTTGCGGCCTCTGACCCAGTGTCGATCCTGGGTAGCTCTCTGGTTTACCGAGGAGCTCCAGGAGATGAAACACTGGAAAAGACACCTAGAGAGTGGTTGGAGGTCCAGCCGGTCTGAATCTGATCGAACACTAGTAAGAATTCATATTAAATCCTATTTAGTGGCGATAAAAACAGCAAAACAGCAACATTTTTCCACAGCTATCCACAGATAACTGCCCAGCCGCCCTGTTTAGGGTGACACGCTCCTTACTCAACCAAGGAACTGGGAAAGACCCCTTGCAGGATAGGGCTGAAGAATTTGTTCAGTATCTGCAGGATAAAATCACTCAGATCCAGACAGGCTTGGACTCTAACTGGGTAGATTTGGGCGAGTCGATGGGGATGAATCTTGTGGAAACTATCTGGGATGAGTTTGATCCTGTGACTCCTGTGACTTAGTTTCGGCTTCCCAGGAAGTAACATGAGGCTGGCTCCAGGTGATTACTAATGCTCCATTGAGAGAGGGGTTCTTTCCTACCACCTTGAAGGAGCTTCTTTAGCCAACTATTGTCCGGTCTCCAACCTTTGCTTTGTAGCGAAGGTTGTCGAGAGTGTGGTAGCACATCAGCTTCCCCAGTACCTGGATGAAGCTGCCTACCTGGATCCATTTCAGTCAGGTTTCAGGCCCGGGTACAGCACGGAGACGACATTGGTCACATTGGTTTATGATCTGCTCCTCTGTCCTGGTCCTATTAGACCTCTCGGCAGCTTTCGATACCATCAACCATGGTATCCTACTGCGATGACTCGGGGGGTTGGGAGTGCGGGGCACCATTTTATGGTGGTTCTCCTCCTACCTGTCAGATCGGTCGCAGTTCGTGTTGACTAGAGGACAGGGATTGACCCCAACATGCATCACTTGTGGGGTGCCCCAGGGATCAGTTCTCTCACCCCTTCTGTTCAACATATATATGAAACCGCTTGGTGAGATTATCTGTGGTTTTGGGGTACAGTATCATCAATATTCTGATGATACCCAACTTTTCATCTCTACCCCAAACTACCCAAATGATGCCCTTGACATGATGTCCTGATGCCTGGAGGCTGTGCGGATCTGGATGGGGAGGAACAGGTGCAAGCTCAATCCCTCCAAGACTGAGTGACTGTGGTTTCCGTCATCCCGATTTGTGCATCTTGTTCCATCTTTGATGATGGGGGAGAAATTTTAGCCCCCTCAGAGAAGGTCCACAATCTGGGAGTCCTTCAGCTTAGTTTAGAAAAACACTTGACAGCCATGACCAGGGGAGCCTTTTACCAGGTTCGCCTGGAATGTCAGTTGCACCCCTTCCTGGATCCGGACACTCTGTGCACAGTCACTCACGCCCTCATCCTTTCTTGCCTGGACTACTGCAACACTCTCTACATGGGGCTTCCCTTGAAGAGCACCCGGAGGCTTCAGCTGGTCCAGAATGCAGCCGCGTGGTTATCATGGGGGTATCTAGGTGCTCCCATGTTACACCCCTTTTAGGCGGCCTGCACTGGTTGCTGGTTGTTTTCCAGGTGCGATCCAAGGTACTAATTATGACCTGTAAAGCGCTCCATGGCTTAGGCCCAGGGTACCTGTGAGACCACCTACTGCCACCAGTAGCCTCCCACCATCCAGTGCGATCCCAACAGAGTTGGCCTCCTCAGGGTGCCGTCGGCCAGACAGTGTTAGCTAGTGACCCCCAGGGGGAGAGCCTTCTCTGTGGCAGCGCCTTCCCTCTGGAATGAGCTGCCCCCGGAGCTTCGCATAATCCCCGACCTCTGGTCCTTCCGACACGCCCTAAAAAGTTGCCTTTTCCAGCCAGCCGGCCTGGCCTGAACAGAATAAAATAAATGATTAATTTAATTGTTAATTTTAATCTGTTTTTTAAAATTTTATTGTTAATATTAATTGGGTTTGTTTTTGGATACTTTATTTAATTTCCTTTTTAACTTTTGTAATATGTGTTTTTTTTAATGTCGTACAGCGCCCTGAGTCCTTTGGGAGAAGGGTGGCATATAGATCCAATAAACAAAAAAAAAGTTTCTTACAGAAGGAAGGAAGGAAGGAAGGAAGGAAGGAAGGAAGGAAGGAAGGAAGGAGGGAGGGAGGGAAGTTAGTTAGTTAGTTAGTTAGTTAGTTAGTTAGTTAGTTAGTTAGTTAGTTTGGGCTTCAACCCAAAACCTTATTCCTGTTCATCCTAACGATTAGCCCTTACATATTAATCTGACACCATAAATTCCTTGGCATTTTTTTAAAAATGTTGCTTTGAAACATGTATTTTTTCTTTTTCTTTTTTGATTCTGTATTTTAACTTTGGAAATAAATAAATAAAAATTGTAATAAAAATGTTTTTACTTTAATCCCTGCATTGCACTTTCACCCCTGCATTATCACACAACAAAGTGAGCCTTGTTTCTTCTTCTTTTGTGGAAAAAGAAACCACAAGATTTGGATTGTTTTTGGATTTGGCAATCTTGTAATGGTTTCAGCCAGGTGAAGTTCAGCAGGTTCTGACAGGTTCTGGAGAACCAGTAAATACCACCTCTGACTGGCCCCGCCCCCATCTATTCTCTGCCTCCTGAGTCCCAGCTGATCAGGAGGAAATGGGAATTTTGCAGTAACCTTCCCCTGGAGTGGGGAGGGAATTTAGGTTTTACAGTATCCTTCCCCTGCCATGCCCACCAAGCCACGCCCACAGAACCGGTAGTAAAAAAAGAACCCCTTTCTCTTTTTTGTTGTTTATTATTTGTAAAATTCAATTTTATAAATTAGCAACTATTATTCCTTACCAAGCCTCCTCCTTATCCAACTCCATGGATGCCAATGATCCATCAATAGTTTACAGCTGGAAGTACAGGTAGTCCTCGACTTACAACAATTCACTTAGTGACTGTTCAAAGTTATAACAGCTCAGGAAAAAGTGATTTATGACTGTTTTTCACACAACCATTGCACCATCACATGATCAAACTTCAGACCTTTGGGAACGGACTCACATTCATCTCCCAGGGTCATGCAATCCCCTCTTGTGACCTTCTGACAAGCAAAGTCAATGAAGAAAGCAGATTCACTTAACAACCATGTTACTAATTCAACAACTGCAGTGATTCACTCAACAACTGTGGCAAGAAAGGTCGTAGAATGGAGCAAAATTCACTTAAATAGTGGTCATAAATTGAGGATTACCTGTAATTGAAATCCACTTTCTTTTCTGATGAATAAATCAAGTTGTGATGAGGTTTTCAAATCTTACTGTGATCTGTGATTAAATAGCACAGGAATACTAAATCTATGAGTCTGGAATTTTCTTTCATTTTCTTTTATGGAGTTCTTTCCTCAAAAAGTCCACTTTAAGCCACAATCAGAAAAAGAGGCTGATGCAATATATTTAAAGAAAATCAAATTTTACATTTCGACTGGCTGAATATCTTTTGGGAAATTCAGTGTCTTTTACAACATCTGGAATCAGAAATCAGTACTTTCAGTGAAGCCTGCTCCCACTGGGCATAGCATTTTGCTTAACCCAGGACTTAATAAATTGATAGCATTTTGTTGAACACTGCTGTTCTTTCATCCACTTATTTTTTTTCTCTGTATATTGTGGGATGTTTTTGTGGGAAGAATTTATTTCCCTATATTCAAGATGTGGGATGTTTGGATAAGATTTTCTTTGGGACAAGGGATTGTAATTACAGGTAGTCCTCATTTAGTGACTGCCTTATTTAGCAAGTGTTTGGGCAGTTACTACAGTGATGAAAAAGTAAGTTTGTGACCAATCCTCACATCTATGACCTTTGCAGGTCTGCAAATCAAAGAAAAGGTTGAAGTAAGAATTGAAGGAGAGTTGCAGTTTCATTTAGCAACTGCTTTATTTAAAACACACACACACAGACACACACACACACACACAGAACCAGGAGCTGTTTATTTCTCCCTCTAGGTAATCTGATTACTACCATTCGCATTTGCAAACACTTCATCATTTACACAGGGATAGCCTTAAAACAACCATGATAGTTCATCATAGGAGAACCAAAAAAAAATTGACTGGTTCTTATGTTTTTCACAGCATTTTCTCTGTAACACTAATTCAAGATAAGGTGATGAATGAATATGGCGGCATGGTACAGTGGGACATAACACCACCTTCTCTGTTTCTAATACCCTTCTCAACATTATTTAACAACTGTTTCTGAGAACAGCTGTGTCAGCCGGGTTGAGAAAAGAATTTGTTCCTTCAAGGCAATTTCTCAAAATGAAACAGCCCCAGCCTGGCTTGGATTTGATGGCTATGCTTCAAAATTCTGAATGTGTGTCATAATTTTTCAGTCAAAAATATATAACCCCCTCAAAAAAACAACCTCAACAACTCCTGTTGTGCAAAACAGTGAGCACAAAAATATCTGTATTCATTTAAACAGCATGTAAGTAAGCTTGAAACCTTTGGGAAATGCTCTAAAAATGAAAGGAAACATGAGAAGGAATATGCCAAAAAGAATTAGAAAAAGATCACACATTTTTTAAAAAGTCTCAGACTTACTAAAAGTAGGATAAGCTGCATATCATTTGTCTTTATATTTTATTTATAGATCATACAGGATGATTAATATTCATTGAAACCTATTACAAAAACCAAGAATGCTGGAAGGAAAAAGAAAACATATAAAAAGTAAAAGGAACCCAAATCACACTGTTAAAATCCATCTGTCCTGAACAGTCTTCACTGCCTATAAAAACATGATTAAAGAAGAAAGGGTCCTGATATCCCTTATGAGAAGGTCAGAAGTTGTGTGTTGCTATTTAGAAGTTCCTGTCTTGAATGCTCGTGACAGGGGTGGGCTGCTGGAGGTTCGCAGGGGTCCAGGAGAGCCTCTAGCTAAGATTCTGTGCAGTTCAGAGAACCCCCAAATCCCACTCCTGGTTGGCCCCGCCCATCCTTCCCCTCCTGCAGTCCCCATGCAGCCCATTTTTGGATGCAGGTAAGTGCAGGGCGCCCACAGAGGCTCAGGGAGGGTGAAAAACAGGCCTACCGGAAGTTCAGGAAGACATTTCTGGCCTCCAGAGGGCCTCTGGGGCCTGGGGGGGGCATTTTTGCCCTCCCAAAGGTTCAAGAAAAACTGGATCTCCCCCCCCCCTGTGGTGCAGGAAGCCAACTAGGCCATGGCCATGCCCACCCAGCAACCGGGCAGAGAGCCCTTTGCTAAAAAATTTGAAGCCCACCCCTGCTCGTGAACCAATTATCATTAGGGCATAATGTCTGCATCATATTATTATTCAAAATATCAAGGCTGGTTTTCAGAATTAAAAAACACTGATCTGAATTGCTGGCTCAGGAATTCTATGAGTTGAAGTCCACAAGTCATAAACGGGCCATGGTTCCTCACCCCTGACTTAGGACTTCAGAAGAAAAGAGATTTCACTCTGGGAACAGAGAAGTAATTTGCTAGGGTTATATACAGTATGTATATATTCTCTGTGAAAATATTTTTGTTATTTGGCAATGAAGAAGGAAATGTTAAATTGGCTAAATGCTAGAGTAATGGTTAAGGCACCAGACTAGAAACAGGGGACTATGAGTTCCAGTCCTGCCTTAAACACAAAGCCAGCTGGGTAACCTTGGCAAATCCCTCTTCTTCAGACCTAGGAAGGAGGCAAGGATAAACCACTTGCCAAGTTTACATTGCCAGAAGTCAATATCAATTCAAGGGGTCACCCACAAAAATGCTAAATACCATGTGTTTTGTAGGTTCACTTGCACAGAAGTGTCCATTAGATTAGAAAAAGAGAGACACGTACAAAGCAGGGCTGATAAAAAAAATAAGAGACTTCTTATTTTAAAAGAAACTAGTAAATTAGTAAAAAAAAAACTTTCTAAAGAAATATTCCAAAGGGTTGTAAAAAGGATAATAAAATAGAATGGAATAGAATTCTTTATTGGCCAAGTGTGATTGGACACATAAGGAATTTGTCTTTGGTGCATATGCTCTCATTGTACATAAAGAAAAATAAAATAGAATACATTCATCAAGAATCATAAGATACAACATTTAGTGATAGTCATAGGTTACTAATAAGCAATCAAATTATACTAGGAAACAAATAAAACAATATAAATTTTAAAGATACAAGCAACACGGTTATAGTCGTAATTGGAAAGAGAAAGGTATTAGGAAAAGATAGGTACTAGGAAGAGAATAATAATAGTAATACCGTCTTAGTAGATAATTTGACAGTGTTGTGGGGATTAGTTATTTAGCAGAGTGATGGAAAAAACTGTCCTTATGTCTAGTTGTTCTGGTGTGCAGTGCCCTATAGCGTCATTTTGAGGGTAGAAGTTGAAGCAATTTATGTCCAGGATGTGAGGGATCTGTAGATATTTTCACAGCCCTCTTTTTGACTCATGCAGTATACAGTTCCTCGATGGAAGGCAGGTTGGTAGCAATTGTTTTTTTTCTGCAGTTCTAATTATCCTCTGAAGTCTCTGTCTGTCTTGTTTGGTTGCAGAACCAAACCAGACAGTTATAGAGGTGCAGATGTCAAATTCAATAATTCCTTTGTAGAACAGAATCAGCAGCTCTTTGGGCAGTTTGAGCTTTCTGAGTTAACGCAGAAAGAACATTCTTTGTTGTGCTTACAAGCATGCAAAATGGTATAAAAAGTCACCAAAAAGCCTTTATCTCACAAACATTCCTATTGAGAGTTGTGTCCACATAGATGACCAAATAAAATTCTTCTGGAAAACTGATCCTGACTCAAAATCCATCCCTCAGAGAAATCCAGATGAAAATTTCCAGCTGTAGTTTAACCTGTGCTCTCTGTCTCTGTTGTTCTGTCTCTTTGTCTCTCTCCCTGTCTCTCTCTCTCTCACTATCTCTCTCCTCTGACCTTTGTGCTTTTGTCTCTCTAGCATTTGAGGTTCTCTTTATGGGACAAAAGGATTCCTCCCAAGTTCTCTCCTCTGATATTTTTATTTTTTATTGAATAAACATTAAAAACATTGAAGATAGAGCAACTTTTCGGGCTTTGTTATTTCCATACATATCAAATACAGTTTCTACTTATTGTACATAACTGCATTCATCTTATTAACACATCCCTTATCCTCCTTTATATAGTTATCTGTTCTGACCCCCACCTTGCTCGTTCAGAAATGACAGCCAAACATAGCTTGCAAAGGAATGTTTTTATCAGTCCCGGCTTTTGCTGGCTGCGAGCCCAAAATAAACATAGATACATTCTCTGACAAAAAGTTAAACAGCAAATGCAAAAACAAACTCTCACAGCAAATCAGGTTTATATAAAGCAAATCACTTATCCAAGTGCTTCTTTGAATCATGAACACGAACTAGAACTAACGAACGAACGAATGTTGACTTCTGCAACTAAGGCGTGGCACCATCAGTCCTTTATCCACAGGAGGAGATCCTTAACGAGCCACAGCTGCTTGTTATCATCTCCTGTGAGCATCCTGAAACCACTCACTAATAGCAGCTCCAAAGGCTCCTACCAAGCCACAACACTATCCCTCACTGCAGGGCCCTTCCCCCGGGTCTGATGGTCTAGATGCGGTTGGGATGGGTTGTCCATAAGATAGGCCCACAATCATCTCCTGTATTTCCTCCTTTAATCCTTACGTTGAGCAACCCCCTTGATCCAATGCTCCCCAGGTATCGGGTGGCCACCACGTCTCTTTCCGGCCTGCGCAGCATCGACACCCCATCCAGGGTCCTCCACCCTCTCCAAGGCTGACCCACCAGCCCCCATGCTGTCAGATTCTGGCGGCAGCTCTAGCAGCTCCTGCCTGGCCACAACACTCTGTCTAGGGTCCTCCACCTCCTCCAAGGCCAACTCATAAGACCCCTCGCCGTCGGAGTCTGGCGGAAGCTCCACTGACTCCTGCCGGGCCACCACACTATCCCCCACCTCAGGACCCGTCCCCTGGTTCCGACGCTTGGGATGCATCCCAGAAGGGTTAGTGATGACCTCCACGGAACACAGTCCAAGACACTGATGCCCCGCTGGGATCCTAGAAACAAAGTCCTGTGCTGCGGGGACCAGGGTCGGCAAGGGCTGGAATCCTGGCGAAGCCCTCCTCGCAGACCTGGCCCATTGGCACTGCACACACGACTCCACACACTTCCGCACGTCATTCCTTAAGCAGGGCCACCAAAACCTAGGGGATGCCAGCCGCAATGTCCGGAAAAACCCCCAATGTCTCGCTGCAGAAGCGCCATGAACATGAGAGAGCACCTGTCTACGGATGTGCCCTGCAGGAACATAGAGCTGGCCCCGATACTTCAAAAGATCCTCCTCCAAAGTCCACAGGGAAGCCGGCCCTACTTTCACCTTTCATCGCTCCACCCATTCGTCACCCCACTGCGCATCCCTTATCAGAGACTGTATGCTCCTTTTCCTCATTTCCAACCATTGATACATTTTGTTCCAAATTTCATAATATTTTGTCTTGTCTCTATTTTTGATTTCTAGTGTCAGTCTGTCCATTTCTGCACAGATCAAAATTTTCTTTATTACCTCTTCTTCGGTGGGGGCTTCTCTGTTTTTCCAATTTTGTACATATATCAATCTTGCAGTGGTTTCTCCTCTGATATTTTCCGGTATGAAATAATTGTGCAAATCTGCAATTTGCACTCTGAGTCTCAGGTGCAAAGTTTGCCTTGGACTGGCTATGTTTCGCTCTTGCTTCAAACTGTGACACAAAGTTGCCTAGGCAATGTGTTGTTGTTGTTGTGGCCACATAACGTTGCCTTCACCTCATGAAACAAACATGCATCCTCCATTGTGCCAGTCCTTTCTTCCTAAAGAGACCCTTGTATACAATCTGCTCTACTTTGTCTTCAGAGAAGGAGGCCCTTGCTAACCTCATCGACTTGAAATAGTGACAATAGAGCAACAAGGAGATCAACAAACGGGAAAGAATATGTCATGCTGATCAACTCATACTTTGGGAAAAAACCATTTCTTTTTTTTTTCTTTGTAACTAAGCAGTATCTGTTTCAGTCAAGTTGTTGTTAAACAGGCTCCTGCCCTATGGTAAGCTAAGTTGTGGAAGTGCCCATGATTTTTCCACTTGAGACTTTGAACCTCTTCTATAAATCCCAATAAATAGAAGACTCCACATCGGCATTACTAACTGTTGCACACAGAAATTTCAAAGCTATATTATCTCAATTTTACATTCTGTAAGAATTCCCCATCCATTTCTGTCTCTATCGCGCACACTTTTGCAAAATGCCTTAATCTAATCTTCTAAACCCCACCCTTTCATTCCTATCTTTTCTTTCCACGTTCACGTAAATGCTGCCTTTTGAAAACTCTGCCGGGATAGGGTTTGCTTGACATGTAGAATGAATGGCAGCTTGTGGGAATAAAGAGTAAAACAAGACAATACAACTATGTGCAAATAATAATGTAAACAAGGAAGTTCCTGAGAGGTAAGAATAAATTGCAGTCTGTCTGGTGATAGATCATTGCCATGCTATTAGTGATACATCAAAGGCGCTGTCATGCTCGGAAGTCAAATCAGGTTTTTACATATTCGTGTTGTTGTTTCTTGAAATTGTACATTTTGACTTTCTACACATCTTTTCTCTACCATTTCAAAAAACAATAAAATTCCTCTTTAACCTCAAAAGCAAGAAATATAAAAAGGGCATTCTGCTATTCCAATACTGACCATCTTAAAATAAAACAGTGGCTCTCACACATTTCAAAGGTATTAAATTCTTAGCTCAATGGAATTTTATCTATATTCTTTAAACATGAAAAAAAAATTCCCCCGCTTAATGGACAAGTTGTCAAGTCTATAATAAAGATGTCAAAAAACTTGCAGTGAAAATTAGAGTCAAATATATATCCAGTGATATGGTTGAATCAGTGAAATTACTTTTCTCCCACTTTTCTTTAAAAAAAAATCCTGACTTATTTTCACTCTGTTATATGAGCCAATTTACAAATATTAATTGCACAGAGTCATGTTAGAACTAGATGTAAATTATAGAATTGAGAATGCCAGTTTAAAGTAGTGGTTAAAATAATATATTAAAAACTAGAAGACTGAGATTTAGTTCTCCCTTAGACAAAGAAACTAGCTGGGTGATTTGGGGTCATTTTTTCTTGACCCAATCTATTTCACAGATTTATTGTTGGAAGGAAAATAGACAGAGAGAATATTTTATACACCAGGGGTCACCAACCTTTCGGAACTCAGGGACTACTAAATTCATAATTTTAAATCCCACAGACCATTAATATAATTTTTAAAGATAAATAACATATAGTACAATATAAAAAATGCAAATAATTTTTCTGCGGACCTCCAAAATTTTCTCACGGACCACCTGTGGTTCACAGACCACCAGTTGGTGATTGCTGTTATACATCATTTTGAGTTGTGCTTCAAAAAGCTGAGATACAAAACTAATTAAATATGTAAGACAACATATTATTGATATCTACAAAATATGTTTTCAATGGAACGCTGTGCAAAAAACCCCTCCAAAATCTTTTTTGTTTTTCTATCAGTTTTCATTCAATTTAATGATAATGCATTTGCTTGCTTGCTTTTTCTTTTTTCAGGAGCAGATAATTTCTGATTGCGATGATTCTGCAATGTTTAATTGAGGAAGAAATATGCATGACAATCCTGTTTTTCATTGTGCAATCATCTCTCTAGGAGTCAGCAGAATTACAATTAAATCTAAGATATCATCAGGAAGTTCCCCTCACTGTTTTCAATTTGTTTCCATTTTAGGAAGCTAGGGATGCTTCTAAGCAGTGGAAAGATGTGGAAGAGTATATTCATGAACTGGAATAGGGCTTAGTAACAAGGTCAGGGAATGGGAGCTGAAACACTTTGGAGCCTGGGTGTGGCTTAGCTCTGTAGCTCTGAATCTGTGCTAAAGCTGCAATTTAATCAGAGCTCAGAACTGAAATTGGAAACTGTTCTCTCCTCTGCCTGTGTTTGCTTGTCCTCTCTACCATGTTGGAAGAACCACTCTTGGTATTGTATATATGTCTCATGCAGGGACATGCACTCACTAGAGGCAGGGGAGGTGGGGCCTCACCAGTCTCCTCAGGAAAAGGAAGGAATTTTAAAGATTTTTTTAAAAATAATTAAGGCCAAGCTAGTTGCTACCAGACTTCAACTCACAGTGATTTGGAGTGTACATAGTGTTTAAGTATAGAAGGAGGCCAGAGAACTCGGGGCCTCCTTTGCATAAGACATTTTTTGCCTTTTAAGGGTTAACCAAGGGTTAAAAAGCAAAAAAATTATATGCAAATGAGGCCCATAGTTCTTGGGCCTCCTCCTGCAGAGGGCACGTGGTGGCTCTAGGAGCCACTATCCTAGCCTGCCTGGCCCTGGAGCCTAACTAGACCGAATCTGGAATTTTGGCGTAGCTGGAAGCAATGTGGGTCAGAGGGAGGGGACAGGGGGGAGGAATTCAATTTATTTGTAATTTAAGTAATTGTAATTTGTTTTTATTGTGTGTGTGTGTGTGTGTGTGTGTGTGTTTCTTTCTTTCTTAACTTCACTCAAACAAACTCTCTCTCAATTTGAGAGAGAGTTTGCTTGAGAAGAGACGGAAGGAGCAGACGCAGGGAGGGGAGCCTTGTTTGTTTGAGAAGAGAGGGGCAGCCCCTGCCACCTCGCCCCCTGCCTCCTCCGTCCCACCCCCGCTGTGTCCACCAGGCATCTCGCGTTTATGGCGGGCATAAACGTGAGACGCCTGGCGGACACAGAGGTTGGGATGGAGGAGGTGGGTGGCGAGAAGGAAAAGGAGTGGGGAGGGTGTTTGCAGCCCTGGTTCCGTCTCCCAGCAGCCCCAGGAGGAAACGGCAAAGAGGGGTGGGGGGTGTTCCAAGAGATCCCCTCCCCTTTTGGCACTCCACAAGCCTGGCCCGCAGCGGCAAGAGGATCCGCTCCGCTTCTATCGTCCCCCCCCCCCGCTCCAGAGAAGCCGGCCAGGCAAGTCTCTGCAGCCCCGGTTCCGTCTCTCAGCAGCCCTAGGAGGAAACGGGCCAGCCCCGCTTCCCTCCCCGGACTTTCTGGCAGTGGAGGACAGCATTCCGCTCCCTCTTCCAAGCCCCGAGTGCCCAGCCTTTTGCCTCCATGGCTCTCGCTCCAGCCTTGTCCGGGGTCCTCCTCGGCAGGCCTGCCAGAGCTCTGGGAGAAAGCGGCGGGAGCGGAATGCTGTCCTCTATTGCCGGAAAGTCCAGGGAGGGAAGCGGGGCTGGCCCGTTTCCTCCTGGAGCTGCTGGGAGAGGGAACCGGGGCTCGTGGAGACTCGCTCGCAGCCGGCTTCTCTGGAGCGGAGGGGGGGGGGGGCGATAGAAGTGGAGCGGATCCTCTTGCCGCTGCGGGCCTGGCTTGCAGAGTGCCAAAAGGGGAGGGGGCCTCTTGGAACACTCCACCCCCACCCCTCTTCGCCTTTCGCCTCCACGGCTCTCTCCCAAGCCTGCTGCCAGGGGGGGGGGGGGCAAAAGCCGCTTTCTTTCTTTTTGCCTCACCAGCCAGAAGCTTCACCGCATGTCACTGGTCTCATGTGTTATTATGTATATAAAGAACTGAATCCTGCTGAATCAGTTACCCATGTGTGCTTTCTGGATTTGATTGCTGCAACAAACTCTGACAGAAGAGATAACAACCAAACCACCATTCACACTTTCAGCACCTTTGACAATAATATCACCATTTAATTCTTAAGACAATTGGAGAAGAAGAGAGATGACTTCTTCAAGTTTGCAGATTGTTTCTTTATTTTCAGATGAAAAAAAGGAAGAGTTGTGTATGTCTTTCTGATCAGGCAGGTGCTCCCCAGAGGTGACAACTAGTGTCTTCAACAGGTTGTTCAGATGTGCTGAGCTACTTGGTTGTTATAAACAAGCTCAGTTGTTAAGTCGATTTTTCCCCATTTTTTATAATCATAACCTTATTCAGAAAGGGAATACTTCTGTTTTCCCAGTGATTGCCTGCTGCTTGCCACCCATGGAGATTATTATTATTTGTTTCTTGAAGACATTTTGTGTCACAAATCCTTACTGAGCAATATTAGCTCACTGTACATTGATCTCCTGTGAATTCAACTCCTTGCATCACTTGCCTGCACAAATGTCACAAACCACCACCGGTCCATTAATCATCATTGCTAATGGCTCTCAAGGAGAGCATTTATGATGTTTGGAGACCAAAGCTATATTCTGATCTGCTACTGCAAAGTCGATTCTTGTACTTGATTATGTTTGTCATCATGTAACTCTGTGCCTTAAAAAACATGTCTGAAATTTAAACACATTTAACTCAAGTTGTCTCTGTAGCTGAGCCCTCTGACTGTTGATGAAGCTGATTTTCTGCATGCCTCATAATCATACCAGACATTTGTAAAATCTAGTTCAGCCTCTGAATCCGTTAAAACCTTGTGTTTTTTTTTTTGTTTTGTTTTGGCAAGGAATATTTTCATAGTGTCTTGATTGAAGATTTGTTCTCTCAAACCAAAGTATAACACAATTGCTAACATTAACATAAAAATAACATTAAAAATAATACAAAAAAAGACAAAGACGACAAGAGACAAGGCAGGAAAACAAAACAAAACACAGGTGTCTATTATGAAAAAAAAAGAAGTATATCAACTGGTTACAACATGCTTTGGTGCTTCTCTTCCATTAACTCATATTAGTTCAAATATCTTAACTTGGATATTTACCATATCAACATCATTATACCTCCAGTTTTAATTACCGATGGTTATTTAAACATCCTTCATCCTTAGCTATGCTAAAGAATTAATCCATAACACATGCTGACAATTCATTTACTTATTTGTAAAATCCTCTATTATCATCAAATCCTCATGTCCTATTTTAGCTGGACATCCATAATATTTAATTATATCATATATCATAACATTTTCCCAGTATTGATTAACATTTGATTGTATGTATTTTATTTAGTTTTTTTAATAGTGATAATTATTGTAGTTAATACTCTTTATGTATAATCTAAAGATGTTTTCTCATATCCAATTGTTAGTTATCATATCAACTCCACATTATATACATTACTATCAATATCAATTATTATTCAACTATATCTGTTACAAAAAAAAGCAATTAGGTTTAGCTAGTTTTCAATTGTATTCTTCAATCTATCAGCCAGTTCCAAATTATATATATTACTATCCATATCAGTCATTATTCAGCTATATCTATTACACATTAAGGTAATCAGATTTAGCTAATTTTTAAATTACGTTCTTCCATCTGTCAGCCAATGTCTCTCCAATAGCAAAATCTTCTCAAACCAATTGCCACGCGTTGGATAAATTTACCAAATGTTTTCATAAGCCCTTCTTTTTTTTGATTTTTTCTTTTCCCACCGGTGTGGGCAGGTATTGTTCAAGATTATTACTTTTATTAATATTTCTAAATAATAATTACAGTTAAATGAAAATGGATATATAATAATGCTTGAGTTAATATGAGTTATGTTGGTTGACTGTGGAGGAGATGTACCAAAACTTATCTGTAATTGATTGATACATTTTCTACAGATGTAAAGAAAGATGCTGTACCTGTTTTAAATTAAAATTAAAAAACATTTATTAAAAAATAAAAAAATAAAAAAAACATAAAAATAACATTAAAAGGATGTAACAGCTTATCAAAGCAACTATATTTACTATTGAGCTACTTTGTTATACAGTATATATCAAAGCAGCTCAGTACTAATAATTGTGAGACAGATCTTAGAGTCCTAGTGGACAATCATTTCAATATGAGACAGCAGTGTGCTGCAGCTGCTAATAAGGCCAAAACAATTCTAGGCTGTATGAACAGAGGGATAGAATCAAGATCATGTGAAGTGTTAATGCCACTTTATAATGCCTTGGTAAGGCTACACTTGGAATACTGCTTATTCCAGTATTGGTTGCAAAATGTAAAAAAGATGTGGAGACTCTAGAAAGAGTGCAGAGAAGAGCAACAAAGATGATTAGGGGACTGGAGGCTAAAACATATGAGGAATGGCTGCAGGAACTGGCTATGTCTAGTTTAATTAAAAGAAGGACCAAGGGTGACATGATAGCAGTGTTCCAATATCTAAGGGGCTGCCACAAAGAAGAGGAAGTCAAGCTATTATCCAAAGCACTGAAGGCAGGACAAGAAGCAATGAGTGGAAACTAATCAAGGAAAGAAACAACCTAGAACTAAGAGAAATTTATTGACAATTAGAACAATTAATTAGTGAAACAACTTGTCTCCAGAGGTTGTGAATGCTCCAACACTGGTGGTTTTTAAGAAGAGATTGGACAACCATCTGTCTGAAATTGTATAGGGTTTGCTGCCTGAGCAGGGGATTGGACTAGGCCTCCAAGATCTTTTCCAACTGTATTAGTCTGTTATTCTGTTATTTGTTTTCATCAACTATAACTTTTAGAGAGTTCTTCCTTTTTGGAGGTGTGTCCATCCATCTTTCAGGGGAGGGGGGGAACGACTTCTATAGGTACTCCTCAACTTATGACTATTCATCTAGTACCTGTTTGAAATTAGGCTGGTGCTGAAAACAGTGAGTTATGGCTGGTCCCTGCATTTCCAACTATCCCAGAGTCCTCCCAGGCACATAAACAAAATTTGAGTACTTGGCAACTGGTATACATTTACAACAGTGGCAGTGTCCCAGGGCCATGTGAATACCATTTGTAACATTCCCAGCCAGCTTCTGATAAGCAAACACAATAGGGAAGCCAAATTCATTTAACAACCATGTGATTCATTTAATGACCAGAAAACAAAATAGGATATAAGAGGTCATAAAATTGGGAGCATCTCAATGATCACCTCGCTTGGCAACATAAATTCCATTCTGCATTGTGATTTGAAGTTGAGGATTATCTGCACTCTGATTATCAGTTTAGGTTTCCTAAACTGAAGTTTCTATAAAATTCATGTTTGAATGGGATGGTAAGATTTTGGTTGAGCTTTTATGATTGATAGTACAGATAGTCCTCAACCTACAACAGTCCATTTAGTGGCCATTCAAAGTTACAATGGCACTGAAAAAAGTGACTTATAACCATTGCAGCCACATGGCCACATGATTCAAAATTCAGATGCTTAGCAACTGGTCCATATTTATGACGGTTCCAGTATCCTGGGGTCATGTAATCATAATCTCATGACAAGCAGATTCAATGGAGAAGGCAGATTCCCTTAACAACTGTGTAACTAACTTAACAAATGCAGTAGTTCACTTTAGTATGGGATTGCGTCTAGGCAAGTTTTTAGTGTTAAAAAAAGATTCATTCAGCTGTGGAGTTAGGGTTAGGGTAGGGTTAGGTTAGGTTAGAGTTAAAGCCAAGGGTGGGTTGCTGCTGGTTTTATTACCAGTTCGCAAGCCGTACGCATGCACTGTTCAATGTAAATTGTTCTTCGTACATGTGCAGAAAAATTTACAGTGAACTGCACATGCACCGTTACTAAAAACCAAAATGGTTTGGGGGCATAGCAGGCCTGGGTCGCTGCCAGTTCTGCAACCCAGGCCTGAATTCCACTACCAGTTCAGCTGAACCGGGAGCAACCCACCTCTGGTTAAAGCAGTGACGTGCGGTGAGGGTTACCGTTGGTGAGGCAAGAGCGCAGCAGCAACGAGAAGCAACGTCCCCGCGGCTGTGTCCGACAGGCGTCTCGCGTTTATGGTGGACATAAACGCAGATGCCTGTCGGACACAGCGGTGGGGGTGTTGCTTCTCGCTGCTGCCGCGCTCTGCTGCCTCATTCCCCGCCTCCTCCAATGAACAATCCTGCTTCCCTGGCCTGCAGCCAGCCCAGCACCGAGCGGGGAGGACAACGAGGAGGAGCAGGACGAGGAGGAGAAGAGTGGTGAATCCTTGTGCCAGCCGGCCGGCCAGGTGGAGAGCAGGTCGGGCGGGGGTTGGGTGGGCTGGCTGGCTGGCTGGGGAGGGGGGATCATGGCTGCTCACGTGGCCCCCACTGCTGCCGACAGCAGCTTGGGTGTCCCAGTTCCATGCAAGCTTCTTCTCGCCACCGTCGCACTCCACCGCCTTGCTCCCCCCCGCCTCCTCCGACGAACAATCCTCCACTTTCTTCAGCTCCGACGGTGCCGGGACACCCAAGCTGCTGTCGGCAGCGGTGGGGGCCATCTGAGTGGCCATGATCCCCCCTTCCCAGCCAGCCAGCCCACCCCCCGCGCCCAACCTGCTCCCCGCCTGGCCAGCCAGCCAGCACAAGGACTCACCGCTCTTCTCCTCCTCCTCCTCCTCCTCCTCCTCCTCCTCCTCCTCCTCTTCCTCCTCCTCGTTGTCCTCATCCTCGTCCTCCCTGCTCGGTGCTGGGCTGGCTGCAGGCCAGGGCAGCGGGAATGTTGGCGCTTGGCGGCTCCCGCGATGCAAAGTGCCCGGCGGGGTATTTTGCATCACAGGAGCCGCCAAGACCTGGGTCTGCAGCAAAGGTGCCAAGCCACGCAGTAGAAAATGCCGGGCAGAGAAGAAATTGCTGCTCAAGAAACGGCAGCTGGTGGCCCAGAGCAACCTCTCCAGAAGTACCCTTGATGGAAACTGCTACATTGCGCAGTTGCTCAAGTGCCCTTGGACAGGCATGATTCGCTGCTCCCAGATCAGGAAGCGGGAGAATCAGTGCCTCCTTTGCATACAATTTTTTTTGCTTTTTAACCCTTTCTTAACTTTTAAAAGGTGAAAACTTCCTTATGCAAAGGAGGCCCCGAGTTCTCTGGCCTTCTCCTATAGGTAACACTGAGCAGACACCAAGCCACTGTGACTTGGAATCTGGTAGCAACTACCCTGGCTTTAATTACTTTAAAAAAAATCTTTAAAATTCTTTCCTTTCCCTCAGGAGACTGGCGATGCCCCGCCTCCCCTGCCTCTAGTGACTGCACATCCCTGGGTTAAAGCTAAGGCTAGAGTTCCTTGGTGATAATTAGATGTAGGCTAAGTTATTGTGATTGAATCATTGGCTGAAGGAGATAGAGCCCCTCTAGTGGGAATAAAAAACATTGCATCTTGGAGTTGATTTGGGGAAGGAAACTTTTGAGATCAAACCCTTAGCTCTATAAATGTCATTCCCTAAAGAATACAAAGACAATCTGGTGATATTTTGTAGTATAGATGATCAACAATAAAATATTTACTTGAATCTATTCACAAGTGACTTTCTTTCCTTATGCCTGACACTTACCCTGTCAGTATATTTTGTGCCAATTACCTAGCAGAATTTTTTTTTAAGTAGATAATTTATCTTGCCACTAGATAAAGTTAGGATGAGTTGGGATTAAGCTTCCTTAAAGTCTGTAATTCACTTCAATGTGACATCTAGTTTTAAATCCAATTTCTTAAAAGTTAAGGTTAGAATTCTTTGAATTCTATGGTTAAATTTAACTTGAATTTTAGATTTTAAATGTGATTTCCCGAATAGCCGTTACCTTAAATTAGGATAGGGATTGCCTAAAAGAGTCAATGTAATGATTAAGGGGGCAGGCTAAAAACTAGAAGGCCATGAGTTCTAATCCTACCTTGGGCCAGTCATTCTCTTTCAGACCTAGGAAGGAAGCAATGGCAAATCTTGCCAAGAAAACTGTGACTAGTCTAAGCAGTTTCCAGGAGCAAAGGCTATCTAATAAAATGTATGGCTAGTAGATCTATGCCTCAATTAGATGCCTGGGTTAGACTGAATTCCTTTGTTAACTAGGAACAGTTTAAATTGTTAGTTCTGGCCTTCTGGGCCACGACTATTGAAAATATGTTTTTTTATTTTATTTAAAAAAACTTGATTGCATATTTTGCTCTTGTGCCCTCAGCTTGATACTCCAATTATGCCTGATTACTTTTTCCTCACGATAAATTTGCTGTCTCTTCATTCCCCTCTTCCCCTGTTTAGCTCCAGCTTTTTGGAGCCATCTGCCCTTGAAATATGTCTGGAGTCTGGCCTCAAGAAGGCCCTCAAAACATATTTCCTCTAATTATTTGCTGTCAACCTACACTAAAGTTGTGCTAGCATTACTGATTGTCGACTGATTATTGCATGGGGTTAGGAATGCCTCACACTTGCTAATATATTGGTTTATTATGATTTACCAATATGTATTGATTTATAATTTATTCAACATATATGCCACCCATTTTGCCTAGTGGTGGCTCTAGATGGCTTACAATCAAAAAAAGCAAGGAGATAAAATATTAAAAACTCAAAATAATAAATATTAACACTAAAACTGACTTAAAATTGTCAAAGATGGCAAGAAAGTGTAGAAAATTAACACCCACCTCTCTCCTAGAAGATTGAAATATTTTGAGAAATATTAAAAAGGCAGAATATTAAATTTCCCTGGATGAGAAATGGAAAACATGTTTTTTAAAGGGAGAAAGCAGCCTCCACCTTTCTTAATAGCATTCAGCAGATATCAGCACTCAAGAGATAAAGAGATAGATAGCTCTACTCATAAGCAAATATCCTCACCCAAGATCCAACACAGGAAAAAGACATTAAGCCACAATAGGAATTACCCAACACCCTTTCAGAACACAAACCCCTTCATTGCATCGCCCTCACAAACTTCAACCAAGCCTGGGAGCTCAGAAAAACTCCTAGGATTTGTATCTTGCCTATAGAGCCAGCTATGATTCCTACATAACCCCCACATGGCCCCATGGGAGTCTGACAACAGCTAATATAATACATGTTCTTGCATAGGAACAGGAAGCTCAAGTTCAAAGCCCTAGAGAAGGTATTTTAAAAAAAAACACTCTCAACTCCATGTGATCAGCTGCCCAGCACACCACCCATGTGGTCCTGCTTCATCAGTAAACCATCTTTCCAATCAGCCTCCAGCCTCCATTTTGTCTCCAGTGCCTTTCTCCCTGATTGGAACTGAACCAGATGGATATTTCTTCCCACAGAAGGAAGCAAAAAGCACATGGAAGGAATCAGGATCTTATCCATTAACCAGCATGTCATGCCCCCTTCGGGGCTTCAGGCCAATTGGCAGAGCCAGGACTTCAGGTCCTTCCAGAACATCAAAATGGCAGATGGAGAGCTCACATCAGGAGTCATGATAGGGTGGGAGCCATTGCCCTTGCATTGCCTTTATTCCTAAGTGCACACTAAATACAAATACTACTATTAGTGTTGGATCTATCCATTCCCAAGAAAATATCCCAAGAGTTGAAAATATTTGTTGGAATCATAAAGACAACAAAGAATTCTGGCTTTTCATCGTTGCTGAATAAATGCATACATCAACTAGACAAGGGAACAATCTGTTGAAACAGGGAAGCTTTATTATGAAAACTGGAGCCTTATTTATCTTCCTCTAGAGAGTTATTCTAATAATGAGTGAATGGTCTTTTTTTAAGAAGAAATTTTAAAAAATCATCAGAACAAGGTCAACCACCAAGGTCCAACATCACACTCTGTGACTCTAAGGTTCAAAGTGAACCTACAAAAGAAAAGATATAGTGCTTAGTATGCTAATTCTTAAATATTGAATTATTTGGGAAATGGAGAACAAAAGTAAAGGTTTTAACACAGAGGCTAAATTTTTCAACCTGGGAATCTGCAGATAGGGTTAAAAAGGACAAAACTGACTAATGACCATCAGTGTTTAAATGAAGAGGGCTAAAATGTAATGTTCTTTCTATATAGGCAAAAGCATAATCACACCAAACAGCTAAAAATTCTGTCCACTTTAATGACTGTGTGGTAGGAAACTATTTAAGTCATTAACCCCTTATTGGGTTCTTTTTTTAAACTATAGAACAAATGTAAACACCTCTACCTTAGAATGCGCTTGACTCCTAGTAACAACAGGAGCAGCGAGGCTCGTCGCGGGAATGACAGGCTGGACCACACTGAGTTTAGAGCAGTTGTATTGAGGAAGTCTGGATAAAGCATCAGCCATAAAAATTTTTCCCCCTGGAATGTATTTCAGGGTAAAATTAAATCTATTGAAAGGTTGCGCCCAGTGCATCTGTTTAGGAGAAAGTTTCCTGGGCATTCTCAAAGCTTCCAAATTCTTATGGTCAGTCCACACTTTGAAAGGGTGCTTGGCGCCTTCTAGAAAATGGCGCCATGTGGCCAAAGCCCAGCAAACAGCAAATGCTTCTTTCTCCCAAATGGCCCAACGTCTTTCTGTGTCAGTTAGTTTGCGAGAGGTGTATGCGCAGGGTTGTAAATTACCTTGACTATTAGCTTGAAGCAACACAGCCCCCACAGCCACGTCACTGGCATCAGCTTGAACCACAAAAGGCGTGTCCATGTCCGGGTGTTTGAGGACTGGTTCCTCCGCAAAAAGCCGCTTCAACTTCTCAAAAGCAGCTTCGCATTCCATGGTCCAATCCAGCGGCTTGCTAGGCTTGGGTTTCGTCCCACCTTTAGACTTCAAAAGGTTAGTTATGGGAAGAGCTATCTTAGCAAAAGAGGGGATGAACTGGCGATAGAAATTAGCAAAACCCAAAGATTTTTGCAATTGCCTGCATGTACGAGGCGCCTCCCACTCAGTGACCGCTTTTACCTTAGCGGGATCCATTTCAACACCCTCGTGGGAGATGCGATAGCCCAGGTAGTCAACTTTCTCCTGATGAAATTCACACTTGGACAATTTGGCGTAAAGTTCAGCTGCCCGAAGTTTCTTCAGCACAGTACGAACCAGCTTCAGGTGTTCTTCACGTGTTTCCGTGTAAATAAGGATATCATCTAAATATACGATAACGCCCTTGTAAAGATGGTCATGTAAAACCTCGTTAATTAGCTGCATGAAGACCGCTGGTGCCCCCTGTAGGCCAAACAGCATTACTCGAAACTGGAAACAGCCAAGGGGACAGTTGAAAGCAGTTTTCCATTTGTCCCCCTCTTTAATTCTGACTCTATAATATGCCACCCTTAAGTCCAATTTATTGAAGATGTGGCCCTTCCCCAATTGGGCCAGCATGTCCTTCATCAGTGGCAACAGGTAGAGGTTCTGAGATGATATTGCGTTCAGGTTCTTAAAATCCACACATAATCTCAGGGAGCCATCTTTCTTCTCTCTGAATAGTACAGGAGCCGCTACCTTGGGTCTCGCCGGTTCAATGAACCCCCTCTCCAAGTTCTTATTGATGAATTTTCTCATTTCCTCCATTTCCCTAGGGGACATTGAGTATATTCGGGGCTTTGGAAGCTTCACCCCAGGCAAAATATCAATGGTGCAATCAGTGGGTCTGTGGGGGGGGGTAATTTATCAGAAGACTTTTCACTAACCACCCCCCCCCCCGAGATCCCAATACTCCTTTGGAATTTTTTCTTCCCCTTCGATTCTCTTCTGCCCCCTGGCTGCCAATGTGGGGCTAATAGTGGCAGAATCTGGAGTCTCAACCTTCCATTCAGGGGGTATGTTTGTGCGAATTTGTAACCACCTCTTTCTCCAGTTAATGCGAGGGTTCCATCTACGAAGCCAGGTGAGTTCCAAAATAAGTAGCCAGTCCATCCCAGGTGCCACAACAAAAGTTATTAACTCCCGATGGGTCCCCATTTTCATCTCTATGGGCTCAGTAGAAAAATGAGCAGGGCCGCCTCCCGCAATAGAACCATCAATTTGGCAAAAAACAATAGGGATTTTCAAAGTCCTCAATTTTAAGCCTAGTTTCTCCACCATTTCAGGGCTTATCATGCAGTGGGAACAGCCTGAATCAAGGAGAGCTAAAAGTTTCTCAGTTGCGCCAGAAGATGGCACTCTCATCTTAATTGGGATAAGCATAGGGCCCATTCTGGAACTTACCCAGCGATGAGAGTCCTCCTCATCCAATTCGTCAGATGAGCTGGGGCTCACGCTTCCCCCTTCCTCCGGCTGGAAGTGCTGGGGAACATTCTCAGCAGCGAATGCAGCCTCCTTTCTCTTGCCTGGGGTTTTCACTGCCTTCCCCTCTCTCTGGACGGGTGGGGTGGTCTGAGCCAATTTTATACGGCAATTCACAGCGCAATGGCCTTCCTTCCCACAGCGGAAACAAGTGAAAGCCTTGGCTTTGCCTGCGAGACCTCCTCTGCCCTCACTCCTGGGGCGGGTTTTTTTGGGACTGCTGGGGGGGATTTCTCCACATCTCCTTCTTTCATGCATTGAAGCCTGGCTAAATCCAGCTCCACGTCAGCGGCGTGCTCATACCAAACGGCTACACGATGGGGAAGGCGTCTGTTTATGCACTGTTGGTATATTTTTTCATTTAATCCCTCAGGAAACTGATCCAGCAAAGCCTCTTCCGACCACCCCCTCATATAAGCTGACAACTCCTGAAATTCCTGGACATAATCTGGCACAGTTTTGTTTCCCTGCTTCAGAGCCATAAATTTCAGACACCCGCGTCTTTCGGTCAAAGGGTCATCAAACCTCCTTCTCATGGCTGCCATAAAGTCATTAAAATTCCTCAGGAGAGGGGAATTGCATTTGTGTAGGCCGACCATCCATTCGGCTGCCTTTTTCTCTAAAGCCATCAACACCATCCTCACTTTCATTTCATCTGTCTCCAAATCAGGTCCATAGATTTCCATATAATTCCAGACCTGAATTATAAACAACCCAAGACTTTTGGGATCTCTATCATATTTTACAGTTAAGGGAGGAACTTTTGCCATTTGGCGTCGCCTGCCCCCCCCCCTCTGCTCTTTGAGCGACTCTAGCTGGAGGGGGGGAGGCAGGTTCTGGGTTTTCTTGCGCACAACCCCCCTCGGCCCCTTCACTCTCCCTTAAACTATGCATTGAGTAACTTTGTTCAAATTCCCCTGTCGGCTCCCTTTCCACTGCTCTCTCACGGTTTTTGCATTCAGTCCATGCTTCTTCGAGAAGTCTCATGGCGTGGGAAAGCTTGTAATCTTCTTCTCCAGCGTCACCCCCAATCAGCTGATTTTTTCTTTGGCCTCCTTCTCATAACTCCAGCATCCAATTCCTCAGGCTCCTCTTTTTGTCCCACACCCCAAGTCCATCTGGGACGAACGGCAGGTTCTTCCACTCTTAGTTCGGCCAGCCTTTCGGTTAAAGATGGTCCCGCCACTGCCCCCTCCTTTTCCTCCTGTTCACTTATATGCAAAGACATTCCTTTTCTTCTTGTGAGGGCACCCCCCTTGGTAGGGTTTAGCTCCAGGATGGGTGTGAAAGGAGACTCAGCTTATTGTCAGCATTGACTTCATTTAGTAATCAGGAAAGAAACCACTGGACTCCATTTGATTTGAAATCAAGTGTACTTTTACTAATTATAAATGAACAGTTGCAAAGCAAAGCTGAGTCTGGTTAATTAGGCGCAAAAGCGGATAATATCAAGTACAATTCAATCCCCTGTACATAGTCCAATTATAATGCACCCAACTGTCAGGTGGGAGATAACTTCAAAAGGTGTCATCAGGATGGAATGCCGGACAGTTAGCCTTGGCGGGAAACTCCCTTCTTCCACATGCGCATTAAGGTGATCAAATCAGCGACTAGAAACTTCCTCCAGCACATAATGATTCCCCTCCCAGATACCATGCCCCCCCTCCCTGTTTCAATGACAGCCGAAGCAGCAGCAAAGCAGAGGCTGACACAATTGTAATGTAATTGTAAATATAATTGTAATTGTTTACGATTGCAACTTCTTATAATATCTGCTCATTTTGTATATATCTGTTTCTCTGTTGGAAAAAATGTTCACAAACCCTCTAAGTTGTATTTCTCTTTTAAAAAATATATTGTACTTATTATGAAAGCCAGTTTGGTCTGGTTAGGCTAAGGCTCCAGGCTGGAAAGTGGAAGACTGTGAGTTCAAGTTCCGTCTTCAGCATAGATGCCTGCTGGGTGACTTACGGCCAGTCACTCACTGTCTCTCAGCCTAACCTACCACACAAGGTTGTTGCTGTTGCTGCTGTTGTTGTTTTTGTGAAAATAGGAGGATAAAGGTGGAAAATAAACACATACATACACAAACACACACACCATATTTTTTGGAGTACAAGACGCACATTTTTCCCCAAAAAAAGAGGGTGAAAATCTGGGTGTGTCTTATACCCTAAATACAGTATTTTTGGCCTCTCCAAACCCCACCCTGCGGATCCCACCTTTTGCAAAAATGGATGTGCAGAGGATTTGGGAGGCCTGCAAAGTGCTTCTGAGGGCTGGGAAGGACAAAAATGGGGCTGTTTTTGCCCTCCTAAGCCCCCAGTAGCACTCTGCAGGCCTCCCAAACTCTCTGCACACCCTGGTTTTTTGTTTTGTTTTGTTTTGTTTTTGCAAAAAAGGAGCAATTTTTGAAAAAAACAGGCTGCTTTTTGCTCGTTTTTTGCCCTCCTCGGCCCCCAGGAGCACTTTGCAGGTCTCTCAAAAATTCTGCATGCCCCCTTTTCACAAAAAATGGGGCGTGTAGAGCATTTGGGAGACCTGCAGAGTGCTCCTGGGGGGATGGGGAGGGCAAAACCTTTTTTTTAAAAATTACCTCTTCAAAATTTTGGTGCATCTTATACTCTGGTGCGCCTTATAATCTGAAAAATATGGTGCATACATACATACAATATTATGCTATTATTGTCAAGCATAGTCGTCTGGAGAAAGTTGTACTGGATATGTTCGCCATCTTGAGTTATTTGTACAAATAATAGAGAGGAATACAATTAATGAAAGAAAGAGAGAGAGAGAGAGAAAGGAAGGAAGAAAGGAAAGAAAGAAAGAAAGAAAGAAAGAAAGAAAGAAAGAAAGAAAGAAAGAAAGAAAGAGAAAGAAAAAGATTCTGCTATTATTGACAAGCAAAGTCCCCTGATCTGTATTTAAAATGCAGATCCCACAGATGCATGTTATATCAATTGATCAATCAATCCATATCTTGGGAGTGCACACTCTTGAAATGTTCTTTTTATGAATTTTTAATTGGGAAATTGCTGTTTTACTTATGTGATTCTAGTATTGCTTCCTCTGCAATACCCAGTGGGAGTAAAATGTCTAAAGGTTTTCTGAATGGAATTTGTGGCTAACTTCTCTTTTCTTCTTACTAAATCTGCTTTTCTTCCCATTTTCAGAACATCCACTTCTTTTTTCAGCTTCTTTCTTTCTTTCTTTCTTTCTTTCTTTCTTTCATTCACTTCTCCCATGACATGACACAGGAAACAATTGTGTCAATTTCTTCTCCAAGTTTTGGAGAAACATAATGTGGGGACATTGGGAATTTTCAAGAGCTGAATTCTGAAGACTTCTGTCTTTTTCAATGTGTTACATTTTAACAGAATAGCAAAGTTGGAGGTCTTCTAGTCCAGCTCACAGCTCAAGCAGGAGACCTTATACTATTTCAAACAAATGACAGTCCAGTCTCTTCTTAAAAGCCACTAGAGATGGAACATCATTTTCATCATCCATATTTGCATCTCACTCTCTACTTCTTAATGGTATTGCTGGGATTTCATCAGAAATAAGAGAAAGGGTTTGGTTTTGTGGTGGGGTGGAACAGGGTAAACAATCAAGCATCAAGAAATCAAAAAACAGTGCCATATGACCCGTAGGATTATTTTTTCATTTATTTTAATCTTGTGTCATTTATAAATGATCCCAATCTGAACGACCCTGAGCCAGGGATGTTTTATACCAAAACATACATTTTGGTTGTTGTTTTGTTCCTTTGAGGCAGTGTTAACTCCTGGCGACTGCCTGGACAAGACCCTGCAATTTTCTTGGCAAGATTTTGGATGTGGTTTACCATTGCCTGCTTCTTAGGACTGAGGGAATGTAACTGGCTCGAGGTCACTCAGTTGGCGTTTTCCCTAAACTGAGACTAGAACCATGGTCTCCCAGTTTCTAGCTGGTCCCTTAACCACTCCACCAAAATGGCTCTACGATATTTAGGGAAGTCACATCATTTTTCTTCATTTGAGAAATGAACTTTTGTTAGTCATGAGAAAAGGCAAGCACTTTGAAGTTTCAACCTTTGACAAATGGACTACTTACCAGGAATTGTCCACACACTTGCAAGCCATGTATATTCTCCAGTCCATAAGTGCCAGAATTAGAAGCTTACTCTTTACTCTCCTGAATTTACAGTCAATAATATTTTTTGCTGTGACTTTTCCACCCTCCCTTTGTGTCTCACTTTACTTCATCTAATATTGAACGATTTGTTCATCTCTCTGTCCAAAGTCCTCCCAACAATTTTCTCCAGCGCTGCAGTCAAAGGCATTGATTTTTCTTCTCACAGCCTTTCTGAGGGTCCTGTTTTCACAACCGTATGTGTGAAACTCTTCTGAGGAAAAAAAAAATGCCACTTTCATTGCACCTTTTAGCTGCCTTTAAGAGTCACTTCTTCTGGTTTCTTTTCCATTGGGATTTAGATGAGAATTATTGATCACCTAAAACTTTCTTCCCACCCCTTCCAAGGGTTTGTTCCCCTGTAAAAAGGGCACATGTTGATAAGTGGCTTTGACCATTCATTTTAATATCTCCTTTTCCTTTTGCTGACATTGTCTTTTCACATGTCCTTCCTCTCATCCCACATCTCTCACCCACATCAGGAAAGAGAGAAAGGGCAAATCATTTTTGACAAGAGATATGAATCACTCACTTGCAGAGGTCTCAAAAGTGATCTTTTTTTTCCCTTCAAAGGGTAACTGGACTGTTTTTTCCTTGAGGAAGAAGAATAAAGTTTTGCTTCTAATCCAAGAAGCTTTATAGTTCTGATGGCTGTCAAAGCTCTGATGAAGCTTCTTGGATGAGAAGTGAAACATTTTCTTCTTCCTCCTCAAGGAAAAAAACAGTCCAGTTGTCTTTTGAAGAAGAAGAAAAAAAGCACTTTTGAGACATCTATGACCTTAATGACTGAGAATCTCCACAATCACTTGCAGAAGGCTTTTGGAAAAGACTGAGAGTCACAGGAAATTAAACCAGAGCTTCGGGACATAAATATCTTTCATGCCTAAGGTAGGACTAGAACGCACAGTAGCCTGGTTATTCATGGTGCCATGATTAATTATCAATTTTCCTACCTCTTGTTCATGCTCAAGTTTTTCCCTATTTGCAAGTAACCTTTTAGTTTCCAAAGAAAATTAAAAAAACAAAAACAAAATGTGAATCTGTGGAATGATTTAACCTACATATCAGTTCCTTCGGATAGAGAGATCAAATGAGGTGAAGTATTAGTACTGCTTTATAAACCCTTAGTAAGGCCACCCCCGGAATACTGCATCCAGTTTTGGTCACCATATTACAAAAAAGATGTTGAGACTTTGGAAAAAGTGCAAACAAGAACAACTAAGATGATTAAAGGCCTGCAGACAAAAACATATGAAGAATGGTTGCAGGAATTGGGTATGGCCAGTCTAGAGAAAAGAAGGATTAGGTGTGGCATAATAGCAGTATTCCGATATCTCAGGGACTGCCACAAAGAAGAGGGTTATTTTCCAAAACACCAGACGGCAAGACAAGAAACAATGGAGGGAAATTAATCGAGAGAAAAACCTGGAATTAAAGAGAAACTTCCTAACAGTGAGGACAATTAACTAGTGGAACAGCTTGCCTTCAGAAGTTGTTGTTGTACCTTCATCACTGGAGGTTTCTAAGAAAAGTCTGGAGAGCCACCTATTTGAAATGGTATAGAATCTCCTGCTTGAGCAATCTGATTGTTATTGACGTTTTCAGAGCAATACACAATACTTTGTTTAAATTGCTGCTTCTCTCATACTTAGTCAAACTCAATCATGATGGCCCTTTTATGACTTGTGGACTCAAACTCCCAGCATGGTTGGTTCAGGAATTCTGGGAGTTGAAGTCCACAAGTCATAAAAGGGCCATCATTCCCCATCCCTGTTCTAGAGTCATGAACCTTGAACAAGAGAGCTTGGATTCACCTCAGAGTGTCAAGGGCAGAAAATTAGGAGTGAAGGTAGTTCAAACGAATACCAATTTATTGCAAGCTTATTCTCTCTACAAGAATCTGATCTACTAATGGTCAAAGCAAATTGGTGGTAAGGAAAGCTAATGGATTTCAAGGTGGACTTAGATCTCTTGTGGGTATGAAGGGCTTGAGACTGAGAATGCACTTGATCCCTTCCTCAGGCTCAGCCTGATCATCTCCCACACAGAGCCTCATTTTGCAGAGATGACACATTTCCTTTTGTAGAAGTAAATATTCAGTACTTCCCACCACCCCTGAGCCACATTGGGCACCTATATGCCTAGCTGACTGGAAGTATCAGACAAGGGTTGTACTCAACACACACATGCAATGAAGCTCCATCCAGCTATTGGAACAACCAAATGTGATTTCAGATATAAGCTGAAGCAAAGCCAGGTAGCCATTTTTTTCTCTCCCAAAGCCATTTTGAAGAACAGTTTCACTTGAGCCTCACTCAGAGCAAGTCGTCCCTCTAAAGAACTACACAGCCCTAATTATCACTTAAGCAAAGTTGATGTTATCATAGTCATTCAAAGACTGCCATGAATCATGCTGAAATGAGGTTGGAGGTGGATGAGAACATCAACTTACATAAATCATGTTCTCCGTTCCCAAGATGTCCTCTGCAAATTGCAAATGATGGTGACAATTGTTAGTCCATCACTAATTAAGATCGTGGCCAGCATTGGTTCTCAGCAAAAAAAAAAAAAAAAAGCCCTCCCATAAATGTTAAATGCAACTCTAGGTCATCAGAGGTTTGTCAGCCTGCCGGAGGAACACTATTTCACAAATTAAATTAGCATCGAGGACATCAGTATTGAGGTGCCAAATGATTTCCTTTGTGGATTATGGCTTTAATTTTGATGGATTTCCTTTTCTTCAAGGTCCTACAGAACACCATTTCCAGCATTGAGATTTTTAAAAAATGGAATATCTAATAAGGACCTTTGCCAATTGACTGGGTTCTGAAACATCTACAGTAAATTTCATATGCTGGCATTTATTGAAAATATTGCCTCATTTGCACTGTGACCGACAAAAGATAGTTATGTCACTCAAGAACCATTTAAAGGGACAATGATTAAGGCGTCCAAATCTTGGTATTTACAGTTAAGCCTCTTCCACGGCTCATGGAGACACCAGAATGACTGTGAGTTACTGCTCCTTAATAGCTTGCACTTTGAAAGCAATCCAATCACAGCTTTGAATAAGTAATGATTATATTGATCATATCCCTCCAAATCAATCCTTAATTAGTCATGTTTAGTGCTGAATTGATCATGGCTTACATGCACTTATGGCGTGTTGAAGCTGAAACCAAATTCAATAAATTTCATTAAAAAACCCTTCAACCTTGTTGTACGCTGGAACAAAGACAAGCAATAAATAAAGTTAAGCTCGTTTTTAAAATAATGTCATTTCATGGCATTTAAGCCCCCCCCCCCATGTAATACTTTTAACTTTTGGGTGGTCTCTTTGCTTGGTTGCAGATATTTTATTGTCTAACTAGATCAGTGTTTTTCAACCTTTTTTGTGCAAAGGCACACTTTTTTCATGAAAAAAATCACGAGGCACACCACCATTAGAAAATGTTAAAAAAAATTAACTCTGTGCCTATATTGACTATATATAAAGTAATTCTCCCACGGCACACCTTACACTATGTCACGGCACACTAGTGTGCCGCGGCACAGTGGTTGAAAAACACTGAACTAGATAACAATATCATTTCTGAAAGATGAAATGAAATGAAAGAGCATCAGGAACTCTGCAGTTCAACCCCAAGTTATAGCTATTGTTTTCTCTCCTCTCTCATGATGATGATGAGGGTGGTGGTGGTATGTGAGAGAGAGGGGGGGAAGGGGGAGAGGGGAGAGAGAGAGAGAGAGACTGCCCCAGTCAATTAGCCTTGGACATCAAATAAATCATTTCTTTCTTTCTTTTACAATCAATTTTTTATATTTTTATATTTTTATACATATCAATGTGTGAAGGGTGTGGTAATTGGGTAACATACATTTCAGTATACATAAACATAATCTTATTATTCATAAATATTACATTTCATTTCCATTGTTTCATATTATTTATACATGTCTTTTATTATCACCTTTCCTTTCTGAACCATATTTCTGTCCTTTTTTATATCTTAACATATTAATATATAATAATTATTTTCCCCAATATTTTCTATCGCTATTTTAACTCCCCCCTTTCATATCACTATAATATTCAAAGATGTGTTTTCCACCTATTTTGTTGTTCATATTTCCATAGTTAAATCAAAATTTCATCCTTCATTCTTCCATTTTGCAATATCTCCTTATACAGTTTTAGTATCAATCATGATCATTTATACATTTAGGGTATTTCTATTCATGTTCTTTCCAGTTCTTCAATCCATATAATTTTATTATTCTCTCTCCCTCCCTCTCCCCCTCTCTCTCCCATTAAGTTCTAACCTTCCACTTCCAATCATTTCTTATTGGCCTCAAATTCCTCAGGTTTCCCTACATCACTGAGGCTCTTGTATGTACTGTCTCATTCCCACTACTCCATCTGCAAACCCCTCCACTCAACACTGTTCCTCATTGTCCACTGTTGCTGAGAAAATACATCGGAGATTCCAAGCACATAAGTGTTGGCTCATCATGTTTTTAGGGCTGATATTTTTTCTATAGGATGTTTTGAGGTAGTCACCCCTATGAGATTGATTTGGATACATTTCTCTTCACCACTTGAGCTGCTTACTTGTGCTCCTTGCCCTTGTTTTCTATTCTCTCATACTTGCATATTGTAATAATGATACTTTTTAAAATCCCACCTTTGCACACAATCTTTTCTCTAAACTTGTTCTAGCTCTCCTTGTCTGACCTTGAAAAGAAAAACCAAGCATCATCATAATTGGCTAGTACTTAGATAGGAGTCCACTCCAAAATTCTCAAATTATTGAATAAAAAGAAAGTAACATTATTTATGATTATTTATGTTAGTGGAAGAAATGCATTCATCATCAGGTGAATGCTTTTTTTTACAGAAACAAAATCAAAAGTCAATAGTTTGCTGTTCATTTGCCTCAAAGCTTTATAATGCCTTGGCAAGATCACACTTAGAATCCAATTTGGTCACCATGATATTAAAAAGATGGTGAGACTCTAGAAAGAGTGTAGAGAAGAGCAACAAAGATGATTAGGGATTGGAGGCTGAAACATATGAAGAATGTTTGCAGGAATTGAGTTTGTCTAGTCTAGCGAAAAGGATTGGGGTGACATGATAGCAGTGTTCAAATATCTCAGGGGCTGCCACAAAGAAGAGGGGCATCAACCTATTCCCTGAACATAGGGCAAGAAGCAGTGGATGGAAACTAATCAAGGGGAGAACCAACATAGAACCAAGGAGAAATTTTCTGACAATTGGAACAATTAATCAGTGTAACAACTTGTCTCCAGAAGTTGTGGTTGCTCCAACACTGGAGATTTTTAAGAAGAGATTGAACAGCCATCTGTCTGAAATGGTATAGGGTTTCCTGCCTGACCAAGGGGTTGGAAGACCTTTCTTCCAACTCTGTTTTTCTGCTTCTAGTGGCAGGAAGGGTGCTACAGAGTTAGTCTTCTATCATCATCATCATTGTTCACCATCATATTGATTATAACCTTATCCAGCTTATGTATAAGTAGGTTGCTTAAACAGAAAGAGTCCCTCTCTCACACAAGCTGGTGTTAAGAGGAAAAGGCTGGTTATGGCATTTTCTTCCTCCAGAGAGGGAAATATTACTGGGGAAGTAATGCATAATCCATAACCATAATACTGCTTTGTGGTCCTCAGACAAATAGAATTTAAATTCTGGATCCAAGAAAAACCTCCTACTTATTATTTATTTATTTTATTAATAAGATTTATAGGCCGCCCAATCACGAGGGACCCTGGGTGGCTTACAAAAAAGAGAAAAAAGAAATAATGAAAAAAAAAGACAGATTTAAAATCACCACACATACATTCGTTCTGATCGGGGCTGGACCTCAACAGTGAGGTCAACAGCCCCAGGCCTACTGGAATAGCCAGGTTTTAACAGCTTTTCTGAAGGCCATGAGAGTGGGTAAGGTCCGGATCTCTGGGGGTAGCTCATTCCAAAGGGTTGGAGCAGCCACAGAGAAGGCTCTCCTCCGGGGAGCCACCAGCCGACATTGTCTGGCTGATGGCATCTGAAGGAGGCCCACCCTGTGGGATCTCACCGGCTGCTGGGAGGTATGTGGCAGTAGGCAGTCTTGCAGGTACGCTGACCCTAATAGCAGTAGACTTATATACCGCTTCATAGGGCTTTCAGCCCTCTCTAAGCGGTTTACAGAGAGTCAGCATATTGCCCCCAACAATCTGGGTCCTCATTTTACCCACCTCGGAAGGATGGAAGGCTGAGTCAACCCTGAGCCGGTGAGATTTGAACCGCTGAACTGCTGATCTAGCAGTAGCCTGCAGTGCTGCATTTAACCACTGTGCCACCTTGGCTGCGCCATGTAGGGCTTCAAATGTAATAACCAACACCTTAAATTGCATCCGGAGACCAATAGGTAGCCAGTACAGCTCGCGGAGGATAGGTGTAACCTAGGTACACCCAATATCGCTCACGCGGCTGCATTCTGGAGTAGCTGCAGTCTCCAAACACTTTTCATGGGTAGCCCCATGTAGAGCGCGTTGCAGTAATCCAGCCTTGAGGTGACTAGGGCATGAGTGACCATTTGAAGTGCCTCCCGATCCAAGTAGGGCCGCAATTGATGCACCAGGCGAACCTGGGCAAAGGCCCCCATGGACACAGCCAACAAATGGTGTTCCAGTGTCAGCTGTGAATCCAGGAGGACCCCCAAATTGCGGGCCCTCTCTGAGGGGTGTAAGTTTTCACCCCCAGGATCAAGGATGGACTCTCTAGGCTGTCCTTTGGGGGCAACATCCACAGCCACTCAGTCTTGTCGGAACTGAGTATGAGTTTGTTTACCCCCATCCAGATCCTGATAGCTTCCAGGCATCGGCACATCACATCCGCTGCTACACTGAGCTGGCATGGGGCAGAGAGATACAATTGTGTATCATCTGCATAGTATGGTATAGTATGGTATAAGTTTATTTATAGGCCGCCCTTTTCCCTGAGGGGACTCAGGGCAGCTTACAACTTATGTGGGAGGGGATACATACAATGACGTATAGAACATACATAATTAAAAAATAGAGCAACATTCATCATTCGGGTGGGGACGGATTATAATCTTTAACCCCAGGCCTGACAGGATAGCCAGCTCTTGAGGGCTGTGCGGAAGGTCTGAAGGGTGGTGAGGGTACGAATCTCCACGGGGAGATCGTTCCAAAGGGTCGGAGCTACTACTGAAAAGGCTCTCCTCCGCGTAGTTGCCAGTCGACACTGACTGGCAGATGGAACTCGGAGGAGGCCTAATCTGTGAGATCTTATAGGTCGCGAGGAGTGCGTACTTAACCCCATGCTGTCGAATGATCTCGCCCAGCGGCTTCATGTAGATGTTAAATAGGAGGGGGGACAAGACCGAACCCTGTGGCACACCACATTTAAGGGGACCTTTGCCCCCCGACCAACACCGACTGCAACCTGTTAGAGAGGTAAGAGGAGAACCACCATAAAACGGTGCCTCTCACTCCCACCTCCTCCAGCCATTGCAGAAGGATACCATGGTTGATGGTATCGAAGGCCGCTGAGAGGTCAAGAAGCACCAGGATAGAGAAATGTCCTCTATCCCTGGCCCGCCAGAGATCATCGGTCAGTGCGACCAAAGCGGTTTCTGTGCTGTACCCAGGCCTGAAACCAGACTGAAAGGAGTCTAGATAATCTGCTTCATTCAAGGTCCATCGGAATTGAAGCGCCACCACCTTCTCAACAACCTTCCCTAAAAAAGGAAGGTTGGAGACAGGATGATAGTTCTTAAGAATAGCTGGGTCCAGAGAAGGCTTCTTGAGGAGGGGTCTTACCACCGCTTCCTTTAATGGTTGCGGGAAAGACCCCTCCTGCAAAGATGCATTTGTAATCATCTGGAGCCAGCCTCGTGTTACCTCCCTGCTGGTCGAAACCAGCCAGGAGGGGCACGGGTCCAGTAAACAGGTGGAGGCGCTCATCGCTCCCATGGCCTTGTTCACTTCCTCAGGGGTGACAAACTCGAAGTCATCCCAGCAAATCTGACTGAGATTCTCCCTCGGCATCTCAGCTGGTACTGGCCAAGTAGAGTCCAGGTCTGCCCGAATCTGAGTGATTTTATCCAACAGAAACTGAACGAACTCCTCAGCTCTTCCCTGCAGGGGTTCCCCTGCCTCCTCACCTTTCAGGAGGGAGCAGGTCACCCTAAACAGGGCGGCTGGGCGAGATTCCACGGACTTAATAAGAACGGAAAAATGTGTACATTTTGCTGCCCGTATCGCCACTAAATAAGTCCTGATAAAGGCTCTTAATAGTGCTCGGTCAGATTCGGAGTTACTAGCCCTCCAGCATCGCTCTAGGCATCTCTTTTGGTGCTTCATCTCCCGGAGTTCCTCGGTGAACCAAGGTGCCCTCCTGGATCCACTGCCACGGAGAGGCCGCAAAGATGCAATCCGATCCAGTGCCTCAGCTGCCGCAACATTCCAGGCTGTGACCAAGGACTCTGTCGGATTGTGGACAAGGGAGTCAGGTATCTCTCCAAGCTCCTTCTGAAATCCTTCTGGGTCCATCAGGCGCCTGGGGCGGAACCACTTAATTGGATCCACCTCCCTGCAATGGGGGAGTAGCATCCTAAAGTCAAGCCTCAGCAGGGAGTGATCTGACCATGACAAGGGCGAGGTCTCTATTCCCCTTAATTCAAGATCACGTCTCCACTGCCCCGAGAGAAATACAAGGTCGAGTGTGTGTCCTGCTCTATGAGTTGGACCATGAACTACTTGGGTCAAGTCCATGGTTGCGATGGAAGCCATGAACTCCTGCGCCCCATCAGAGTGTTCACCCAGGGATGGCAGGTTAAAGTCCCCCAGTACCATTAGTCTGGGGAACTCCACCACCAACCTGGCTACCGCCTCTAGGACCTCTAGGGCTGTTGTGAAGCAGCTGGGAGGTAGGTATGTCAGGAACAAGCCCAATTGAACCCTAGGTCCAACTTCAGGAGGAGAGACTCACACCCCACAATCTCTGGGGCAGGGATCCTGCGAGGAGCTAATGACCTTTGGATAATAACTGCTACTCTCCCACCCCTTTTCTGGTGTCGTGGTTGGTGGAGCACCTGGAACCCATCTGGGCACATTTCTGAGAGGGGGACTCCTCCCTCTTGGCCCAGCCAGGTTTCAGTTATACATGCCAGGTCCGCCTCCCCTTGAATTACTTGAATTACTCTGGCGCAACATTATTATATGCAAGATTGTATCTAAGTATTAGTCGGTTTACTAGTTTGTGATCAACAGCATTGTACAAAAAAAGTGACTTCAGACCATTTGTTACGTTTTTATTCAAGAGCCATAAAAAGATTTAAATAAAATACAACAGGGTACATTAACAAGTGAATATATGATGGCTGTTTGTAGTGCTATACCTGTCACTGGCTCATGAAATATGAATGTCTAATTTTTCTATACTACCCTCTATACCAAACAAAACAATAATATAAATTTAAAAAAGTAGTCCCATAACAATTGAATCTCAATACTTTCATAATCTAGCTAACACAGTTCTAAAACAGTATTCTTTTTCTTCACCAACAATGTTTATCCAATGATTTCCAACTAATAAAGCAAGAATTTTTGCACTTTGGATCCTTACAGATGAGGTGGAGATTCAAAACCAAAGAATATCAGAAAATAAATATACATGGGGCTGAATTCCTAATGTAATATTTGTTATGATTCTCAGTGAACCTCAGACTTTGGCAACAAAACTCATTTTTGAGAGGACAAAGTTAATTGATTTCCCTAAACAGTATAAACAAGGACTAATCCAAAAACTCATTAAAATTAATGGCAATAGTAGCAGCCTTGTGGGTGGGGGGAGCGTTTTGGGTGGAGCCATCCAGAATTTGACATAACTGGATGGCTATTTCAATGTTTTAAGTACAATAAATCTTGCAGTTCTACTTAAATTTGGCCACCATTTTTGTTCAATGAATTTCAGAAAGCAGCATTTGAAGGATGGGGAAGGCGTAGAATAATAAGGTTGCTAATGTTGAGGTTTGAGTACATTGTTGACCATTTCATGAAGTCTAATCAAAAGATCAAACACATTGTGGACCACTTTAAGAATGTTAATCTGATTATTTTGCTTAGATTTATATCTAATTAAATAAATCTCTCTTAACTTGGTTAGCAGTACATTCTATTAAATTCTGCCATTTTGCTTTGAGAAAATTCCTCTTAAGTTTGAGAACAAATACTAGTCTTAGTTCCTTTCCTCATTGTTTTTCAATCCCATGTTTTCCTTAAGAGGAGATGAGGACAGTCCTGGAATCATCAAGTTGGCAGGGGTCACCTAGATTGTCTTTTGCTTAAATATGTCTAGTGAAAAACAGCTTATCGTTCTCTGAGGTAAATATTTCCACTGTTACTGTTGCAAAGGTTTCATCAGAACCTGCCTTCCTATGACTTAAAGATAGGACAGTACTCCAGAGAGTCAATGTCATTTCCCAGAGGATCATTGGTTGCCCTCTCCCCTCTTTGGAAGAGCTTTATAGCTCCAGCTGCCTTACACTCTTAAAGATCCATTTCATCCTGGGCATCCTTTTTTTGAACTATTAAAATCTGGCAGACAATACAGAATAATAAAAACAAGGACAAATAGGCTGAAAAACAGCTTCTATCCCAGGGCAGTAACCATTTTGAACTCTATGGTATAGTGCAATATCGGGTTTTCAATTTCAATTATATAGAAAGTAAAGGATATATATTTGTGTTTTTATTTTTGCAGTTATAATGTACACTGAAGATGACATATAATTTCTTTGTACCATGTGCAATGACAATAAAGTAAAGTAAACTAAACTTTACATGTGTGTGTAACCTTGATTCATGTAGAAAACGGCTGGGGCTTCAATCATGTTGCTGCTATGCCATCTTGACTTTTTTTTTACCTTTCCCCATAGATGTCACTGGTCAGTGGTGACCCCAGGAAAGAGACAGAAGTGGTTCAACAAGATAACAGCAGTGTTGTAAGAAGAACTTTCATGACAGAACAATTAATCCATGGAACAGCTTGCCTTCAAAAGTTGTGGGTGCTCCATCACTGGACAGATTAGACAACCATTTGTTTGAAATAGAATAGGGTCTCCTGCTCTCTCAGGGAGTTGGACTAGAAGACCTCCAAAGTCCCTTCCGTTATTTTGCTATTCAAGTATTTTCACCAGTTTTATATTTAAAGAAGTCTGACTGTGACTTGATGTAACACAAGCCCTGATCTTTTTCTTCACAGGTTGCAATGTTGCACTCAAAAGGAATAGAGTTTGTGATGTGATGCCATGGTATGGCTTTTGGCATTCTATTGTAAAACATTATTTCTTAATTGTGGAGTCTGGGAGCATTTTCAGGGTTTTATATTCAATGGCCAACTTGCCTCAAATGGGCATATCAGCCATGTAATTATTTACTGGAAACTTTCCCTGAGCTAATTTTCATACAACTAACAAGATAACACACAATAAAGTGGGGGGGGGGGCGCTTTTAAAGAATTTGTATCACTACCAGATGTGGCTGAAGCTAAGTCCTAATTAGGGCACACGTGTGATCTGTTTGAGATTATTCAATAATTAAGCTGATATAATCACCCATCCTTTTCTCTTCAAATAGCTCCAAAAACAATGCCTTAATTAAAAGTGAATTTATATCTGTTCTGAGCCAGTTTATTTGAATGGCTGAAATTAAGCTTCATTCCCTTTTAAAAGCAATTCAGATTCTAAGACAGGCTATCCTTTTCTTACCACAACTGAGCACAGAGCAGAGGGTTTTTTTTTTTTTTAGTCCTTAGAACAGAGCACTCGTTTTATTTTCAGCTTTTAAACTAAGTTTATGAACGAAGCACGCAGTTTGGATGCCAGCATTCAGACTCATTCATTAAAACTAGAGAAAAAGAATGTATTCTATTACAGACAGGGATCTGAGAAAGTGCTCTTTGTATAAACCCTTTCTAAATGAAATTCTCAGGCCTAATTTACACAGCAGGAAATGTCACTAAAGTTCTTTCTTTTAATGTTGTGCTGGAAAAAAGAGAATGGTGACATTCCCACTGGGACTGTTCTCCATTTTAAAAAATTATTATTCTGTAGGACTGGTGATGTGTGTGTGTGTATATATAATTTCCTTAGGCAAATATCTGAGGAATATTAAGAAAATGGGATCATTTTGCAAAAGCTGTGACATTTTTATGGAGCTTCACCCATATTAAAAGTCACCAGCGATGTTCGAGGTAAAGATTAAAATTGCATTCATGTTTGTGAAAGAGATTGTCAAAATTGGATGAGTTCAAGTTTTTGAGGTCCGTTTGAGAGAAAGGGAAAAAAGGAAACTGACTGATAGTTGAAAGTCTCCTTGTTGATAGAAAATGGTGCCCATTGGCGGAGTCTCAAACATTAGTCCACAGACCAACGTCATGGCAAGGGGGAAAAGATGCCAGATTAAGGGTATCACCAATAGACTCACCTTCCATACCAATTGCAGGTTCCTTCAGTGTATGTTGACTACTACTGGTTTACTATCCTCCACTTCAACTGAGGGTAATAGACTACAATGGAAATTTGCATGTAGCACAAAAATTCTGCTCTTCAGCATGCCACCACTCCATCCTACGGAGATGGTTGCTTTAAATCTGCTATCTGAAATGATTGGTTTTCTCTCATGATATTCCATCCTCAGATGGATGCTTTCATTTGAGGTGGGTAATTAGAAAAATTCAGCCTCAAAAATGTATATTTCACATATGGCTATTTGGGAAATGTGTGTATTAGAATGCATGCACAAATAGTTCAAGGTCACACTATGGATCTTTGGAGAGCGCTTAAGCTTGATTGAAGTGTTAAGAAAGTAATTCAGTATGATTTAATGAGCAGAATAAGAATAAAATTTGGAAAATTGAACTTTTTCTTCCCATAATATAGCATAGAAAAACAGTGTAGGAATAAATTTGCAGATAAAATAGACCTTTGAATGGATGATACATCCTAACAGCACAGGGTTTTTGAGTTACAATTCTCTAAATTCTTACTATCTTTACCTTAACTTTGGAGATAGAAGTTGACATGTGCAGTGATCGTAGTCCTTATGGTAGGGAATAGCCATGTCATTTTTTATAATATCTCCTGAATTAAATGTTATATACTAAAGAAGAAAAATATAATCATCAGGTCAAGTCAATTAATCCTTGCAGTTCAAGAAACATTATTACCCAGTTGTTGAGGATAAGGGCAGGAACAATGAAGAAAACCAACATGAAACATTTTTTTAAAAGAATACAAAAACCCACACAATTTCATCCTCAATGAATATTTGAGGCTCAATGATTTCTCTGCTCCTTCTTCTGTTCCAGATTATTCAACATGAGTTTCGCTTTATGGTTTGCTAAAAGATGGTGATAGGTTGCCATGCAATGGGGAAAATCCAAAATTTAAAAGAACAGGAAAGTCAGACTTGCATTTTCCAAGGCTGACAAATTCCCCGTTATCATCAACTCATCAAATGGCAGATCTTCCTAATTATTTTCTTCCTTTGAAGGGTTCTTAGATTTATTGTGCAATTAGGTTGATCACTGGCGGCCTCATTCTGATTTATTGAAATATGGTACTCCCTCTTTTTCTTCTCCCCACAATATGAGATCAACTCCCATCAGCCAACATTGTGCAACATTTCAAGTTAATAATTTTATGGGCATAAACAAACCCATTTAGTGAATAAGACAGAAATAAGGTAGTATTCTTTTTGAAAACTTACTGAAAGATTCAAAGGTGATGTTCTTTTGCAATTGTCTGTAGAGATTCTCAGTCATGCAGGTGATGGTTGTCGCAAAGGTGCTTTTTTCAGGAGGCAACTGGACTTTTTTGTTTTTTCTTTGAAGCCATTTCGCTTTTCTTCCAAGAAGCTTCTTCAGCTCTGACAGGATAGTGGGAAGTGGAAGGATTTATATTCCTTGCAGACAGCTGGTCATTTGCATCCTTTTTAGAGGGTGGTTGAAGCACTTGGAGGTTTATTGGTTCCTCAGTGTCACCTGGGTAGTGCTCCTGATTCCTGTAGTCTGCAATTTTTCTCTGGAAATCCATTCCTACTCTCTCGCCATTCAAAGGGTGTCCATCCCAAATTGTATAGCTAAACGTCTGTAGAGATTCTCAGTCATTCAGGTTATGGCTGTCCCAAAGGTGCTTTTTCAGGAAGCAACTGGAATTCTTTTGTAATTGCATTATGATACTACCTTTTTAATATCCGAGCAAGAGGATGATCCTAGACTTAGTGTATCCCTATTTGATACTTGCTCACTGTTTATATTTTGAGTTGGATAAATCTTTTGCCCCACCTTTTGCCCCATTAGATTGAGAAATTCTTACAGAATAAGACATTCCAACTTTCAAGTACATCAAATGCTTGAAGACCTTTTAAGACTTGCGGGTTCCAAATAGAATGAGGCTAAATATCAGAGCAGTATTGTATGGAAGATTTGTTTCTCTGTTTCATTTCTACTAAGGTCCAGACCCTGCCTTGTACTGCAACCTCCTGAATTTTTGAGGTTCAATTTTTTTTGTTAATGTCCCTAGCCACGTCTCGCATTAGAAATTGCTTTTGGGCCTCTGAACCTTTCTTAAGAACTCCAATTTATCTTTGTATAATGAACCTCTAAACACTATTCAGCAACTCAGGCCTCATACTTTTGCATGGTATTTGGAGGAGCAGTTTGAGTTGGGATTTCTTCCTCATGATCTGCTGATAAAATGCTGCATAGATGCTGCAGCACAGCTGTGTCTCTGCTGTAAAACCCAAAAGGTCAGGTATTGCCGCTAGGATACCCAGGACTGTTAATTATTAAACTTCACTGCATCATGTGAGATCTCCAAGAAAGCATTTGTGAAACACCAAGTGGATTAACTTTTTCATAAATAGTCAATTTCAAAATGTCTTCTGCAAAGTAAAGTGCTATTTTTTGAAGCTGGCATGAATTAGTGTCACCCTTAGAATAATCACCATAATTAATGAGATACTACTTTATGTTATCTCATCTTTCGCTTAAAGCTGTCAAGTCTGAAGTCTTTAGATCCAACTAATAGACCTAGGGCTTTCTATAATGGAAAGAAGTGAAACAGATCTGCAAAAGGAAGTAGGATCTGTAGATTGTATTGCTTCCTACTTCCATCTTTTCTATTTACCAGGATAGTTGGTCAACTAAGAAAGTTCCTTCCTTCCTTCCTTCCTTCCTTCCTTCCTTCCTTCCTTCCTTTTTCTCTCTCTCTCTTTTTCTCTTCCTCCCGCTTCCTTCTTTCCTTGCCTTTCCTGCCTTTCTTTCTCTCAAGGTAACTATTACAAACTCAGAAAATACCAAGGTATTAGTCAATGTATTTTATGGTGATATGGGAGGAAAGAGCTGCTTGGGATCTCTTATTGTGAGCCAACTAGTCCATAGAGAAGTGGATAAGACCAGTCGTGGGATTCAAATAATTTAACAACTGGCTCTCTGCCCGGGCATGACCAACTCAACATCACTCATGTCGATGGGCGCTTTGCCTTAGCTGTTACAATGTAATAAGGGTTAACCAGAGAGGCAGTTTCTGTAAGCAGAGCAATAAAGACTAGGCTAGAAACAACACCAGAATGTTTCCTTCCTGCCTTCCCTACAGGATTAGCCCTGTAAAGTAGAAAAAACCAAAATGAGATTTCTGTTCTGACCTAGGCTTCCTGATAAAGTATAAATCACATACTTAGTCCCAAAAACCCTCTTTTATTTAAATGGCTGTGAATTATGGTAATTCATAGCCCGTAATGATTCACAAACAGTCTGTGAAGAGTCCAACAGATGTCTGCCACAGTCTTTCAGGGTAATACTGATAAGCACCCACCTTTATCTTCCTTGAAACGCTGCCTGAGACCTAATTGCCAATTAGTTTTGCAAGGGTAAATGGAACTTCTCAGAGTTTGAACTGATCAGAATGAACAAAATTGCTTCCTGCAAAATCTCACATCCGTTTGCTCCCTTTTTATGTCTTATGGGAGGAGCCAATTATATCCAAGCGTTACTTCTGTCACCCTTTTGTCTTAACTGTTCTTGCCTTCTCACAGCTAGGCGTATATGCACACTAGGAACAGGCTCACACTGTTTTTCTGCCTCTCTGATGTCAGACTCTGGAGTCTCCGGAGGCAGCACATCACTACCAGATGGCCTTGGCCCCCTCTCTGCCTCCGATGCAGAGCCCTCATACGAGCCTTCCCCAGACTCCAGAACTGGCCCATGTTCCTCCCCATCTGCCTCACTGTCTGACTCTGCTGCCAGCTTCACAGTTCATTGGCAGACCACAACAATTTCTTCCAATAACAGGTTCTTTGCTTAATCCATAGCAGGACCTATGCTATAAAACAATCATCCAAAGGATGTGAAACCTGACCTCCCCTTAATAATGTTTAGAAATGTGTTCCAAACATACTTTTAATTATTTTGGGGCTTTGTTGTTATTTAACTCTTTAAATTGCTATGTTAAAATATCTTTTTTATTGTTTTAATAACATGTTAGGGTTTAAATTAAGACCTTTTTGTAATCTTGCTTATAGTCCAAATTAAAAAAAATACTGGGCAAGAGAGTGAGCAACTATGTCAGGCAACATATACTGAACCATACAAAGTGGAACATGACTGTCACATAACCTGGCCTCCACAACCAAGCTAGGCTTAAATTCTAAAATATAGTGGAAGATACTATCTTAATTCTAGCTTTGAATTATGATTAATGTGGTCTTTTGTTCACTGGGGGACCATTTTATTCTATCTTGCTGAGAAGTAAAATATGTAAGACAGCACTTTTCCTACAAAGTAAGCATCTGTCTCAATGGTTAAAGAGATTCTTCAAATGTCAAGGACAAAGCGGGCAGGACGAGGAGGAGGAGGAGGAGGAGGAGGAGGAGGAGGAGGAGGAGGAGGAGGAGGAGGAGGAGGAGAGCGGTGAGTCCTTGTGCTGGCCGGCCGGCCGGCCAGGTGGGGAGCAGGTCAGGCGGGGGGTGGGTGGGCTGGCTGGCTGGGGAGGGGGCCACCTGAGCAGCCATGATTCCCCCTCCCCAGCCAGCCAGCCCACCCACCCTCGCCCGACCTGCTCCCTGCCTGGCTGGCCAGCTGGCTCAAGGACTCACCGCTCTCCTTCTCCTCCTCCTCCTCCTCCTTCTCGTCCTCCCTGCTCGGTGCTGGGCTGGCTGCAGGCCGGGGCAGCAGGATTGTTCGTGTGAGGAGGTGGGGGGGCAAGGCGATGGAGCCCGACGGCAAGCAGCTTGGAGGAGCCGGGACACCCAAGCTGCTGGCGGTGGGGGCCACCTGAGCGGCAATGATCCCAGCTCTGCTGCTCCTCGGCGGCATACTTTTGGAATGTCAGCGGGGACGGAGGAGGCGGGGGGCGAGGCGGCAGAGCACGGCAGCGGCGAGAAGTAACACCCCCGCCGCTGTGTCCGACAGGCATCTCGCATTTATGTCCGCCATAAACGCGAGATGCCTGTCAGACACAGTGGCGGGGACGTTGCTTCTCGCCGCTGCTGTGCTCTTGTCTCACCAACGGTAACCCTCACCGCACGTCACTGACTGGATGCATACAAAGAGCCAAACTGCAGGAAGAGGGAAGGGGGAACCATCAGGTATTGGATGCTAAAGAGGTGCAGACTACAATTCTATTATCAGAAAAAGTTGTTATAGATGATGCTTAAAATTATTTATAGAAAGAAGTTTCCATATATTTCTGTGGTCCAATAATTGCAAGTAAAATCTGACAGCACATTAGGAAAGAAGACATGGCACTAAAACTGGTGTTGGGGGATGGACGATGTATGCCTCACCCCAGTCTAATAGTTGTGTAGGTGGACAATACAGTATTTCCACTTTATCAGATGGATAGATAAATCTCATTTTGAGGGACTTACATTTTTAGCAGAAAAATACTACCAGAGATTTGTTCTTTTTAAAACTATTATTTCAATGCATTAGATGTAATATTGTCATTTTTGCTTTCTTGAACAGTGTTTTACATTGTATGCATCAATTAAGCCAATACTAATGTAAGGCTGAGCACGAAAGAATTGAGGCCTTTGAACTATGGTTCTGGAAAAGACTCCTGTGAGTCCCTTGGACTCAAGCCAATCAAACTGGTCAGTGCTAGAGGAGATCAACCTTGACTGCTCTTTAGAAGGCCAGATCCTGAAGAGGAAACTCAAATACTTTGGCCACCTCATGAGAAGGAAGGACTCACTGGAGAAGAGCCTAATTCTGGGAACGATTGAGGGCAAAAGAAGAAGGGGAGACAGAGAATGAAGTGGCTGGAAGGAGTCACTGAAGCTGTCAGCATGAGCTTAAATGGACTCTGGGGGATGGTACAGGAAGGCCTGGAGGAACGTTGTCCATAGGGTCATGATGGGTTGGACACAATTTCGTGATTAACAACAACAACAACAACAACAACAACAACAACAACAACAACATTTGATTCCAGTGCTGCTAATTCCCAGCTAGCAGAAAGCTGATGGAGTACTTTTGCTTCAGGTGGCTCTGAACTAGGACTCCCGAGTCTTCAAATTATCTCAAACACCTCTTAGGTTGAACGTCTTAGAAGTTGTAGAGGGAATGAATGAATGATTGAATGAATTTCTCCAAAATTATTAATCTTACCAAGCAAAAGAAAGCATTGAGCAACCCTGAAAATAACATCTGGATGTTCATTTTGCATAGTTGGAACCAATAGTGGTCTTGTCCATTAAAATAGGTCTTGTACTTTGAGAGGTAGAAGTACATGTTTCACTGTTTAGCATGCTATCCTACGCACTATACACCTCAACATATTGCTGCGAAAGCTGGAGCATCAAAAAAGCACAATGGAGAAAATCTGATGTCTTTGAAGCCTAATGTTGAATACAATTGTTGATTACCCCTGACACCCAGAAGAATAAATAATTCAATATCAGATGAAGCAAAGCAAGATAGCTTACTGGAACAACTAATCATAAAGCTTAAATATTTTCAAAAACAAATGTGGAAGCAAGAGCTTTTGAAAAATATCATATTGTAAAAAATATCACTCGATATCACAAGGATGCAACTGACAGATATTCATGGTGAAATGATGCTCATCATGTCGGGAAGAGTCAAAAATGACATTCTGACTGAACAACGGCAGAAACTTTCTGCTAACGAGGTGCAGTTCAGTCCAGATTTGGCACATGAAAGTATGTCAAGGATCCAAATATTACAACCTCAAATCATTTCTGGCCATTAGAAAACAGTCACTCAAAGAATCCCTAGCTCTCATTGTGTATCACTTTTCCTAGCCTATACATTTTGTACCATCTTTTTCAAACATAGGCCTTGTATGCATCATTTTCCAAATAAGTATTTTTCTATATGTCTTTCTAAATTATATGCATTTTCCCACTGCAGATGCATTAATTTTGATGTACAATTTTGGGACTGAGAAGTATTTTGAGATGAAAATTGAGCCCTGTTGAACTGTGTGTCCAAATGTATCATAGCAGCAGATCGTAGCCTATAGTGGCTTTCTGTTACATTTCAAGTTTCATGCCAATGGTCGTTTCTCCACTAGTGATTTATAGTGTGTCCTAAAATCACCCAACAATAGTTATGCCAAAACAATAAAGAGAGGCTTTATATCACTTCGGGGAAGGCTGGATAATGCTACGAAGATTCTATAAGGCACCAATGTGAAAATATATCTCTCTCCTTTTCTCCCTCTCTCTTTCTATCTCTGTAGTGGGTGTGTGCAGGATGATGATGATTAATGAGTTTTACACATATGAATAGTTTTATAGGTACAATAAACTTAGGAAGATCTCAGGATTTTATAGATGTGATTGGATGTAAAAATGAGGGAGAGAGCTCCTGTATGCCCTAACATTACTAATGTTTCACTCTCATAATTATATATGGGAAATATAAAATAAGGCAATACTTTTTTTAAAGAGTTTATGAGAGAAAATTAGCTATTTAATGCTTTTTCCTATAATAGGAACAGGCAAGACAAAAATAATAGTACAGTAATAAAATGATACCCTTTGTTTTAATGGGCCTGACCTTAATAAGAATCTTCATGCACCTGGAAAAACAACAAAAATGAGTGCTCTTTCATATGAAAATAAATGAATAACTTATATACTAACCTTGCTCAGATGGATTATAGCCTAGATCCCCTCTTAAAATTCTAAACATCCTATGAACAAGAGAGAATTAGTCTGGAGGATGATATTTATTGTCGTCATTCATTCAAATTTACAATCATGTTTTCACTCAAAGACCTAATTATAAAAAAAAACATGGCACACACAAAAAGTTAAAAACAAAGGAAACAGTTTTTATTAACATAATTTAACAACAATAAACAAAAAGGAGCATCTTTGCAGATTCTCTAAACATCAAGAAAATAGAGCCATAACATAATCTCCAAGTTTTAGTTTACTCTGAGAGCAATGTGGGAGAAGCCTCAACAGTTTCCAACATGACCCAAAGATAGTAGAATTTCTTGTTTTATTGTGATGAGATCACTTCCCTGAGGAAACTTTAGGCATTTTGGTTGAGGAGGGTGGTAGTGGCCAAAAATGACTGATTGTCACCACTAATTCCTTCTCAAAGAACAATAAATGAAAATTTCAAGAAGGTCTTCATGTTTGTGCATTCACCTCTATGCACATTTGAGTACAAATATGCATTAAAACCATTCAGAAACATTCACTGATGTTTTCTAGAAATGTATGACTTTAATAATATCTTAAAAGGCTTAAGTTGTTCCATCTTTTAAATGATGCTTCTGTCATTTTTCTCAGAAGCTCAAAAACATTTTACCTTTCTGCATGATCAAGAAAAATATATGTTAGGAAAATGCAAGGAAATTAATTTCAGATAATTCTTTATCTAAAAGGCATGAAGCTGCTGACTACAGATGAAGGGGGTCAACTTGCAGAGCCCCCAGCATTCAAAGTACCGGGACATATTAGCATGTAAAATAAAAAATAAGGAAGATAGCAATTAAAGAGGCAAAAGGAAGCGCTGAAACTTATAGTATGGCAAGAAAAATATTTTATTTTGTGCAATTATGTGAATGGAAGTTTGCTATGAAATCCTTCTTGGAGCGTTTGGAATATTAAAAGTGAGTTACGTACTTTGAACACATATACCCATGCAACTATTTTCAATATGTGGTAGTAAACTAAGGGACTAGTCATAGACAAGAAGATTATTGGTGGTTAGATTGAATTTCTTTTTTAAAGAAAAAATCTGAGTGACATTAATGGCAAACTATTGTATTGTTGTCAAAAAACAACAACCCACCGTGTATTGGACAGCAGCAGTTAAGCTGAACTTGAATGAAATCATACCTCTTACTGTATCATTACACTATATAACTAAACATTATTGTTAAAAATGTTTCAGTCATTTGAGTCAAATTTTTGTTAAAACTTTAAGCATTGCACGTTTATAATATTTAACTCATAAAGGATTAAAGTTAAATTGAACTTGAGGCAGTTGAACACAGATCTTTGATAACTTTCTATCAGAACCATCAAAGTCATAATGGAGGCATGTTGAGCTTGGAGATAGACTGAAGGCAGATATGAATAATAAGATTGCTTGCATATCTCAAACCTTATGGATAATTTGGAGTGTGCTTTCATGAACATCATAAATATCTGTGGGAAGGGATATATTGAGGGTGCTCAATATTATGTTCTAAATATATTTCAAGGTAATATGATTAATTAAATTGGAGAATTCAAAAAAACACATTCATTTGTGAGAAATAACTTATCTATCTAGCAATTATTGATTTAAACTCTGGAATAACTTACATACCTCTGTAGAATGATGTTTTAAACAACTCAAGTTTCAATGTTATTTTTAAAAAAGAAAGTTGAACAACACTCATGCATGGTGAATTATGATTATTGAATTATAATTCAATACTCAATTGAATGTTGCAGTTTGTGGTGGGAAAAATGCCCATCTAATAAAGAAATCAAATCAAATTTGATGACATAAGGAATTATTTCTCTTTTATTGTCCTGTATATCTGAAAGAAGTAGCACAAAAACAGAAGATGTGGAGACCTGGTTCACAGACTCACCAAGAGTCGGACATAAGTGAATGGATAACAACAACAACATCATCATCATCATCATCATCATCATCATCATCATCACCACAATTAAAATGATCCCAGCCAAAAAATTCAAAAGAACCCCAAACAAAGTAATATTACACAACACACCAAGATTCAAAATAAATAACCCTAGCTATACTAAGTTCTTACAATATGTCAAATCCATGTTTCTGAAGAAGACAAAGAACCTATATTCTTTCAGATGTGGTGGGAATTGAGTCCTATCAGCTCAAGAGCACATGGTCAAGGATGCAGAGGATGGCAGCCCAAGAATATATTGAAGTACCACAGATTTCTTAATTTAAATATCAAAGCTTTCATGTCCTCCAAATCCAAGAACTAATTTCTCTCTCTCCTCCTTTTCAACTGTTTCAGACACTAACAATTCTGCTATCACTGGAAAAAAAGAACTGCCTTTATGGTGAAGTTTATATTTAGTTCAGTTTGACACTAATACAAAAGCAAAATTTAGATCACACATCTACAGTACAGTTTACCACTGGTTTACATTAAAAATCATAGCAAGAGCCTTCTTCTTTTCTCCACACCAGAACTACTGGGTAATATTAAATGTTTATCACACACTATTGTATTACAGCTCAAAGGCAATCTCTCATTTTGATGATTTACCGCTCACTGTGTCCTAAGCATAGCGCTCAGCTATTTTATATTTAAAAGGGGGGAGGGGGAAATTGAGTGATTTGCCAGTCTTCTTTTGAAAGGTACGTACTTGCATGGAAGGTTTTAAGTAGATCAAACGTATAATCAGTGGAGATTTTAAACTGTTTGCAACTGAGAAAGTGCATGCACTTTTTAATGCAAACCTGAAGACCTGTTATTAAAAAACAATTTTCCCTTAATGCCAAGCAAAGATCAGAGCTTTAATGCGAATGGTGAAGTCATTGTGTGCAGTTGTGATTGATGTTAAAAAGATTTGCAAATAGCAGGTTTTTTTAAACTGCTATTCTTCGTGCAATTCTATGGCAAGTATAGCAAGGCGTCAGGAGCACTGCACAGTTAAATACTGATGGCTATTAACTAAAACACTGAGACAGTGGTAAAAGTTCAAGAAGCAAAGAAAAGCCACAAGGAATGGAATCTGTTTTAGCAGAGGAAAAAGCTGGCTTGAGTTTAGAATACAGGTAGTCCATGACTTACGACCACAATTGGCCCCAAAATTTATGTTGTTACGTGAAACATTTGTTAAGTGAGTTTTGTCCCATTTTGCGACCTTTCTTGCCACAGTTGCTAAGTGAATCACTGCAATTGTTAAATTAGTAATGTGGTTCTTAAGTGAATCTGGCTTCCCCATTGACTTTGCTTGTCAGAAGGTTGCAAAAGAGGATCACATGACCCAGGACACTTCAACTGTCATAAATATGAGTCAGTTGCCATGCATCTGAATTTTGATCACATGACCGGCTGTGTTAGAAGAAATGTCCATCTAGGTTCAGTTCCAAGTGGGGAGGAAGACACTAGAAACATGCAGGCTGCTTGGAAGGATGGTTTAATTGTGAACAAGATCACATGGGTTTGAAGTCCTGGGTAGCTGTCCACATGGAAGAGAGAGTGTGTGTTATTTACACCGTTTCTTGGTCTTTGACCTTGAGCTTCCTGTTTCTGTGACAAGGGCATGTATCCTATTGGTTGTAGACTCCCCTGGGTAGTGGGCTAATTCTATTATGTCTTGAGAGTCATGTCTTAATCCCATCAGCCTAAAGCTGAGGTCTTTTGTTTTGTAGATAGGCTGACTCAGTCCTCAATGGGCACCAAATATCTGCTGGGGGCAGGGAGCTGCTTTGTCTTTAAAAATATGTTTCTTCTTTTCTCATCTGGGGAAATATAATATTTTGCCTTTTTAATATTTCCTAGAATATTTCATTCTGCTAGGAGGGGTGGGTGCTAACTTTCTTTAGCTGTAATGATTGTAAGTGTGCAAATCAGTCAATGTCACTTTTTTCAGTGATGTTATAACTTTGAACAGTCACTAAATAAAATGTAAGCCAAGAACTACCAGTATTTTAATAGTAAACCCATCCACGAAGGATTGATTGCAAAGTACACTGTTTAGTTGCTAAGCAAATGAAACTTGCAGTTAAAAAGTAAGAAGGGAGTATCTGAAAAGTTTAAATACCAAGCTGGCTATATTTGCATGACATTTGAGTGACAAATTAGCCAGCCTCATTTTAGCCTACCACATAATGTGAACCCAGTCACGGGGTTAGTTTATGGTTGAGTGTACCATACACAAGATTAGATTAAGAAACCCTGCTTAAATTAGCCTTGAGTAAGTGTGTTGTGCAAAGATAGTGGCTACATCAATGTCAAAACTGCAATTTAAAAATGCCTGAAAAAATTCAACAACTCTAAATCTCCTGGGATGTAATGAAATCTCCTGGAATGAAAATAATAATAATATATTTCAATTCTGTAGTTTTTCTAATTTCACGATATAATTCTCACCTCCCAAAACTAACATGCTTTAAAAATGCTGTCAGATTAAATAACCAAATAGAGTACACTTTGAGTGAAAAAGTATAAATACATATATGGCCAAAAAAATATTCCATCTGTCTATCAAATGCTATTTCAATTCTTATTTTTGAATGCATTTAAATCCTTTTTCCCCTGAATATAGCAAAATCGGGATTTAAGAATCAGGGCAAATTAGCATAGGCTGAAAATAGGTTTACTGAATTGCAGTTGATATGTAGTGGACTGAGAACAATTTTTATCAAAGACAGTGGGTTGTATTGCTGAGAAATCATGGAGGAAGACAGAGATAAAATTGAATGACATAATGACATAAGGAAATGTTTCCTTCTTTCAGTTAATTTATTTCAGATTATTAGTGAGCACCCCAATGTTTTTGGTAAACTGATGATGTTTGCCCGTCGTGTTCAAAGAGGACCTTGACATCATCAGGTTGTGGGCTGTCCACGATGTGTCCACAGGTGGCGGGTAAGGCCTATATGGGCATGAAATGTTCTACCACATTTTGGACAGACATGTGTGGTTACTATTGTTGCAGCATTTGCAGCTCTGGCTTTCCAGAGTGCTTGCTTCTCTTGCACTATGGTTGTTCTATCCTCAGATATCTGGCAGCCTTGGTGGATCAGCGTGCGCCATGTCGATCGATCTTGTGCCAGGGTTTCCCAGGAGGTATTGTCAATTTCCAGGAACTTGAAGGAGGGTTTCAACATGGCTTTGATCGCTTCCTTTGTCCCCCGTGCAATTGCTTTCCTTGAGACAGCTGACCATAGAGGAGCTGTTTGGGGATGCGATGGTCTGGCATCCTTGTAACATGGCCTGCCCAGCGTGTCTGGGCTTTCAGTGAGCATAGCAATAGTCTCCTTCTGATTTCCTAATATATTTAAAAGGAAAGTCAGTGCTAGAAAGCCCCCTAGTCAGCAAAATGTTCTCTCTTTCAATACTGCTAGCAATACATAACCTTCCTTAGTTTGTGAGAGCCCTGCATAGAGAACAGAAAAGAAAGTCTCAGGGAAAATCATACCTCAATTGGCCTAGGTCAGAACAGAAATCTCATTTTGTTTTTTTTCTACTTTACAGGGCTAATCCTGTAAGGAAGGCAGGAAGGAAACATTCTGGTGTTGTTTCTAGCCTAGTCTTTATTGCTCTGCTTACAGAAACTGCCTCTCTGGTTAACCCTTATTACATTGTAACAAAATGCTAGTTAGCCCTGCAAGATCTGCAAGAAGAGATAAGTAGGACAGATGACTTCAATGTTTTTCCCCCTGGAACAGTCCATCCACTAGATTTCTGGCTAAGTTTTCCAAGTAGGTCTACACCCACATGACTTCTGCCTCAATTTATGAATCAGAGCATGAAAATTAACATATCTAGGATCCTGCTGTCAGGCCTGCAGTTGTGTTCCTTTTAGGATCTTTGGCCTGCCACACTCTCTATTATTTTCCTATGCTGTTTCATTAGTGTAGTATTTGGGAGGGGGAATAGAAAGGAGTAGAATTGTGGAATGTATTGTCATTCTTTTCTAGAAGCCCAAGGTCATCTTTTGTCTTTGCACCTCTGCATCTGACCGGAACTAGATGGGTGGAAATGCCAGCGTGAAGAAGATTGGACCATGTGATGGATTTATGGGTATGGGAATAAGATCATGAACTTTCAACTAGGTGAAATCCCAGGAAGTTTTAGAATTGGGATTTCCACAGTTTGTTGCCAACATGTCTGTCTTATTAAATTGGAACTTTAAGGATAGCTCTGCCTTGGACTCTGATTTAATTCTGCATGATATTTGGAACACTGACACCTGCTACTTCCCTACCCTTTACCTGAAAGCATGGGAAACTGTGCCATCACAGCTGACTGTATGTTATTGTCCAGCCACAATTTTGGGGAGGAGGACCTTGAAACCACAGCATACATGTCTTATTTTAATGACAACTGGCCAGATCTATAGCTAAGATCTACAGGCCATAACTAAATTCACTTATGAATTTCTGTTCATACATCTGCTTAGTTGCTGCCTTTCCAAACTCCTATTTCTGTGTGCCTTTTGTGGCTACCTTCCTTGTAATGTTGCTTGCTTCCTTCCTTCAAGAACTTCAGATGATTCAACTTGATGTCAATTGTTCCCTTCTAAAGTATTCTGCTGCTTAGTTCACTGGTCATCACCAGGAAGGCCTCCCATGCTGGAAGCTTATTTGGTTCTTCCCCCAAGAATTTCCCCCTGCCATATGACTGTTGGGGAAGCTGGATACCAAACATATCTATACTTCTTGATGTGGTTAAAATCAGCCTATTAGCTTTCTACTTGCAGTGTATTGCCATACTGAAGAAGTTAGTTCTGGAATTTCCCAAGTGGGTAGTTCTGCTTCATCTATCTCTTACTTCAGTGGATGGGAAAGAAAAAAATGTGAATCAAACAGCATTCTTGACTCAAGAGGGTTAGCCTGGGAGTATTTTATTATAGGTAGCCCTCGATTTACGACCACAATTGATCCCAATTTTTTGGTTGCTATGTGAGACATTTGTTAAGTAAATTTTGCCCCATTTTATGACCTTTCTTGCCACAGTTGTTAAGTAAATCACTGCAGTTGTTAATATAGTTGTTAAGTGAATCCAGCTTCTTCATTTCCTTTCCTTGTCAGAAGGTTGCAAAAGGCGATCACATGACCCCAGGGCACTACAACCATCATAAATAGGAGTCGGTTGCCAAGCGGTAGAATTTGATCCCATGACCATGGGGATGTTGCAATTGTCATAAGTGTGAAAAACAGTCATAAGTCACTTTTTCCAGTGCCTTTGTAACTTTGAGCAGTCACTAAATGAACTGTTGTTAGTTAAGGACTACCTGTAATAAGAAGGACTATCCAGAAGGCTAACCCTAACTCTAACGGTTCCTGGGAGTCACAACTAACATTTGTTGATTCTGAAGTCTTGACAAGATTTAGGTATTCTGCTTCCTTCATAGTTTCCACATTATGCCCAGACTGCGGCATCCCAATGCCACAATATCAGTTTTGCTTTGGTTTCCTATACAGATGAGTCCTGATATAAGGAAGATGATTTCAAGATCTTTCATATGGGAAAAAAGGAGATACTTATAAAGGGAATGGGAGAGAGAGAGAGAGAGAGAGAAAGAGAAAGAGGGAGGGAGGGAGATAGAGAAAGAGATGGTGTAGAGATGTGTAGATTAGTGGATTAGAAAATCTCAGCCTAACTTTTATTTTACAAGATTTATCTGAGTAGGAGTGCAGAGAATGTAAACAAGCATCCATCATCAATAGACTGTAAGAGGGTAGAGATAAAAGGAAATCCATGTTTTTTTCTTTATTGAGGGCAGTATTTCAAGAGAGTAACAAAGAGTTGAAGTTCACTGGGTATAAATTCCTATTGTCAAGTGGCTTTTACTGTTATCCTTTTCTTAAATGCAATAAAGGTATAATCTCCAGCTGAATGTATCATTATCACCAAATAGCCCTACTACTAGTATATTAGTTTCATCTCATAGAAGTTTCTTTGATCTTTTAGTCCGTGTTACAGCTGTTGTACATATAAGAAACATAGTAATACCACTGTTCTTCATTTAATGACCATTACAACAGACTTCAAAAAGCTACTTGTAACCTAACCTTGAAGTTATGACTGAGGCTCCCTCTGCAGTCATGTGAACACATTTAGAGCACTTGGCTCACATTTACCGATGACTGGTTGCAATGTCCCATGATTCTATGACTGTGATTTGTTACTTTTTCCAGAAAATGGCAAAAAAACATCCACTGGATATTTATTTATTTGTTTGTTTGTTTGTTTCTCTCTTTATATTTCATATTTCTAAACTGTCCATCTCCCTCAAACAGGGGCTTTTTGATATGTTGGATTCACTTAAGGATCATGTGATTTTTAAGACAACTGCATGAGTCACTTAAGAGCAATGGTGACTTGCTTTATAACCATCATTAAAAACAATCTTAAAATCAAGTAGAGAGACCTGGCTCCTTGACTTATAACCGCAATGACTTTACAACTGCAACTCTGATCTTCCTTGTGGTTGTAAGTTGAGGACTACCACAGAGAAAAAAATATAATTGGCATTTTAGAGTATATAAATATAATCTCAGTTTTTTCAATGACAACTTATGCTCGTTGGAAACTTGGAGGAATTGCCACTATGGTAAGAAAAGCATTCAGAGAAAGGAACTTGAAAGATACATCTTCTTTGAGAAGAAGATGTATCTTCCCCAAATATATTGTTTTTCTGTGTGTACATTTTTGAGCAGTGGACCTGTTCACTGATGTTTGTCCAGCAATAGCACAGCCCATTTTGACCTGGCAGGCCATTTAATCCTATAGAAACTGCAGTGGACACAGCACCAATGCCAAAGTAAATGCTAACCTTACTTCCAATATCTGCCAACCAAAACAATTGCTGTCAATTCTTGAGAGCCAACCCAGCCCTATGGTGCATTCTGCAAAACTTACATCCTGAAGGAAGTTGTTTATACCCTACAGCAAGGAAGGGGGATGCTATGAATATTGATCTCCTCTCTTCCATTGATGAACTTTGATTAAGTTGCAGTGATGCAGTGATCAGATGGCAGGCTAAATCTGCCTACAGTCTGGAGTTCGATTCTGACCGGCTGGCTCAAGGTTGACTCAGCCTTCCATCCTTCTCAGGTTATTAAAATATGGACCCAGATGGTTGGAGGAAATATGCTGAACCACTTTAAACCACTTAGAGAGGTCTGTAAAGCAGTGGTCTCCAACCTTGGCAACTTTAAGACCTGTGGACTTCAACTCCCAGAGTTCCTCCTGGCTGAGGAACTCTGGGAGTTGAAGTCCACAAGTCTTAAAGTTGCCAAGGTTGGAGACCACTGCTGAAAAGCACTAATAAGTGGTATATAAGTCTAAGGGCTATTGCTATTTGATTATTTTTGTGCATATACCTCTGCAGAAACCACATGCATTCTCCCTTTACTTCCTTTTTTATTTTTATAAATAGTAATCCATGTTCTGTTAAAACATTCCCTTCAGTAATGCACAGTTCTTGCTCCTGGACTAGTTGCTGTATCTCATCTGTATTCCTTTGTTTTCATCACCTTTCAGCAGGAATTCTTCTGTCGCTTCCTGACTTCTTTCTGTACTTGCTTCTTTGAAGCCAAGATCATTGACATGTGCTCTAATGATAGATCTTTGCTCTGGCTTCAGACAGTTTTCAACACTGAACCTCTTTAAGTTTCACTTATTTTTCCCTCTCCTTTACTGGATGCAGTTACATTAAGGTGACCAGATTTTCAGATTGGTAAAGAGGGACACCTTTGACCCGGGGGAGGGCTTGATTAAAAATTTTATACGGAGCAACAAAAATTTTCATATAATGCAAAAATAGTATTGTAATATTTTTTTTATTTCAACATAACTACAATTTACAAATATAAATTGTAACTGTTGCTAAACATCAAAATTTTGATCACATGACCATGAGGATGCTGCAACGGTCGCTAAGTGTGAAAATGATAGCTAAGTGTGAAAAATGGTCATCGGTCACTTTTTTCAATGCCATTGTAACTTTGGGCACTATACCACCTTTCTTGCCACAGTTCTTAAGTGAATAACTGCAGCTGATAAGTTAGTAGCATAAGTGAATCTGGTTTCCCCATTTGACTTTGTCAAAAGGTCACAAAAGAGGCAGTTACATGACCCCAGGACACTGAAACCATCATAAATACGAATCTGTTGCCAAACATCAAAATTTTGATCCCGTGACCATGAGGATACTGCAATGGTCGCTAAGTATGAAAATGGTCGCTAAGTGTGAAAAATGGTCATCGGTCACTTTTTTCAATGCCATTGTAACTTGGTCACTAAGCCCATTATACCATCTTTCTTGCCACAGTTCTTAAGTGAATAACTGCATCTGGTATTTTGTATTTTGGATAGAATCTTTTTTTAAATAGTCTAAGACAATTTAAAAAAAGAATCCATGCAGAATAAATTGAAGTAAAACATTTCAAACTATTCCACACAGAATAAATTGAAGTAAAGCTATTTTTAAAAATTCTATGCACAATATATTTCAAAGTATTGTGCATAGAATTTTTAAAATGGTTTATTTCAATTTATTTTGGATAGAATCTTTTTTTAAATAGTCTAAGACAATTTAAAAAAAGAATCCACACAGAATAAAACTATTTAAAAAAAATCCTATGCACAATAAATAAAGTATTATTTTAAAAACATTAAAAAAGAAAAGAAAAAAACCCGGCTCACTTACCAGCAGGCAGGCACTCCAAGTCAATCCAGAATGATGTAGATGTTAATACAAAGATCTGAGCAAATTAAAATGGTGAAATTAGTCCCAGGGAAATATTTTTCAAAGAAACTTTGCCATCGGTTTTCCCACACGAGCCGACCTCCAACCTCCGTGCCCCTCCACTCCAGGAAATCCAGGAAGGAACAGTCGCTACTACTCTAGCCAAAGTATTTCCTGGAGCTCTATGGTACTGGGTCATCTTTTCTTATAAAAGTAAGTAAAAGGAGCGGGGGGGGGGATTTTCCATTTTCTTGCTTTAACGTTTTAATATCTTCAATGAAAGTACTGAGACAGAGAGAGAGGTTAGACAGAGTGTCTTTTGTCTTGCCCCGGTTAGGATTTCTTAAGCAAATCCACTGTGCTTTCAACATGAAGCCAGAAAATCGGGACTTTTTAAAAATGCAGTGGGACACGGGACAAATTTTTAGAAATCGTGACTGTCCCGCCGAAATCGGGACGTCTGGTTACCTTAAGTTACATTGACTTTAGCCGATGTTTATCAATGGATCAGTTGACTGAACTTTTTCTTTTTCTCTCTCTTGCATCTCTCACTCCTTCCCTATGGTTAGAATAAGAAACTTTAATAGCCTGTCACAATCAAAAGCAACCCAGAACCAGTCCATCTTCTTTTAAAAACATTTTAATGTTTATTTTAATGTTTTTTTAAGACATGTGGGAGCAAATCTAGAGTTCATGGTAAGTTTATTATCACTTCTATTGAATCCAATTTCATTGAGTCACAGCTGTCAATGCTATAGTTTTATAGACTATTGAAGTCTTTAAGCTTTCATCATCAAAATGGATGGAGTTCTCTCTCCTAAAGTGTTTTCAAAGATTTGGTTAGAATTCAGTTTGCAAAACTTTAAACTGCATCTGTTTTTTTTTTTACATAGAACCACAGATATAGAAAACCATAGAATCACAGATATACAAAACCATAGAACCAAACGAGTAAATCTTTCATTTGAACCAACTATACATAAAGCTATTCTGATGAATACAAGCATTGGAGCTCTTTCCTTCATCTTTTGCAGAAAACTTCAAGCAACAGGACAATAGCAATAATGATCAACTTTATAAATTGTAGTTTGAAGGATAAATTTTAATCATTTCCTGAGATAGAAACATTGATTCTGTATCCTCTTATCCTGTTTCCCTGAAAATAAGACTTTCCCAGATAATAAGGCCAATCGGGCTTTTGAGCGCATGCTCTAAAATAAACCCTCGCCTGAAAATAAGCCCTCCCCAAAAATATTGCAACACATCAGCAACCATGAGGTGACCGCTGCCTCCTGCACCTCAAAAATAATAAGACCTCCCCAAAAATAAGCCCAAACGCTTATTTTGGGGATCAAAATAAAATAAGACCCTGTCTTATTTTAGGGGGAAATGGTATACATTTTTTAGATTTTTTTTAATCCCACCTTTATTATTTTTAGAAATAAGTCAAGATATCAAATATACCTAATATTCCCACAAAAACGTGTGAGGTGATTTGGGTTGAAAGATAGTAACTGGCCTAAAGTCACTAAGTAGCTTTCATGCCTAAGGCAGGACTAGAATTCATAGTCTCATAGTTTCTAGCCTAGTACCTTAACCACTAGACCAAATGACTCACTTATGCATTTATTATATATTTATACATCCGTAGGTGATAATCCAATTTATTTAATGCATTCTTCTTCAGGACAAACTCAGTTCCAAGTGACATCAGGCAAACCTCTAGTTTGCTTTCTTGGTAACAATATACTGTGTTTCCCTGAAAATAAGACAGGGTTTTATTTTCTTTTAACCCCTGAAATAAGCACTTGGCCTTATTTTCGGAGAGGTCTTATTATTTTTGAGGTGCAAGAGGCCCCTTAATCTCGGTCAGCGACCCGTGGATCAGCTGATCCCGAGAGGGCTGGAAGTTCTGTCTCTGTTTCTGGCACACTCTTGCCAGCCCCAGCATCACTCAGCCTGCCACCCTTTTTGCAGCCGCCACTAAGAGAAGGGGTGCGGTAGCTAGGGTTTGCGGTAGCGGCCTCCGCAAGGCCATTCCACGTGGATGGATGGCAGGTGAATTTGGGGAGCATGGGACATGTTCTCCCCTTCCCCCCCCCAGGAAACGGCGGGGACCTGCTGTGCATGCAGTTAAATATTTTAGGGAAGGGCTTATTTGGGGGAAAATAAGGTAGAAGAATGCAGAAAAATATTGTCTTGAGCTTTTCCCTTGTCAGATGAAATGGCCCTCTGTGATTGGGTGGAAATTTCCCAAAATGTTAAGAAATCATAATGCTTGAGGTAAAGAAAAACAATTAAATACACCAGCCCCATACCCTGAGTCTGCTCGTGCTGTAACTAGGTTGCAGCATAGTTACTAAGAACAGTTTATTAACAGCAAACACAAATGAATTCAAGGAAGCTTTTTATCAAGGACAGGATCTATAAAAGCCACTGTGTGATATTAGCAATAAAAAGGAACAATGACACATAGGGATTATTTTAAAATACTGGTTTAGTAGGCAATCAAGGGTGAGAATTGTTGCATTTCCTTCCAAGTTTTTTTTCCTCCAGAAGGTCCTTACCATCAATTTATACACTTTTCCATTTTTAAATTAATAATAAAGCTCAAAATAAGTTCAAAATACCTCCTAGGAAAATGAGAAGAATATTAAATTTCAAAGAAGACTATATACAGTAAGTACTTACAAACATTGATTGCAATTATCAGTGACTAATTGGTTTATATCTGTATGCATATCCTTGAAGATCATTCAGAAGCTCAGAGTGCAGCAGCATAGGCAGTTCTTGGGGGCCCTAGGATGCCCTAGGGGCTGCCACAAAGATGAGGGGGTTAATCTATTTTCCAAAGCACCAGAAGGCAGGACAAGAAACAGTGGGTGGAAACTCATCAAGGAGAGAAGCAACCTGGTCTTAAGTAGAAACTTCCTAACAGTGAGAACAATTAACCAGTGGAAAAACTTTCCTTCAAAAAAATGTGGGTGCTCCATCATTGGAGGTTTTTTAGAAGAGACTGGACAGCCACTTCTCTGAAATGGTATAGGACAGTGGTGGGGTTCAAAAATTTTACTACCGGTTCTGTGGGCATGGCTTGGTGGGCATGGCAGGGGAAGGATACAGTAAAATCTTCATTTCCTTCTGATCAGGTGGGACTTGGGAGGCCGAGAATAGATGGGGGCAGAGGCAGTCATAGGTGGTATTTACTGGTTCTTCGAATTACTCAAAAGTTCTGCTACTGGTGGTCCAGAACTGGTCAAAACCTGCTGAATACCACCTCTGATATAGGGTTTCCTGCTTGAACATGTGGTTGGACTAGAAGACCTCCAGGATTCCTTCCAAATCTGTTATTTTATTCTGACCCATATTATACCACTGTTCCATGAGCTGCATTGGCTGTGAGTCTGCTTCTGGGCACAATTCAAGATGTTGGCACCTCTGTATGGCATTGTGTGCAGGTTACTTGAGGTACCATCTCACCCCACTGGGAGTGGTAGAGGAGGCATACTGCAGACCCTATCAGCCAAGGAATTCTGGCTGGCAAAGTCCAGGAACAGGGCCTTCTTTGCCGTGGTTCCTTCCTTTTGGAACACCTTACCCCCTGAGGTGAGATTGGTTCCAACCCTTCTGCCCTTCCGTGGGACTCTGAAGACCTGGCTTTGCCAGATGGCTTTGGGCTCCAATGGGAAAGCATCACATTGAAGGGAGGGTGTTGAATTAAAAGACAATCCCATCTATTTTTATTCTTTTAAAGATATTTATTTGTTAGGATGTTTTAATGCTGGAAGCCTCCCAGGTCATTTCATTATGAGATGGGCAATAAAAAAAATTCAATAAATAAATATTTATTGAATATTTATACAAAGTACAGAGCCTTTTTGATATAGTGATTCAGACATCAGAATAGACAAGCCACTTCTGAAAAATGCTGCCAAGAAAACTAAGAAAAAATTGCCGAGACCAAAAAAAAATGTCTTGAAGGTACAACTTTTAAGCATTTACATGACATATTATTATATACTATTTTTTGGTTTCTCTACTTTTAACTAAGTAATATGGAATAATTTAACCTGTCACTATTGTATTGCATTTGCAATTTAATCACAAGTTTATGTTGGGACACACAAATTTGTACTGGGTTTGGGAACAGCTGCAGAAAGCAATTTTTTTTCCCTGCACATGGCATGTCAGAAATGAGAGGGAACATTGCCCAGAAAGGAATTATTTAAAAACCAGTCTGCTATGGTTGTCCTCTCTGCTTTTTGCAGAGTCATCTTCAGTTCACCATTTCTTCCCCAGAAGAATGATATCAATCAATATGCATTCCCTATAGCAGTGATGGCAAACCTTTCAGCACCAAGTGCCAAAAAGGGAATGTGTGCATACTCATTGGGGCCACAACCAGGAAGAGGAGCTGTCCAGGGAGCATGTGCACATCAGAAAATGAACTTCTGGTTTCTGGCATGCATATGCGTGCCGGCCAGCTAGTCTTCCAGTTACTGGTGCACATGCACACACGATGATCAACTAGCTGGCATGCATACTCACACCGGAAAACGGAAGATCAGTTCTTCCAGTTTCCAGCATTACCGCATGCACAAAAGCCAGTTGATTGTTGTGCATGCATGCATGCCAGAAAACCAGAAGAGGAACGGGCGATGCTGTGTATGCCAATGTGACATGGCTCCATGTGCCACTTCGGCCACTTCGGCCACAAGAGCCATAGATTCGCCATCCCAGCCCTATAGGCATCTCCTGTGCAAGAAGGATCAGGTTTATCACACAGAGGCAAATCTTTTCCATGAGCCACCAAGCTGGATATTGGAAGAGGAGATTACATCTCAGAGCCTGCAAAATTAAAGTGGGACAATAATATGACTCCCATTGCTCCATCCATGCAAGAGAGCTTTTGTAGATCAGTACATGGATACCTTTGTGATTAATGAAATCCACTGAAATTTGAGGAAAAGGGGAAGTATCTTTATGAGTGACAACCTGAAACCTTGTTCAGATACTTCTATCTACTAGGAAAGGGAAATATACAAAGACCAATTGCACTAGTTAGTTGTTGATAAGAGAAAAGGGGAGCAAACCTTCCCCATAATTTTCTCTATTCAAATAGCAATAGCAGTAGCACTTGGACATATACTGTTTTACAGTATTTTACAGCTTTCTCTAAGCGGTTTCACAGAGTCAGCATATTGCCCCCAACAATTTGGGTCCTCATTTTACCTACCTTGGAAGGATGGAAGGCTGAATCAACCTTGAGCCTGGTGAGATTCAAACTGCCAAATTGTAGGCAGCAGGCAGTCCGCAGATGTAGCCTGCAGTACTGCATTTTAACCACTGCACCATGTCGGCTCAAAACAGATGAACAGTCTTATCAGTAGTTATCTATAGAAGCTTTGTATGTCCAGTTACACGAAGTTGAGGGAATAAATGTTCATGTGCAGCTTCTAATATAGACCGAGAGCTGTGGTTCTAATAATACTATATCTGGCTTTTCTCTTGGCCTACCTTTTTTGTTATCTGAAATGTTATATCAATATAGCATTAAAGTGTCATGCAGATGAAGAAGGAAATATCAAAGGATACACATAGACTTTCAGAAGATGTAAGCCTAAGCCACACATTCCTAAGTAGCATTTAGAAGCCAGGCTTCTTTCTGGATAAATGCAAATGGGAGTCAGTCTAAAAACGTTCATCTCCATCATCATTTTCTGGGAAGCTTCAGGCAAAGGTTAATTGGTAGCACGTTGGTACAATTAACATATGACAATGATTTTGCAACTCAAGAGAAGTAGACTCTATTTCTAAATCATTCTATTGAATACGTACATCCATCCAACATGTTTTGCTCTGGACCTCGATAGATCCTTCTCTTACTTCTCCCTCCCTCTCTATGATTTATTACAAGTATATGTATTTATGGCAAATGTAGTGTGTTTATCTCTTGGGAAGAAACTTCAAGATTCATGACTAGCAACAACCATAGAAGAGATTCAGAATCCCTTATGGTTCCTATAGTACAATAAAAAGTCTATTTGTGCAGTCTCGGAAATCTCTATATGATTGACTTTCTAAATCTAAAAACTGCATGTAAAAGTAAAGAGTTAATTCCTGGAGATTGTGCTGGACCAATCTTCTTGATAGAAATAAAAATTGATTGCTATTGCTTTACTTCAAGAGTGGAGTCTCTCCTCTTTCTCCCCATTTTCCTAACCTATCCAACAGTATTTGAAATTCCCAGGGAGCGTCCCACTCAAGAACTATCCAGGGCTAACCCTGACTAACTTTTAAGATTAAGGACCATTGCAGGTAGTCCTTTACTTATGACCACAAATTGAGCCCAAAATTTCCATTGCTAAGAAAAACAGTTACTAAGTTGCGTTTTGCCCCATTTTATGACCTTTCTTGCCACAGTTGTTAAGAGAATCACTGCAGTTGTTAAACTAGTTACGTTTGTTAAGTGAAGCTGGCTTCCCCATTGACTTTGCTTTTCAGAGGGTCGTGAGAGGTGATCACATAACCCCGGGAGACTGCAAACATCATAAATACTATGCCAATTGCCAAATGTCTAGATTTTGGTCACGTGCCCATGGGAATGCTGCAATGGTGCTGCTAGTATGAAAAACAACCAAAAGTCACCTTTTCCAATGCTATTGTAACTTTGAACAATCAATAAGCAAATGATTGTTCAGTCAAGGGCAGTGGTGGGTTTCAATTTTTTTTAGAATCTATTCTGTAGGTGTGACCTGTTTTGTCGGAGTGGCTCGGTGGTCATGTTACTGGGTGGGCGTGGCCAATTTGGAAAATGTGGTAAAACTCACTTAACGATGCTCTTGCTTAGAACCAATTTTGGCTCAATTGTGGTCATAAGTTCTCTTTTTTTTCTTTCTTCTTTGTTCTTTCTTTCTTTCTTTCATCTCTCTTTCCCACTTTTTTCTTCCTTATTTCTTTCTCTCTTCCTTCCTTTCTTTCTCTTTCTCTCTCTTTTTTTCTGTCTGTCTGTCTTTCTCTCTCTCTCTCTCTCTCTCTCACACACACACACACACTGACACACACACACACACATAAACACACACACATACTGTGGTCACCTTGTTGAGTGTTCCAATCACATTTGAAACACTCAACAACTGCCCAGCATTTATGGGATTTTTTGCAGCATTCTGCAATCTTAGGACCAAAATATATGGTTAAAAGTAACAGCGTTTTTTCCTGTGGGGCTCCTCAGAACATCCCAAGACTGATGCCACCACATCTGCCCTCTTCAGGGACAGATCCTCTTCAGAAGGATGAGGCCCCGCTGATCCCCCTCACATTCCTCACCTTCCGGCTGCGGCCCCATGACATGGAAAATATAGGCGTGCACACACCCCTCACCATTACAGCCCCGGAGAGAGAAGCCTCTGCAGAAGCCCGGGTGAGTGAGAACAAGTTCCCACCATTACGAAGGCTCCGGGATGAGGGATGGAATCTTCTCTGAGGGACAATAAAGCCCCTTCCGCCAGAGGCAGCAGGATGAATTGTGCTAGGTGTACGTGCGCGCCTATGTTTTCCATGGTGTGGAGCCACGGCGAGGCTCTGCGTGGCTGGCGATGACTCCAGAGCCCATCCAGGAAGATGAGGAATGTGAGAGGGTTCCCTCCCACTGCAGATGGGCTCTGGAGTCATCGCCAACTGTGCAGAGCCTCGCCACGGCTCCACATAGGTGTGTGCAGACACCCCACACAATTACAGTCTCAAAGACTCTTGGAGGGAAGCCAGAAGCAGCAGGGCAGCCAGGTCCCTCACCCTCAGAGGGAGAAAGGGCCAGTTGGGAGAGGGACTTTGGTCCTGGAGGATGGGGCTTTACTGTCCTGCAGTCATCTCGGATCCTTTGGAACGGCAGGAACTTGTTCTCACTCACCCGGGCTTCTGCAGAGGGTTCCCTCTCTGGGGCTCTAATTGTGTGGTGTGTGTGCATGCCTATGTTTTCCATGGCGTGGGGCTGCGGTCAGAAGATGAGGAACATGAATGGGACCAGCAGGGGTCTTGTCCCCGAAGAGGGCAGATATGGTGGCATTGGTCTTGGGATGTTCTGCAGAGCCCCCCCCCAGGGAAAAACTCCATGGGCAATGGCTTTTTAACCAGGTGGTGGTCAGAGAGAAGAGGGCAGTATGCACCCATAGGCTTGTGCAACAGCCGAATCCTCGCCTCCTGTTCCTTCTTCAGATGCTGCACAAGCCCATGTGGTGTGTGCTGTCCTCTTCTCTCTGACAGTCACCTGGTTTCCAATGGAGGGAGTGGGGAATGCATACGTTTTCCTCCCTCTGCATAGATTTACCACCCCCTATTGGTAATGAGGCGGCTGTTGGCGGGGCAAGCCTGGTGCAGACAGGCAGGGCAAGCGAGCGGTGACTCGGCAGGCAAGGGAGCGAGCCAGGGAGCAGGCCATGGGAGAGAGTGTTCCAGTACATGGCCTCCAGAAGAACAGATACCAGAAGACACACTAAATTTGATGGATGGATACGGGCGTACCAGGGTGTACCCCCTAAAACCCACCCCTGGTCAAGCACTACCTATACTTATTTAGGGCTAGATACATAGAGAGATCTATTTTCAGCTCACCAGTGCTTGAGGTAGGATCAGTCTACAGATGGACTGCCTCGGTTATTGGCAGCTGTACCTTATTCAGGAACTTTTACACAAAAGAGTGGAATGTTTCTTTTTTATTTTTTTATAAATATTATTATTGTATATTTTTCTTTATAATACATCACTTTTCCAGTCTTGCAGCAGCAGTGTACTGGCTGTATCTAATCCTTTTTGAGTATACATAGTTTTATACACCCTCATTATAACCAGTATTCTCTTAATCGTACATTTATAATCTCTTTTAAATACATAATGTTGTACGTCATAGTTGTACTTGGTTCGGCCGAGTAGGTAGTAACTCGGCTGGCCCCAACCCGGAACTGGTTCTATCGGTGGCGTCTGCTATGCCATCATCCCTCTTACAGTTGCTAAATTAATCTTTCCTGTGGTAACAATCATCGACACTACCCAACACACTAATAATTTTCTACCAGGTAGATTATTCTGGGATTTAATTGCAATATTTATCATCATGTATAAGTTACAAAATGTTACCAATGCTCACATTATTCTAATGAAATAGTTCCAACAGTTTGCCATTAAGGGTAGATTTAACTCATTAATATTTTGACTTAGTGACATAGAAGACAGCTGATGGAAAGCTATGTCCTTCCTTCCTTCCTTCCTGCCTGCCTGCCTGCCTGCCTGCCTGCCCGCCCTACATATGCTCTGCATATACTCTGCATATGCTCTGCATATGTTATCTTCTTCCAGAATATCTGATGTAAGAAATAGGATTTTAAGCACAACTAGACAAGATATCAGTCCTGGAAGGTATCTTTTTTGTTGGAGCTTCAGGGCTGCCACATTTAGTGCCTGGGAAATGGGAGCGGGGATTGCAAGGAGCTGGTAGAGTATTAGCCATAAACAACATTTTTTTCTATGGGAGTCAAGGACACTCAGCCTGTACCTGGATGGGAGTGACTGGGGGTTTTCTCTAGTTTGGATGTTGAAATGATCGGACCATGTGATGGACTTGTGGGTGCAGAGGATAGATCTTTGACTTTTGGGTGGGGAAAACCCGGAAGGTTTCAGATTCGGATTTTCCCAGATGTGCCAATATTATATCTCTAATAAAATGGAACTTTGAGGAATCACGAGCCTCACAGTCTTCTTTAGTTGGGAATGTTACTTGGAACCCAGATACAAAATGGCCTTAAAACCCTTCCTTCTGAATAAAAATTCTTCCATGATGATAAGGGTTATTAACAAGGAAACTGTCTTTCACCATAAGTGTATTAATATTTCTCCTCCTCCTCTTCCTCCTCACTTTCTCTCCTCATTCATTCAAAATTTCATGATCCTTTTTGTTTGGATTTCTTCTTTTTATTGCAACTTACCATATTTTTCGGACTATAAGACGCAACACAGTATAAGATGCACCAAGATTTTGAAGAGGTAATTTTTTTAAAAAAAAAATGCCCTCCCCAGCCCCCAGGAGCATTCTGCAGGCCTCTCAAACCTTCTGCACACCCTATATTTTGTGAAAAGGAGGCATTCAGAGAGTTTGAGAGCCCTGTAAAGTGCTCCTGGGGTCTGGGGAGGGCAAAAACAGCTCTGTTTTTTGTGAAAAATGGGCCCATTTTTCTCTCATTTTTGCCCTTCCCAGCCCCCAGAAGCACTTTCCAGGCCTCCCAAACCGTCTGTATTCAGTGTATGACCCTGTTTTTCACCCTCCTTTTTGGGGGGGAGAAGGTGAATCTTATACTCTGAAAAATATTAATGATAGTAAACATGGTTTTAATAATTATGTTGTTGATCCTAGGGTTTGTCCTTTTTATTTGTGGGATCTCCTTGTTTTGAAATGCACACACTTTGAGTTCACACAATGAGTGTTTATTTTTCCACCAGCTTGCTGTCTCAAAGTCGGGACTGATCATTATTAATTCATGATTAATTACATGTATATATTAATTATTAATGATTACATTAAGACAAGTAAATAAACAAGCCATTCAAAGCATCTCAATATATGGCAATTTGCAGAAATGAAAATGGAATATCTCAAAAAGAATGGCAAATTAATTATTAAAAGCAGAAACTTGAAATTGGAAAATTGAGGGGGGGAAGCACTCTATGGGCATTTTTTGAAAGAATCTGCAGAAAAATCCAATGACATTTGAACATGGCAGTGACTTAAAGAGGTTCATTAATAAAAGAAACAGAATGAATGCTTTTTGCTGCCCCAGAAAAGAAAACACTATACATAAGTATCATCCAATGTTTGCAGAAAAAGCAAACATTTGTTTGTTCAGGGACAGTAAATGTGGTTTGTGGCAAAATAAGAGACGATACAGTTGACCATATAACAACCAGATGCAACAGAATTGCACAGAATGTTTACAAAAAAATAGCATGATTGGTTAGATATTACACTGGCATCTATATAAAAAGAACAAAGCATGGCCAATAAGAATTACTGGAAATGAAATCAATAAATTATTTGAAAATGACAGATTTGAAAACAGGTTTTAAAATTCAACCAGGCAGATCAATACGTGGAACATAACAATGGAGATATGATTGCCATTGAAGAGGATCATGAGTATTTTACTGATGTACAGGTAGTCCTCAACTTACGACCACAATTGAGCCCAAAATGTCTGTTGTAAGACAGTTGTTAAGTGAGTTTTGCCTCGTTTTAAGACCTTTCTTGCAATAGTTGTTAAGTGAATCACTGCAATTGTTAACTTAGTCACATGATTTTTAAGTGAATATGGCTTGCCATGGACTTTACTTGTCATAATGCATGCACATGATGCATAAGCAGAACAATTTACAGTGAACTGCGCATAGACAGTCACTAAAATCCAAAATGCTGGTGGCCAAGCAGCAGCAAGGGAACTGGTTCAGGGGAGTGGCAGGCCTGGGTTACTGCCAGTTCCATGACTCAGGCCTGAATTCCACTACCAGTTCGGCTGAACTGGTCCAAACCGGCAGCAACCAACCTCTGACTAACAGCCCAACTACAAATAAGAGCATTATTGGGCATGTCATACCTAATCAGCTGCCTAGAGTTGCCTTGTTGAGATGGGCAGCATAGAAGTTGAACAAATAAATCAGTCAGGAACTCATTGAATCATTTTGATTAGGGTTCAAATAATGAAGAAGTGACCATTTGGCTGTGACACACAATTAATGGAATAATAATAAAAACATCTGAAGGTCCATTCCATGGTGTCAAAAACATTTTGGCTTTGATCTTGAAAGGGAGCGGTTCTTAACTATAAAGAAATATTTAAAAAAACATAAGAAAGGAAAGAGAAAAAAATATCTAATTATCCAATCACCAAACAAAACCATCTGAGTAAGAAATGGCAACAATAGGAACAATCCTGATTTTTAGAGATGCATATGTTTCCAGTAATTAACCTTTTATCAAAATCTGGGTGGAAAGCAATCTAATGGGAGGAAATGGGAAGAAAAGGAGGGAGAAGTTGATATTCTGAGACAACCAATTCAGACTCTAATTTAGAATGTTATTTAGAATATTAACATACCAATTTTTGGCATCTCACAATCCCCAACAAGAGTTATATGTACATGTACAGGATATGTGGCTGATACAGTTCTACAGAGGAATTATTAAGTATGTCATCTGCACTTCTATAACTGTCTTGTTTGGCTCTGCAACCAAACAAGACAAACATAGATTTCAACAGATAATTAGAACTGCAGAAAAAACAATTACTACCAACCTGCCTTCAATTGAGGATACTGCACGAGTCAAAAAGAGGGCTGTGAAAATATTTACAGACCCCTCGCATCCTGGACATAAATTGTTTCAATTCCTACCCTCAAAATGATGCTGTAGGGCATGGCACACCAGAACAACTAGACACAGGGACAGTTTTTTCCTGAACGCCATCACTCTGCTAAACAAATAGTTCCCTCAACACTGTCAAACTATTCACTAAGGCTGCATTACTATTACTATTAATCTTCTCATTGTTCCTATCATCCATCTCTTCCCATTTATGACTGTATGACTGTAACTTTGTTGCTTGTATCCTTACGATTTATATTGTTTCCTAGTATGATTTGATTGCTTATTTGTACCCTATGACTATCATTAATTGTTGTACCTTATTATTCGTGACGAATGTATCTTTTCTTTTATGTACACTGAGAGTATATGCACCAAAGACAAATTCCTTGTGTGTCCAATCACACTTGGCCAATAAAGAATTCTAATTCTAATATGTTAATAGGAAATTCAGGTTAAACTAGGAACAGATGCTCTAGAAGTAGACAAGCTCTTATGTCATATGATGTCCTTTGGCAGTCTGTTCATGTCAGAATCTTATTTAAAATATTATTTAGAATATTAATATACCAATTTTTGGCACTGCACACTAATGAATGTGAAATATATCAACAGGAACCTCAGGTTAAAACAAGGGCAGGGAGAGATGCTTTAGGGGTGTCAAACTCGGATCATCACATGATGTATCGTGACCTTTTTTCCCCTTCACTAAACTGGATGTGGAGGTGGCCAGTGCATGATGCATCTGGCCCACGGGCCGTGAGTTTGATACCCCTGCTCTAGTAGTAGGAAGGGCTTCCTTTAATTTCTCTGAGACGTCAAGGGTGAAATGCAGTCATGATGCAAAATTAATACATGTGATTCCCAAACACACCCACCCTTTTAAGTTTTGGATCTGTCTCTATCTATCTATCCAGGAGTGGTATTCACTTATCTTCCCTACCGGTTTACAAATGTGAGTGCACATGCACATGCTCGCTTCGCTCACATGCGCCACGTCCGTGCATGCACTCCACCGTCTGCACATGTTCTTTGCCTTTAAAAAAGGGTCTAAATGAGCTGCCATACAGTTGAGGCGGGTGGACATGGACATCCACAATTTCTGTTACCGGTTGGGGTGAACCAGTCAGAACTGGCACAATATCACTTGTCTGTCTGTCTGTCTGTCTGTCTGTCTGTCTGTTTATCTATCTATCTCTGACTATCTGTCTATCTCTATCTGTCTACCTCTATCTCTATCTATCTGTCTATCTCTATCTCTATATATGTCTGTCTATCTATCTATCTATCTATCGATAGAGATAGATAGATAGATAGATAGATAGATAGATAGATAGATAGATAGATAGATAGATAGATAGATAGATAGATAGATAATGTTTTCTCCTTAAACACTTCTGTGTTTTATGTAGCAAAACATTTTGCAGTTAATGTTCAACAATCATGGTCAGAGAAATCTGGTGAAGGAATGCAAAATGTAGATCAGCAGACTGTATATCCTGGCTTAGGATCATGATGCATTGGGAGAAAATGGTGGATTTACAATCATGGCATTAGTAAGAAGATGCAAATAATAAAACACAAGTATATTCTACTCTGCCATCTTCAGTAACTATGAGGTCATCAATTTCTCCTATAGCATCACAGTTGGACTTCCTTAAATATAAAAGGGGTCAAAATATTTGAGTTCACCTTAATTTGAACCCCCAAATTTGTAGTGAGATAAAGTCTTTAAAATTGATTATGTGCCTTTGGGATGTTTTCGACTCCTAGCGACTATATAGATAGATTTTTCTCCATGATGATGTATTCCTAACCTCGCCTTTCAAGTCTCCCAATGATGCTCTCCCTGACACTGTAACTGAGTCCATCCTCCTGTTCTTCTCTTTCCTTCCACCTTTCCCAGCATTTTCTCAGACAGCTATGTCTGCACATGATGTGTCTGCAATATAATGATTTGAGCTTGGTCATTTATGGCTTGAAGGGGTACTCTGGATTGATTTGTTTGAAGATTTATTGATTTGCTTTCTTGCCTGTCTGTGGCATTTTTAGGAACCTTCTCCAACACCAGAGTTTAGATATTAATGCTCTTCCTAGCAGGCTTTTTTAAAGTCCAACTTTCACTTCCCTAGAGTATCATGGTGAATGCCATGACTTATACAGTTCTGATTATTTTATATATTTTCCAAGGACTTCATGGTTGTTTTGCCAAGTGCTAATTTGTAGCGTATTTCTTGAGTGCTTGTTCCTCTATTGTTTATAATATATCTAAAAAAGCTCTGGTGGCACAGTGGTTAGAATGCAGTATTGCAGGCTATCTCTGCCCACAGCCTGAAGTTCGATCGTAGTGAGCTCAAGGTTGACTCAGCCTTCCATCCTTCAAAGATTGATAAATGAGAACTCAGACTGTTGGGGGCAATATGTTGATATTGTAAAATGCCCAGTATATGCAGTAAAGTATTATTGAACAATATATATATAACTCTAAGTGCTGAGTATTATAATTGATTGCAAAAGTCTGACACTACCAACATTTTGATATCTTCATTGTCAACTCTAAGGCTGGTTGTTCTACCTGTTATCATTAGTTTGGTCTTCTTTATACTTAATTTTAGGTCCAGTATTTTTTCATTGTGCTCTTTGAATTTTATTACTATGGCTTGAAGACCTTTTGCATTTTCAGCTATCAGAGTAAGGTTATCAGCATAGTTGCAGTTATTGATGTTTCTTCCTTCAATGATATTCACATAGAACAGCCTTTCTTACTTTGAGTGCCTTCCAGATCATGGCAGAATCTTTAACTCTCCAGCCTGCATTTGTCTGCATTAGAAAGAGCTTCGGTGGCACAGTGGTTATAGTGCTGTACTGCAGGCCACTTTCGCTGACTATTGGCTACCTGCAACTTGGCAGTTCAAATCCCACCAGGTTCAAGGTTGACTCAGCCTTCCATCCTTCTGAGATGGGTAAAACGAAGACACAGATTGTTGGGGGCAATAGGCTGACTCTGTAAAACTGCTTAGAGAGGGCTGTAAAGCACTATAAAGTGGTATATAAGTCTAAGTGCTATTGCTATTATATTTTCCTCATAATTTGAAATGGAATGTGAATACAGTGGCAATTCTGAGATGTTTAGATTGCTTTCCTACAGCTGGTGAATAATGAGAATAACTTATCTTTACCAGACATTGCTGATGGACTATATGCATCTGCTCCTTTTGCAATTCTGGAGATGTATCAGATACCACATTATTCATAACTATAGCAACTAATTAAGACATGAACAGTTGTTTCAGAGTGAAGTAGGAACAACTGTGAGCCATTACAGTAGATGAAAGATAGGCAGAAGAAGCATGGGGGAAGGAGAGAATAAAGGAAGCCTAGAATCCTGAAAGGTAAAATAAATTGTAACAAGGGATTAAATCAATTGAGTGCCAAAATAATTGCTCATTTCTCTTGGATATGAATATAGAAAGATATGGTTGTTCTAATAGAGTGCTCATGCAGCATCAATTCTCTTATACCCTGCATTCCTGTAAAAACTGGGAGCAGCTTTTTGGCAGTTGTACATTACATTGTGACACACTGTCCCACTTGATTGTATTAAGGAAAGTGTGCAGATGTCACATCTATCCGGATACTTGATTTATTTGGAGATTTAGCTGTTGGTAGAGGCTAATCTTCCTTGCCCTACATAGTGATATTTTCAAAAAAGATCATGCTAAGTGTGAAAAATTTATTAGGGAAGTCCAAGAATTTCAGGTCCCCCTTTATTAATTTAAAAATTGAAACTTTCTCATCTGCAGGATGAAAAGAGTGAGAGAGAGAATGAGAGAGAGAAAGAGCGAGTAAGAGAGAGTGAGTGAGTGAGAGTGAGAGTGATAACTAGAGAGCTAGAGAGCTAGAAAGTGAGAGAGAGAGGGGGGGGGAGAGAGAACTTTGGTGTTGTAGTATATATTATATAGTATATAGGAAGAAAAATTTGGTCCAGTTCCAAACCAGGACAAAGATGTTGGAAATTAAATGGAGACTGATTGGAAGGAAGAACTCTGTTTATTGATGAACAGAGCCAACAACAGCATTTAGTTCTGGTACAGCTGACAAAATGGGATGTGATAGATGGACTTTTATACCTTCTTTGTGGTTTTGTGTTTGAAATGCTCCAGGGGTGTGTTCATCTAGTGAGCTTCATGTCTTTTGCTATTTTAATGGTGATGGGTTAATCCTATTATGCCCCAAAAGCCCTGTCCTGTCCTTCAGCTGGAGCTGAAGATGTTTTGTTTATGAATAGATTAACATGGATTTCTTAATGGGCACAAAATATTCATCACTAAAGATTTCAGGCATCTGCTGGAGACTGTTGGGGCTTCACCTAGGTAGTGCCAACATGGTGATCCTAATAAACAACTGGATTTTTCTGGCGAAATGGCTTCAGACTCTTAATTTTATTAAGGCATTGGTCAGAATCCTGACACCATGCTTGTTAGAAGCAAGAGAACTAGCTTCTGGTCATTTTGGTCCTCATGTAATATTCTGTCTACCAGAATTTATTTGTTTCCCATTATATGATTTCAAAATGGATCTTCGAAGTGTGTTGTTTTGTAAATGTAATCATATTCATTGCTACAACCATTTGGAAGATCAATTTACTTCAGTATTAATATTTTGCTCATGTGAATTGCTGTAGCGAATTATTAACAATTCTTTCATTGTTTCATTGTAGTGTAGAAAGTTAGCACCCACCCCTCTCATAGAAGAATGAAATGTTCTAGGAGATATTAAAAAGGCAGAATATTTCGCCTAAAAGAGAAATAAAAATCTTAAAGGAAACAGAAACAAAAGACCCCAGCTCATTGCCCCCAGCAGATATTTTGGTGCCAGCTTATCTACAAGACAAAAGACCTCAGCTCCAGGATGATGGGGTTATCCTTCAGGGCAAAGCCATTCAGCACCAATAGGAAATTGCTCTTCACTGCATCACCCAGCAAGATTCAACGAAGCCTGGGACACAGACAACTTCAGCTATGACTGCATAGCCCCATGGGAGTCTGCAACCAATAGGATAAACTCAAATTCAAAGCCCAAGAGAGGGTATAAATCTCTCTTTAAATAAATAAATCTATCATATAAATAAATAGATCTATCATATATGTGTGTGTGTGTGTGTGTTTTATTTGTACATACATGCATACATATATATATATATGTATGTATGTATGTATGTATATGAATATGAATACATACATACATATGATATATATACATACATACATATGATATACATACATACATACATACACACACACACACACACACACACACACACACACATATATATATGTATGTATGTATGTATGTATGTATGTTGTATTTGTGCTGATGTTACAAATGTAACAAAGGCAACAGTAAAAATATTGGGTTTCTGTTGTGATGGACTCTTGTGACGTGCCGATAGACAGATAATGGAAGCACTTAGCTTCCTCCCATAATTGGGGCATACCAGGGTTTGTGACAAAAAATATATATACATGTATATATATGTATATATATTTTTTGTCACAAACCCTGGTATGCCCCAATTATGGGAGGAAGCTAAGTGCTTCCATTATCTGTCTATCGGCTCGTCACAAGAGTCCATCACAACAGAAACCCAATATTTTTACTGTTGCCTTTGTTACATATATATATATATTCCCAGCAAGGGTATGGCTAATGGAAGCACTTAGCTTCCTCCCATAATTGGGGCATACCAGGGTTTGTGACAAAATATATACATACATACATACATACATACATACATACATACATACATACATACATACATATATATATATATATATATATATATATATATATATATATATATATTCCCAGCAAGGGTATGGCTAGCTGATGAGAGCTAAATAGCTTGAAATAGATCTATACTAGTCTCCCTTTATTTATTTATCAGCACAAATATAACAAATGCAACAAAAAGGCAATAGTAAAAAATACTGGATTTCTGTCTGGATGGTCTCTTGTGACGAGCCGAAGGACAGAGAAGGGAAGTGTGACCTTCCTCCCATATTTGGGCATACCAGGGGTTGTGACTTTATATATATATATATATATATATATATATATATATATATATATGTATGTATGTATGTATGTATGTATGTATGTATGTATGTATATATGTATGTTATTTATCAGCACAAATACAATATATATATATATATATATATATATATATATATATATATATATATATATATATATATATATATATATATATTCAGTTTTAAGTTTTTTTGAAATGTGTATTGAGGCAGAAGAGCATACAACAAGAAAAAAACAAAATATTGGCTATACTACAAATTAGGGTTATATGGTCATTCAAATACTGTTGAATAATTACTGTACTTTCATTCCATAAAGTTTGTGATGCCACAATGACTCAATGGTTAACCAAATAGCCTTCTCTCTCTCTCTCTCTCTCTTTTTTTATTAAAAATTTTAAATTTTTAATTTGAAACAGGTACAACATCTTTCTTTACATGCTATAAAAAGTGTATCAGTCGGTCACAAATAAACTTTGGTACATCTCCTCCACAGTCAACAAACATAACTCAAGCATTTTAACTTAGATATTCATACATATCACCATCATCATATATCCATTTTCATTTGACTGTAATTACTATTTAAAGATATTAATAATAATAATATTCTTAAACAATACATACCCACACCAGTGGGAAAAGAAAAAATCAAAGCACACACACACACACACACACACACACACACACGAGCAAAAAAGACAAAAAGAACAAAAAACAAGGCAGGGAATAAAAAACAAAAAACAAAAAAAGAGAGAAAAAAAACGAACACAGGTATATATTATCAAAAAAAAAAGTATATCAGCTGGTTACAACATGTTTTGGTGCATCTCTTCCATTATTTCATATTAATTCAAATATCTTAACTCAAATGTTTACCATATTAACATCATTATACCTCCACTTTTAATTGACTATAGTTGTTTAAACATCCTTCATCCTTAACTATGCCAAAGAATTAATCCATAGCCACATGCTGACATTTCATTACTTCTTTGTAGAATCCTCTATTAACATCAAATCCTCATATCCTATTTTAGCTGAACATCCATAATATTTAATACCAGAGATTCCATCTTCCATACAGTATAATTTATTATCATTCTCCCTTCTTTATATAGTTATATCATATATCATAACATTTTCCCCATATTAGTTAACATTTAACTGTATATATTTTATTTTATAATAGTAATAATTATTGTAATTAAAACCCTTTATATATAATCCAAAAATATTTCCAACCTTCCTTTGTCATACCCAATTATTATTTATCATATCAACTCCACATTATATACATTACTATCAATATCAATTATTATTCAGCTATATCTATTACAAATAAGAGTAATTAGATTTAGCTAATTTTCAATTGTATTCTTCAATCTATCAGCCTATGTCTCTCCAATAGCAAAGTCCTCTTACCATTCTTAAAACAAGTTCCCCAAACGTTTTTATAGGCAAGTCCAAACAGAAATATCTTCGCACCTTTTTGCTTAAGATGCCTCTGATGTAATAATGTTGTCCTTGATTTATTCCATTCAATTCGTCCTGAATTTTCAAGGGTGGTGTCAAAAATTCTGCAGATAATGTTTCATAAAGTACAGATTCTTTAATGTTTCTCATTCCTTCTACGCTCTGTCTTTTGAAATAAATTTTCTGTATGGCTCCCCCTCCTCTTTCTGCCTCCAAAGTGAACCAGACGCCCGGCTTGTCAGCAAGTTGGAAGATTTCCTTTCTAGCATTCTTCATTTGAATTTCAGGAGCATTCAAACATTCATTCTGACTCTTTCCTTCATATTTTAGTGTTAAAAACAACAAATAGTCTATTTTTTTTCAGATTCTTTTTCAGATTTTTCATACGTATCAAACAACCTTTGAAAAATGGAAAAAATCTTTTGAAATGAATCACTTGAAGCAAGTACAGAGGCCATGATGTGACGCAGAAGATATTCGCAAGTGAAGACACGCTGAGAGCTATGCAATCTTATCTGATCTTAGACCAACACAGCCAAGCAATAAAAGTGTCAAGTTATAAGAAGCCAAATTATAGTAAATTGGTTTACAGCCCACTTAAGGGAAGCCCGGAGGAGTGTTAAAATAAAGTAAACTTTTCTTTATCCACGTAAACAGCATTCAAAACATTTAAGAAATAAGGTAACCACCAGCCATAAATCCATTAAAAAAAAGCTGATTCGCCGCTGGATTCTTCTGTTCTTTGGTTTCAATTAGCTTAGATTTTAGTGCGGACCGTCTCTCTTTGAGTAATAAAATCAGCTTACCAGGTGAATCCACTCAGACCATTCTTAGGGGCAACCTGCAGTTTCGGTTAACATACAGCTAATCCAAAAAGGAATTGGCAGGAGGGGTTAATTCCACGCCCCCCAGAGACTTTGCTATCGTCTCTGAGGTCACTGGATCTCCCCTCACCTTTCAGTGTCTTCTATGGGACAGTTAGGGTCCAACGACCCGTCCAAAAATCCTTCGGAATAGAGGAATTTCAGGAATAGCCTGAAACTCCATCTTCTCACTGCTAAGCCCCACCTTCTTCTCCAAATAGCCTTCTCTCTTAACTGATTTGCAGAAATCAGACTGAAAGATAGCAGCTATACAGTCTCTTAATATTTTAATGGCACCCTGATTCATATATTTGGGAAATATCACACATACATGCCTCTTAACTATTTTCTTATTAAAAGACAAACAGCAAGTAAATAATGCATTTCCATTAACTGTAAAAAAAATAATCATCCATCTAAGATCATTGCCTCATTCTAAAAGATAAGAAAGTTTGGCCCTATAGTTAGACTTGAGGAAGGGGGGAAATATTCCAGTGTCCTATTAGATTACATTTTAAATTTCTCATCCCTTTTCATTTTTTATTCATTTCTCTTCTATCCATTTTTATTTGAAGAGACCATCTCCACGCACTCACTATTTGGTATTGTTTTCTGCTGGAAGTAGAATTGCTTTCTACTGATTTACAAGAGCATTAGATCTGCCATTTTCAAAGAAATTGAACAAAATAACATGGACTGTTTATAATTTTTTATTCAGCGCCACGAATTTATACCAGTAGTCTTTGACTTATAACAGTTCATTTAGTGACTGTTCAAAGTTACAATGGCACTGAAAAAATGGCACTGACCATTTTTCACACTTATGACCATTGCAGCATCCCCTTGGTCTCCTGATCAAATTTTAAATACTTGACAACTGACTCACATATATGACAGTTGCAGTCCCATGGTCACGTGAACATCTTCTGACAAGCAAAGTCAAGGGGGAAGCCAGGTTCACTTAACAATAGTGTTACTAATTTAACAACTGCAGTGATTCCCTTAACAAATGGTGAAAGAAAAGGCATCAAATGGGACAAAACTCACTTGACAAATGTCTCACTTAGCAAATAAATCTTGGGCTCCAAGATTTATTGTGGTCATAAGCTGAGGACTGCCTCTATATGCATATATGAATGAAGATTACTATTGCGGTTCACCATGGCTTTTGGAGGAAGATGAGGATTACTGGAGATTTTTATAAGACTTCTATAGTTACCTTAAAGCTTCCAGGAATACACTCTTTTATATTTAGCAATAAAGGTGATTACATTTGCTCAAATGCAGGCGTATTGAAAAAGCAATAAGAAGTACCTTCAAAAATAAAATGTATTTTGTCCTCTAATCTCAACATTGTAACTAGAACTGCAAAACACACACACACACACACACACACAGAGACATACACAGACACACACCAGAGTTGGGTTCCTACTAGTTCGGACCGCTTCGGCCAAGTAGGTAGTAACTCAGCCGCTCACAACTCCGAACCAGTTCTATCGGCGGCAGCGTAGGCACCCCCATCTTGTTTATTGCTTCTACGCACACACACAGAAGTGATTTTTTCGCTACTGCACATGCACACGTAGTGCGCATCAAGCATGCATGCACCCAAATGTGCATGCGTCCAAAGCACGCATGCACCGAAACGCATCCCTGAGTGAACTGGTAGTAAAAGAATCCGGAACCCAACACACAGACACACACCTTTTTTTTTTTTACATATTGCAGAGTAATATACAGACATTTCTCCTATCCTTTTCTTTTTTGGTTAGGGTTCACAATGGAAATATTCATTGGATTAGATACTTCTAGCTTGTGGGTATCCTGTGTATGTTTTCCTAGGCAATCCCTGATGGTTGAGACTTAGTTGCATCTCTGTCAACTTTCTCTTAGCTCAAATGACTTGTGAATGGAAAGTAATGCCAGTAGGTTTAAAGCTACTGAATGGCAAATGCAGAGTCTCCATATTTTCCATGACTGATTACATCACTCATACATGCAAACTATATCAGTCATTTGAAACCTTCTTCCATAAGTCATTTTATTCTACTTGTCCCAATCATTCTTACTATACTCTATGGCTGCTATCTTTTGACAGTTACTAATCTACATTTAAATCACATTTTCACAGCAAATGGTGACACCAGATCTCAGGAGGACATCATCTGTGAAGATCACCCGCAGGCTTTCTAGGACTCTTAAGCAGCTGAGAAGCTGAAACTCTTTGACAGTTATTATATACATTGTTAGCCCTTCGAGATAGTTCTGACAAGAAGTACAACAATGAATACCACCTCTGTCTTTATTGTAACATGTCATTAACAGCATCTGAACATATTCCTCCTCTAAAACATCTCTCAAACGATCAATAAAAAATTAGTCCAGTTGCAATGATTCAACTTTCAGACAACTCTACCTGGATGATTGGGAATCTCCATCAACATTTTGCAACATACAGTACTTTGGGAAAGAAATCGCTGAGGTTGGTGTGGCAGGACTTGGTACATTCCAACAACTCTCCACCTAACTGCCTTGCCCTAATTGAGGAAGCTGCGTGGATGGGCAATGAAATGCATCTCAAGCAAAGAACAAAAAATTAGTCTAGTTCCAATGATTCAAACTTCAGATAACCTTCAGATATGCCTCCCCTCCTTTCTTTTCCTCCTTTCCAGAAAAGTAGGGTAGTTGCAGGAGAGTTGGCCAATCTGTGGCTCTTTCTCCTGTCCCCCAAGGTAAATTCCCACATATCATGTAAAGTCCTGCCTTGCCGGTCTTCTAAAGAAAGCAGAACCCTTGAAGCATTTAACATTTCAAAAGGAACTTTTATTGAAAGACAGGGATAGCAAAGGAGATCTAGGTTTCAGGCCTGGAAACCATCTTTTGCATTGGGCCTCTAGGCCTGCCACATTCAATGCTATGGGAAAATGGGAGGGGGGAGTATATGGAATATGGAAGATATATAGTCATAATAACATTCCTTTCTCAGAGAGTCAAGGACATCTTGCCCTACACTTGGAGGGGTATGACTGGGAGACATTTCCAGTTGGGCTGGAGCCTGATTGGGCCATGTGATGAACAGGAGGGTGCTAGGCAGGGGCTTGGACTTTCATTTGGGTGGGGAAAACCTGGAAGCTTTCAGATTTGGGTTTTCCCAGATGTACCAATATGGCAGTGGTGGGTTTCAAAAATTGTGCGAACCTACTCTGTGGGTGTGGCCTCCTTTGTGGGAGTGGCTTGCTGCCCATGTGACTGGATGGGAGTGGCTTGCTGCCCATGTGACTGGATATGAAGATGCCGACGAAACTTGTCAGAACCACCTTAAATTACCTCACACACAGCACTGGCATGCATAAGAATATGATGTAAACTTGTTTTTTGAAAGGCATCTTTGGTTTGCGTTAAAACAACTTCAACACATGCAATGTTCTGATTGTACCACAAATGCAATAGTCATCTCCTTTGTAATGTATGTATTTGCAATTTATGAAAGAAAGACTTATCCTTTCCTGGATCTTCCTCATTTATTCCAGCTCTAAATACTCTAAATCCTGTCACATGATCACACTTCCCGTCAAAGACACTGTAATTGGAATGTCTGGTCCAAAGGTCTCTCTGATGTAAACACTGGCTCCTTCTGTTTTCTAAAATAAAACATTGGTGTTTTTTTCTTTGTGAGCACAACTGTCATATCTCTATAATTTCAGCAAAGTTTTGTTCTGAAGCTTCAGCTGAAAGTTTTTGTAGGGTTTGTTTTGTGACAGAATTTGACAATCTATTGCAAAACTACCTCAGGCTTTAGGCTTCTTGGGAATCTGGAGAATATTCCTAGTAAATATACAAATACATGCAGAGAGACAAGGATGGGGTACACGATAACCTTTTGAAACACAACATCATAAAAGTGTATCTCTGCTATAAACCTTGAGTGAGACCCTCGGGGAACTCCAAACATAAGCAAATTGTAATTTTTGATGTGACAGAAGGAGGTAATAATTAAATACATGACTGAATTATAATTATGTTGTAAATGTGTTTTATTTTCCATTTTCATTTTCGTACAGTCACACATATACTGTACAGAACCGGGGCCATATAACATTAAACAATAAACACCGCCATTCCTCTTGTCAATAATACCCCCCAAAATAGAAACCCAATGTACCTCTTCGACCCTTCATACACCCTTTCTTTCGCCCCCCTCCAACTTTCCATCTTCCCACCATCATTCCCCTCTACCCTACTTCCCCTCCCCCTCTACCACACCTCTCTCCCAATACACTCCCTCCCTTCCTTCTCATCCTCCCTCCAATCCTCTCTCCCACCCTCTCTACCCCTCTTTCTTCTATCCCACTCCTCCTCGCTTCGGTGTATTTCTACTATCTATTAATATATTCAGCTTGTCCTATTTTTACACTGGAATTAAAGAGCAACAGTATACAAGTGCAATCGTATTACTTTAAAATCTAGCACATACTATATATCCCCCTCCCCCCTAAGACCCTACCTCCCTTCCCCCCCCGACTTCCCAGAGCCCGTACACGGTGTAGATTTTTAACAAACACAGTCTAAAATATATTAAGACAAAGGAAATTAAAAAAAAGAAAGTCAATAACATCTCTGCGTTGAACTCAGCTTTTTCCTGTTGCACAAACTTTGAGCAGTTTAAATTATTCCTAATCTTAAGCATAGGCTATCTGGAATTTCTTAGTCCCGTATTTGTTTTGTGTATAGTCAATCCATTTTTTCCAGTCTCGTTTATATCTCTCATTTGAGTAGTCTTTAAGATATGCCGATATTTTAGCCATCTCGGCTAGGTTTATAACTTTCAATGTCCATTCTTGAGTTGTAGGCAAGTCTTCCTTCTTCCAGTATTGCGCCACCAACAATCTTGCTGCCGTTATTAGGTGCAGAACCAAGTTGGTCTCTACCGCTGTAAAGTCAGTACATATACCTAGTAAAAATAACTGAGGAGTAAACTTTATCCTTCTTTTAAAGATATTTTGCATGATCCACCACATTTTTATCCAAAATGCCTTAACCTTTTGACAAGTCCACCATATATGAAAATATGTAGCATCGAGAGAACCACATCTCCAACATTTAGGCTGTACATTCGGATACATAGAAGCCAGCTTTTTAGGATCTAAATGCCATCTATAGAACATCTTATAAAAATTTTCTCTCAGGTTTTGTGCTTGTGTAAATTTCACATTTCTTACCCATATTCTTTCCCACGTGTCCAACATTATTGGTTCTTCAATATTCTGAGCCCACTTTATCATACAATCTTTAACCAATTCCGTTTCCGAATCCATCTGTATTAGTACATTATATATCCTCTTTATATGCATTAAGCTTTGATCTGTTATTTGTTTAAACAAATTATCCTCAACTTGGATAAAACCAGTTTTTTGGTCTATTTTCCACATGGCCTGTAATTGGCCATACTGGAACCATGTTTGAACTACCTTCTCCTCTTTCAATACCTCTAAAGATTTTAGTTGTAGAACCCCCCTTTCCAAAGTGAGGAGTTGTCTGTAAGTGGTTCTATCGTGTTTTTGTTCTATATTCATATTTTCAATTGCATGTCTAGGAATTGCCCACATGGGTAACTTATCATTTAGTTTATATTGATATTTTTTCCAGACCCGCAATAAAGCATTTCTTAAGATATGACTTTTAAAGTTCTTATCCAATTTTTTGTTGAATAACAGGTAAGCATGCCAACCATATACCAGATCGTGTCCCTCGATATTCAGTATTCTATCATTGGTTAAATGGGTCCAATCACTAATTGCAGATAGCGCCACTGCATCATAATATAATTTTAGGTTAGGTAATTTCAAGCCTCCTCTCTCGCGTACATCTTGCATTATTTTCATCTTTACCCTCGGCTTCTTTCCAGCCCATACAAATTTGTTGATACCCTTCTGCCATTCTAAAAGATTCGCATCTTTTTTAAGTATAGGTAGCATTTGAAAAAGAAATAAAAATTTTGGTAAAATGTTCATTTTCACTGCCGCTATCCTACCCAGCAAAGATAAGTGCAGTTTCTCCCATTTTTTCATCTCTATCTGTATACTCCGCCAAAGTGGTTCATAATTATGCTTATATAGTTTCCCATTTGAGGCTAAAATATTGACCCCAAGATATTTGACTTTTTTAACTACCTCACATCCTAGCATCCCTCCTAGTTCTTCCTTTTGTTTAGTATTCATATTTATAGCTAATATTTTGGTTTTTCCTAAATTTATTTTAAAACCAGACACTTGACCATATTGATTAATCGTGTTCATTAAAACCATACTAGATTCCTGCGGTTGTTCCAATATTATGACCAAGTCAACCGCAAAAGCGCGGACTCTGTATTCTTGCTGCCTAATCTTGATCCCTTTTAGACCATCCAAGCCCCATATTTTATTCAATAATACTTCCAAAGTTATAATGAACAATAGTGGGGACAAAGGACAGCCCTGTCTTGTACCTTTTCCAATTTGAAAAGAGTCTGTTAAACTTCCGTTGACTATGATTTGAGCTGTTTGCTGTTGGTATATTGCTATAATTGACAGTAAAAAGCTGTCTCCTATCTGCATTTTTTGCAATATCTTCAACAGAAATTGCCAATTAACTTGATCGAAGGCCTTCTCAGCATCCAGAAATATGAACACAGCAGGGATTTGGTTGTTCTTTCCCAAATATTCTAATGCATTAATGATTAGTCTAACATTACTCTTCATCTGTCTCCCCTGTATAAAACCTGTTTGGTCGGTATGTATCAATTGTTGAATAACCAGCATTAACCTATTTGCTAGTATTTTAGTAAAACTTTTATAATCTACATTAAGTAATGAGATAGGTCTATAATTTTTTGGTTGGGTAATATCTTGATCTTCTTTGGGTATCAAAGATATAAACGCTGTCTTCCAAGATGGGGGCACTTTACCTTCCGTTTGAATTTTATTAAATAGTTCTCTAAGAGGTTCTACCATTTCTAACTGTAAATTTTTATAGTAAACCGCTGTCAAGCCATCTGTGCCTGGCGCTTTCCCTAACTTTAGTTGTTTGATTACCTGCAAAATTTCCCCTGAGGTTATTGGTTGGTTCAACTTTTGCCTGTACTCTTCTCTAACTAGCGGTATTTTCTCTTTATCTAAGTATTTGTCTATATCTAAACCCTTAATTTTGTCCCCTTTGTACAATTCTGTAAAAAATTCCCAAAATGCCTTTTGAATCTCTTCCTGTTGAAACACCTCCTTCCCTCTATAATTCAATTTGGTTACATTTCGAATTTTCCTTTTTTTCCTAATCTGATAAACTAACCATCTGCCCGGTTTATTTGCGTTACAAAAAGTGTTGTGTTTTGCATATAATAAACTAGTGGCTACCTGGTCAGAGATCAACATATCAAATTGGGATTTTAATATGGTGATTGCTTCCTCAACCTTTGTATTTCCTGGATTCAATGTTAACTCCAACTCTTTCCCTTTGATTTCCTCTTCCAATTCTTTTCGTTTTTGCCCTTGTTTATGTCTATGTATTTTGTTTATATTCATCAGTACTCCTCTCATATACGCTTTGCTTGCATCCCATACAAATTACATAGAAGTACCCTTATTCATATTCAAAACAAAGTATTCAGATAACAATTTTTTACAATCATTAACGTACTTTTCATATCTGAATAAGTTTTCATTCAGCCTCCAAGACCTTCTTGCCTGCACTACCCTTCCCAATTCCATCAAACTGGGTTGTGATCCGAAAGGACCCTCGCCGCAATCTTTGTTTTCTTCACCCTAGAAAGTAAATCATTAGTGATTAGTATAAAATCAATCCTTGAAAGGGATTGATGTCTATCAGAAAAAAAGGTGAAGTCATATTCCTCTGCGTTTCTTTCTCGCCAAACATCTCTCAATTCGAAGTCGTCCATCATGTCAAAAAAAGGTTTGGGTAACTTAGCTCGGATTTTAGTATTTGGGCAAGAGGTCTTCTTATCTCTTTTAGTGTCAATCACGCCGTTCCAATCACCCAATAGTATACAAGACTTAAAGTCCCACTGTACTAATTAAGCATGAAGATTTCTATAGAATCCGTCTTGCTGTTGATTAGGAGCATAAATTCCCAAAAGTAATGTCTTTTTCCCTTCTAAGATTAAGTTTAGCGCGATATATCTTCCAAAGGGATCTGCTTCAATTAGTTCAGCCTTAATGTCTTTTCTTAAGTATACAACTATACCATTTTTTTTTTCGTAGCAGAAGTCACAAAATGTTGACCAAGTTTGGGGTTAAACAAATATTTTTGATCAGTTGATTTGATATGAGTTTCTTGCAGACAAATTATATCATTCTTGAACTGTTTGAGATAGTGAAATATTTTCTTTCTCTTCTGTGGAGAGTTCAGTCCATTGACATTCCATGTCAAAATCTTAGTTGTCATTTTTGGTTGCCTGAAGATTTTTTAGAGCCTCCTGCATGGCCTGTTTAACCTTTGGACTAGCTCCTCCCATGGCTTCTGAGCTTGTTGCTGTAACTCCTTGATCAATGGCCGGTGATTGTTGAGGTTGTTGCATTGTAGCTTGTTTTTCCATTCGTCTGGTAGTCATGTGGCTAGGTCTTTGTTCCATGACCCCTTGCCCTTCCGGGAGGAGGAAATGGTGCGTTTTGTCTGGTAGTTGTGTGGTTTGCTATCTATCTTGTCCTTCTCGTGGTCTTTCTCCAGATCCAGATGATTCAGGGTGTCCCACCTTCAGAATCTTGTGATAGAAATCTCGAGCTTTCCATACAGAGTTGAGACGATATCTTTGCTTGTCAAATGTAATTATAATACCAAATGGCACATCCCATCTATACTGTATCTGACAGTTTCTGAGTTCTTCCACTAGAAAGGCATAGTCTCTCCTGCCTCTTAGCATTTGAGGTGGTATTTCTTTCAAGACAATCAAATCCTGGCCGCCAATTTGAAGCCTGGTGTTATAGGACTCGTGTAATATCATGTTTCTGAGCTCTCTTGTGGTAAAGTATATGACTACATTTCGGGGGAGTTGCTTCTGCTTTGCCACCCAAGAGTTAACACGATAAATGTTATCAATCTGCCAGTCAAAGTTGGACCCCGGTCTTCCCGCCAGATGGTCAAAAGCCTCTGAAAAAATCTGTTTCAAGTCCTCCTGTTTATCCTCACGCAACCCCCTGACACTTAATGCGAGCTCCATCTGCCTGTACTGTATCATAATAATTTGTTTTTCAGCGTTTTCAACTTTTTGTTGCACCACCTCTGTTTTGGATGTCAAATTGGTATTAGCTTCATTAAGAACCTCTAGGTTATCTTCAATTCCAGAAACATGTTCTGTCAATACAGTTACAGGTTATCTTCAATTCCAGAAAAGTGTTCTGTCAATACAGTTACAAGTCCCAGCATATCATCATTTATTTTGGCAATCTTAGTATCAAGTTTATCATATAAGTCTGCCTTAAACTCTTTTATCTCGTTCTTTATCTCCTCTCTGAATTCTCTAAAAGTTTCTAAATTCTGCTCTCTAAATTCTCTAAAAGTTTCCAAAAAAAGTTCTTTTGTTAGCAAATCTCCAGTAGGGGGCATAGAGGGTGGAAGCTGCAACTTTGTGCCAGGTATGGGGGATGTGCTTCTATAAGGAAGTTTCGGCCCAAGATTTAATTTTGATGCCATTATGTCTTATCTTCAAGCAATTAATCAAACTCTACTGGCCCGCGGTGCAGCTTAAGAGAAGAAAAGTATTAAGTCACCCCTTTGTTAGTTCTTTAGGATTTTTCAAAAGGTTTCAGAAAAGGGTGTTGTAGCAAAGCAGCTCGGCATATTCAGCGCCTTTTTGGACTTCTCTATATCAGAAATATATATTAGCAAAGTTGATGAGAGGAAAGTCTTGTAAACTCTTCAGAGAAGTGAAACTAATTAATAAGATACTGCTAGCCAACTGTTCCTCCCTTTTTGCAGAGAGTTTGCAGAAGGCTTCAAAAGATTAGCATTGTAACGAAACAGTTCAGCATATTCACCTCTGTTTGGAATGTCTCTATATTAGCAAAGAGTCTTTTAAAACTTTTAAAAGTTGATAAGAAAAAAGTCTTGTAAGCTCTTCAGAGAAGTGAAACTAATTAGTAAGAAACTGCTGGCTGGCTGTTCCTTTGATCTTTTTTATCACTGTTCTTTGCAGAAGAATTAGGAATGTGGAATTGTTACGGAGAATGCACGATCGCCATTTTAGGAGCTTATTTTTTGAGTAAAAAAAACCAAGTGCACAAAGGAAGCTCTTGTAAAAAATGAAGCTAGGATTTTAGAAAAAAAAAGCAGATAAGGTTCTCAGATACGGACTCTGCTTGTATTAATTTCAGATAAATAGTTCAAATATTGTCCTAAGTGGAGGTGCCTTACTTTGAGCCGTAATAAAAACAGCTAGGGATTTCCGGCACGGAGATATGATTCAGCCTCGGCTGGCCCCCCTTCTATTCGCAGCAAAAAAGCTGCAAACTTCAAAGGAAAAGCTCTTACCAGCTGGATCTCTCTCTCGCTCTTCTTTGCCTGAAGAATGAGGTATCTACCAGATGCCTAGGCAGATAACGCGACCAGAAACCCGGGGGCAGCTCTATTAAGCTACCACCATCAGCAAGGTCCCGCCCAGGAAGTCACTGAATTATAATTATGTTATTTAATTAAATATAAAGATTTTGTCCTGGCTTTATCTCAGTGCTCTACTCATAACTCACATGTGGTCCCAGAAGAAGCTTTAAAATATTTAGTCAACAATGGGAGTTTTATTAACTAGTAACATTCTTAACATTTATTATGAAAAGAGAGCTAGACTGCATTAAATTTCTTCCAATGAGAGCAGAGAATATGCATTTCACATCAATGGTCATGTCAGTCTCTGCTTCGCTGCTGCTTCGGCTGCCATTGAAACGGGGAGGGGGGCATGGTATTTGGGAGGGGAATCATTATGTGCTGGAGGAGTGTTCTTGAAGCTGTCCTGACCATCTCTCTGCGCATGTGGAGAAAGGGAGTTTCCCGCCAAGGCTAACTGTCCAGCATTCCAGCCTGATGATGTTTTTTGAAGATATCTCCTACCTGACAGTTGGGTGAATTATTATTGGACTATGGAATGGCGTGCCAAGGGGAGGGGATTGCATTATACATGATATCCATTGCTTTCACGTGAATTTACCCAGACTCAGCTTTGCATTGCTACTTATCATTTGTAATTAGTAAAAGTACACTTAATTCTAAGTAATGGAGTTGAGTGGTTTCTTTCCTAATTATTAAATGAAGCAGTATCTGACAATAAGCTGAGTCTCACCTCGCACCCAACCCGGAGCGAACACCTTCCGAGGGGGGTGCCCGCACTCAACAAAGGGAAAAGATGTCTTTACATGACAGCGACCAGGAAGAAAAAATGGGTGCAACGGCAGCACCATAATTAACAGAAATGCTGGCTGATCTGAGAGTGGAAGAACCTACTGTTCGACCCAGGTGGACTTGGGGAGTGGGACAGAAAGAGGAACCGGATGAACCACTAACTGGAGTCACAAGGAGGAGGCCCAGGAAGCCAGCTGCTGACTGGCATGGCTCTAAGGATGAAGACTACAAGATGTCCCAAGCCATGAAACTCCTTGAAGAGGCGAGGTGGTTGCAGATTCGATCTGCCACACCCCCTGAGGGGAAGATGGAGGCTCCGGAGTCTGATGATACTGTCCCCAAACTGGCGGCCAGAGGGCAGGAAAAAATTGAGGGGGAGGAAAGAATTCCGAAGGAATATTGGGACCTAAAAGATGTTTTCAGTGAAAAATCTTCTGATAAGTTGCCCCCTCATAGGGCCACAGATTGCACCATCAATATTTTACTTGGGGTGAAGCTCCCAAAGCCCCAAATATATTCAATGAAGGCTAACTGTCCAGCATTCCAGCCTGATGATGTTTTTTGAAGATATCTCCCACCTGACAGTTGGGTGAATTATTATTGAACTATGGAATGGGATGCCAAGGGGAGGGGATTGCATTATACATGATATCCATTGATTTCGCACCAATTTACCCAGACTCAGCTTTGCATTGCTACTTATCGTTTGTAATTAGTAAAAGTACACTTAATTCTAAGTAATGGAGTTGAGTGGTTTCTTTCCTAATTATTAAATGAAGCAGCACCTGACAGGTCATAAGTATGTCAGGGCTGAAACTAGACATAAAATGGATTGATTCAGGAGAAATATGAAATTATGTTTTTTTTTTCCAAAAGTTTTATTTTCTTTTAAAACAAACATTTCATCATTCTTCAATCAGTGAGACATCAGAGTACAATTTTTGTGTGTGTCAAAATAGTTCTAGTTTACCACCAAATTCTTGTCTAGCCTAATGTATACCCCTCCCTCCCTCCACCCTCCCCCCCAACCCCCCTCCTCCTCCCCCCCGACTTCCCAGAACCCGTACATGGTATGGATTTTTAACTAACACAGTCTAAAATCTATTGAGAAAAAAAAAATAAAGAAATTAATGACATCTCTACATTGATCTTAGCTTCTTCTTGCTGAGCTAACTTTAAACAATTTAAATCATTTCTGATCTTAAGCATAGGCTAACTGGAATTTCTTGGTCCCGTATTTACTTTGTATATAGTCAATCCATTTTTTCCAGTCTCATTTATATCTCTCATTTGAGTGATCTTTAAGATATGTCGATATTTTAGCCATCTTGGCTAAGTTTGTAACTTTCAATGTCCATTCTTGAATTGTAGGCAAGTCTTCCTTCTTCCAGTATTGCGCCACCAACAGTCTTGCTGCCATTATTAGGTGCAGAATCAAGTTAGTCTCTACCACTGTAAAGTCAATACTTATACCTAGTAAAAATAACTGAGGAGTAAACTTTATCCTTCTTTTAAAGATATTTTGCATAATCCACCATATTTTTATCCAAAATGCCTTAACCTTTTGGCAGGTCCACCATATATGAAAATATGAAGCATCGAGAGAGCCACATCTCCAACATTTAGGCTGTAAATTTGGATACATAGAAGCCAGCTTTTTAGGATCTAAATGCCATCTATAGAACATCTTATAAAAATTTTCTCTCAGGTTTTGAGCTTGTGTAAATTTCACATTTCTTACCCAGATTCTTTCCCATGTATCCAGCATTATTGGTTCTTCAATGTTTTGAGCCCACTTTATCATACAATCTTTAACTAATTCTGTTTCCGAATCCATCTGTATTAATACATTATATATCCTCTTTATATGCATTAAGCTTTGATCTCTTATTTGTTTAAACAGATTATCCTCAACTTGAATAAAACCAATTTTTTGATCTATTTTCCACCTAGCCTGTAATTGCCCATACTGGAACCATGTTTGAACTACCTTCTCCTCTTTTAATACCTCTAAAGATTTTAGTTGTAGTACCCCACTTTCCAAGATAAGAAGCTGTCTGTAGGTAATTCTATCCTGTTTTTGTTCTATATTCATATTTTCAATTGTGTGTCTAGGAATTGCCCACATGGGTATCTTGTTATTTAATTTATATTGGTATTTTTTCCAGACCCGCAGTAAAGCATTTCTTAAAATATGACTTTTAAAATTCTTGTCCATTTTTTTGTTGAATAACAGGTAAGCATGCCAACCATATACCAGATCGTGTCCCTCAATATTCAATATTTTATCATTAGTTAAATGAGTCCAATCACTAATTACAGATAGTGCCACTGCATCGTAATATAGTTTAAGTCAAGTAGTTTCAAGCCTCCTCTCTCGCGTACATCTTGCATTATTTTCATCTTTACCCTCGGCTTCTTTCCTGCCCATACAAATTTGTTGATACCCTTCTGCCATTCTAAAAGATTCGCATCTTTTTTAAGTATAGGTAACATTTGGAAGAGAAATAAAATTTTTGGTAAGATGTTCATTTTCACTGCCGCTATCCTACCCAACAAAGATAAGTGCAATTTCTCCCATTTTTCATCTCTGTCTGTATACTATGCCAAAGTGGTTCATAATTATGCTTATATAGTTTCCCATTTGAAGTTAAGATGTTAACTTCAAGATATTTGACTTTTTTAACTACCTCACATCCTAGCATCCCTCCTAGTTCTTCCTTTTGTTTAGTATTCATATTTATAGCTAATATTTTTGTTTTTCCTAAATTTATTTTAAAACCAGACACTTGACCATATTGATTAATCGTATTCATTAAAACCATACTGGATTCCTGCGGTTGTTCCAATATTATGACCAAATCATCTGCAAAAGCGTGCACTCTGTATTCTTGCTGCCTAACCTTGATCCCTTTTAGACCATCCAAGCCCCGTATTTTATTCAACAATACTTCCAAAGTTATAATAAACAATAATGGGGACAAAGGACAGCCCTGTCTTGTACCTTTTCCAATTTGAAAAGAGTCTGTTAAACTTCCATTGACTATGATTTGTGCTGTTTGCTGTTGGTATATTGCTTTAATTGACTGTAAAAATTGTCTCCTATCTGCATTTTTTGCAATATCTTCAACAGAAATTGCCAGTTAACTCGATCAAAGGCCTTCTCAGCATCCAAAAATATAAACGCAGCAGGGATTTGGTTGTTCTTTCCCAAATATTCTAATGCATTAATAATTAATCTGACATTACTTTTCATCTGTCTCCCCTGTATAAAACCTGTTTGGTCGGTGTGTATCAATTGTTGAATAACCAGCATTAACCTATTTGCTAGTATTTTAGTAAAAATTTTATAATCTACATTAAGTAATGAGATAGGTCTATAATTTTTTGGTTGGGTACTATCTTGATCTTCTTTGGGTATCAAAGATATAAACGCTGTCTTCCAAGATGGAGGCACTTTACATTCCGTTTGAATCTTATTAAATAATTCTCTAAGAGGTTCTAACATTTCTAACTGTAAATTTTTATAGTAAACCACTGTCAAACCATCTGTACCTGGTACTTTCCCTAACTTTAATTGCTTAATTACCTGCAAAATGTCCCCCGAGGTTATTGGTTGATTCAATTTTTGCCTGTGCTCTTCTCTAACTGAGGGTATTTTCTCTTTATCTAAATATTTGTCTATATCCAAACCATTAATTTTATCCCCTTTATACAATTCTGTAAAAAATTCCCGAAATGCCTTTTGAATCTCTTCCTGTTGAAACACCTCCTTCCCTCTGTAAATCAGTTTAGATATATTTCGAGTTTTCCTTTTTTTCCTAGTCTGATAGGCTAACCATCTGCCAGGTTTGTTTGCATTACAAAAAGTATTGTGTTTTGCATATAATAAATCAGTGGCTACCTGGTTAGAGATCAACATGTCAGATTGAGATTTTAATATGGTGATAGCTTCCTTAACCTTTGTATCGCCTGGATTCATTGTTAACTCCAACTCTTTCCTCTTAATTTCCTCTTCCAATTCTGTTCGTTTTAGCCCTTGTTTATGTCTATGTATTTTATTTATATTCATCAGCACTCCTCTCATATACGCTTTGCTTGCATCCCATGCGAATTCCATAGATGTACCCTTATTCATATTCAAAACAAAATATTCAGATAACAATTTTTTACAATCATTAATATACTTTTCATATCTAAATAAGTTATCATTCAATCTCCAAGACCTTCTTGCCTGCACTACCCTTCCCAATTCCATCCAAACTGGGTTATGATCCGAAAGGACCCTATCCTCAATCTTTGTCTTCTTGACCCTAGAAAGCAAATCATTAGTGATTAGTATAAAATCAATCCTTGAAAGGGATTGATGTCCATCAGAGAAGAAAGTGAAATCATATTCCTCTGCGTTTCTTTCTCGCCAAATATCTCTCAATTCAAAGTCGTCCATCATGTCAAAAAAAGGTTTGGGTAGTTTTGCTCGCATCTTAGTATTTGGGCGAGAAGTCTTATCTCTTTTAGTGTCTATCACACCATTCCAATCACCCAATAGTATACAGGACCTATAGTCCCACTGTACTAATTTGGCATGAAGATTTCTATAGAATCCGTCTTGCTGTTGATTAGGAGCATAAATTCCCAAAAGTAATGTCTTTTTCCCTTCTAGGATTAGTTCTAACGCGATATATCTTCCGAAGGGATCTGCTTCAATTAATTCAGCTTTCATGTCTTTTCTTAAGTATACAACTATACCATTTTTCTTTTCCATAGCAGAAGCTACAAAATGTTGACCAAGTTTTGAGTTAATCAGATATTTTTGATCAATTGATTTGATATGAGTTTCTTGCAAACAAATTATGTCATTCTTAAACTGTTTAAGATAGTGAAGTATTTTCTTTCTCTTCTGTGGAGAATTCAATCCATTGACATTCCATGTTAAGATCTTAGTTGTCATCTTTGGTTGGCTGAAGCTTTTTTAGAGCTTCCTGCATGGCCTGTTTAACCTTAGGCCTAGCTCCTTCCAGTGCTTCCAGACTTGTTACTGTAGCTCCTTGATCGATGGTCGGTGATTGTTGAGGTTGTTGCCTTTTAGCTTGTTTCTCCATTCGTCTAGTAATCATACGGCTAGGTCTTTGTTCCATAACACCTTGCACTTCTAGGAGAGAGAGATGCTCCATCTTATCTGATAGTTGTGTAGTTTGCTGTCTGTCCTGTCCTTCTTGTGGTCTTTCTCCGGGTCCAGATGATGCAGGATGTCCAGCCTTCAAAATATTATGGTAAAAATCTCGGGCTTTCCATACGGAGTTGAGGCGATATCTTTGCCTATCAAATGTAAGTATAATACCAAATGGTGCGTCCCATCTATACTGTATCTGACAGTTTCTGAGTTCTTTGACTAAAAAAGCGTAGTCTCTCCTGGCTCTTAACATTTGAGGTGGTATCTCTTTCAAAACAATCAGGTCTTAACTGCCAATTTGGAGCTTAGTGTTATAAGACTCTTGTAATATCGTGTTTCTGAGCTCTCTTGTAGTGAAGTATATAACGATGTCACAAGGAAGCTGTTTCTGCTTTGCCACCCAGGAGTTAACGCGATAAACTTTGTCGATCTGCCAGTCGAGCTTAGTCCCCGGTCTTCCCACCAGACGGTCAAAGGCTTCTGATAGAATCTTTTTCAGGTTCTCCTGTTTCTCTTCACGCAGCCCCCTTACTCTTAATGCCAGTTCCATTTGTCTATACTGTATCATAATAATATCTTTTTCAGCATTTTCAACTTTTTGTTGCACCACCTCTGTTTTTGA